>NC_085841.1:37994693-38296880 GCF_035594765.1 Anolis carolinensis | reverse complement strand
AGCCCGCCGCTCGTTTGGCGGCGGCGTCCTCCGTGGAGTCGGAGACGGCCGAGGCGGCTGGCGCAAAGCCGGCGGGGGAAGCCAACGACCGGGTGTAGAGAGGCTCGCCAACCCGGTCAGAAACCCCACTCAAGAGCCGCCAACCGGGGTCCTATTTCTCCTAGTGGTCACCTTGTGGTCAGCGAAAAAAGGACCCGTCATGATCCATGCCATGATAGACTCAGGAGCAACAAACAATTTCATTGATAGAGAGTATGCCGACTCTCTGGGATTACAATATCACGATATCACCGGGTGGTGCAAGCCATAGATGGCTGCCCCCTAAAGAGAGGTCCAGTAAGCCAATGGACTGAACCCACCAGAATGTGGATAAGGGAACATATGGAAGAGATTTCCTTCTTTGTTACCGAGGTTCCTCATTTCCCTGTGATTCTAGGGATCCCATGGCTGACACTCCACGACCCCAGCATCTCTTGGACCAACAGAGAACTGCAGTTTGCTTCTAAATATTGCCAAAACCATTGTCTTGTAGCCAAGGTCTGCCATGCCACAGACGCTGAATCCATCATCACCTTGCCCAAGAAATACTAAGACTTTTGGGATGTTTTCAATGAGAAGGAAGCCGAGAAACTGCCCCCGCATAGGCCTTATGATTGTGCCATTGACTTGGTGGAGGGGGCCCCGATCCCGCGAGGACACCTCTACTCCCTGACTGAACCAGAGCAAGAAGCTCTCAGGGAGTTCATAGAGTCAAACCTCCGCAAGGGGTTCATCAGACCCTCTCAATCCCCAGCCGCTTCCCCAGTGATGTTTGTGAAAAAGAAGTCAGGGGACCTACGCTTGGTGGTGGACTATAGGGAATTGGACAATATCACTAAGCGGAACCGCTATCCCCTGCCTTTGATCTCGGACCTATTAGACCGGCTTCGAGGGGCCAAGGTTTACACCAAGCTGGATCTTCGGGGGGCTTATAATCTAGTTCGCATCAGGGAGGGGGACGAGTGGAAAACCGCCTTCCAGACTAAATTCGGATTATTCGAGTCCCTGGTCATGAATTTCGGTTTATGTGGAGCTCCCGCAACGTTCCAGCATTTTGTCAATGATATCTTTCAGGATTATCTAGATCGGTTCTTGATCATCTACTTGGACGATTTTTTGGTGTTTTCTAGATCACAATCAGAACATGAGAACCACGTCAGAATGGTGTTACAACGATTGCGGGATCATGGACTTTATGCCAAGCTGGAAAAATGCCATTTTGCCCTACAAGAGGTAGATTTCCTGGGATACCGTGTCTCGCCACTAGGGCTCTCCATGGACCCGGCAAAGGTTTCAGCAGTACTGGAATGGCGGGCGCCAACCAACAAGAAAGAGGTGCAGTGTTTCTTGGGGTTCGCGAACTATTACCGCAAGTTCATTCCAGACTTTGCCCGCTGGTCTGATCCAATCACCAGCTGCATCCGTGGGAAACAGCCTTTCCGCTGGACGGAGCAAGCAGAGAAAGGGTTCCAGCAACTAAAGAAATTATTCACGTCCCAGCCAATCCTTCAGCACCCAGATCCTAAAACCCCTTTTGTTGTGCAGGCTGACGCCTCCGATGTAGCAATTGGGGCTGTACTCTTGCAACCAGTGGGAGATCATCTTCACCCTTGTGCTTTTTACTCCCGTCAACTGAGAGCCCCAGAGAGAAATTACACTATTTGGGAAAAAGAACTTTTGGCCATAAAGGCAGCCTTTGAAACTTGGAGACATTGGTTAGAAGGGGCCAAATTTCCCATTGAGGTCCATACTGATCATCGGAATCTAGAACATCTAAGAACTGCCCGCAAGTTAAATCAGAGGCAGCAGCGCTGGGCTTTATTCTTTGAGCGTTTTGACTTCCAGATCCATTATGTAACCCCAGCTCAGACCAAGCAAGCAGATGCTCTATCACGGAAACCAGAATATGCTGCAGGGCGCAGAGAGACCTTTGAATCCCAATTGCTGCAGCCCGAGAACTTTGCCACGCTCACAGTGGGGAACACCAAATCCACTCCAATTGAATCTACTTCCTCTACTCCAGGGCCCCTTTGCGCTCAGGAAATCAGGACCAGTCAACAGGCGGATGCCTGGGCTCAAGATCAACTTCGCCAAGGACTACATTTTCCCTTCTCGCTTAAGGATGGGTTGCTTTGCTATAGAAATCACGTCTACATCCCTCCAGGACCGGGCAGGGAAAAAGCACTTCGTCTGTGTCATGACTGCAAGCCAGCAGGGCATTTCGGATTATTTAAAACCATGCATTTGATCCTAAGAGATTTCTGGTGGCCCAAGATCCGCAAGGATGTGGAAAAATATGTCAATACCTGCCCGGTATGCCAGCGTTCCAAGACAAGAAGGGAGAAGCCCTCAGGGCTACTGCATCCCCTTCCTACTCCATCTCGTCCATGGGA
The DNA here is from genome assembly GCF_035594765.1 of Anolis carolinensis. Taxonomy (NCBI): domain Eukaryota; kingdom Metazoa; phylum Chordata; class Lepidosauria; order Squamata; family Anolidae; genus Anolis; species Anolis carolinensis. Next base: position 38,294,448 of record NC_085841.1, on the reverse strand, counting down.
AATAATTTCTGCGGATTTTATCACTGACCTACCACCTTCCCTTGGATTCACCACGATCCTAGTGGTGGTGGACCTTTTTACCAAGTTAGCCCATTTCATTCCCTGCGATGGCCTCCCCACGGCCAAAGAGACTGCAGATTTATTCCTTCAGCATGTTTTCAGATTACATGGCTTGCCCAAGAGTTTGGTCACAGACCGTGGGTCTCAATTCACCTCTCGTTTCTGGAAAGCACTACAAAAACTATTGGGCATAGACTCTCGTTTATCTTCGGCTCACCATCCCCAAACGGATGGGCAAACTGAGCGCACCAATGCCACTTTGGAACAATACCTTCGCTGTTATGTAAACTATCAGCAGGACAATTGGGCTTCCCTGTTGCCGCTGTCGGAGTTTGCCTACAACAATGGTGTCCAGGCTTCAACTAAAGAAACCCCGTTCTTTGCAAACTACGGCTTCCATCCACGTTTCTTTCCTTCTGTCATTGAAACCTCAGAAGTTCCCGCAGCAGAGGACTGGCTGCAAGAACTCACAGCGGTACAACAACTTTTGCTCCAGCAACTAGACCAAGCCAAGGAGGACTATAAACATCACGCTGACAATCATCGCCAGCCGGGCCCCGAAATCAAGGTAGGAGACCGGGTTCTTCTGTCCACTCGCTTTTTGCCCTCCCACCGCTCTTGCCGGAAGCTAGATGCCCGTTTCATTGGTCCCTATCCAGTGGTGGCGCAACTTAACCCCGTGACTTTCAAACTCCAACTTCCGCACTCTATGCGCATTCATCCAGTGTTACATCGCTCCCTGCTCCTTCCGGCGGATGGTGTGCGCCCTGATGCAGACCGGCCGGCCCCCACTCCTGTTTTGGTGGATGGGGAGGAGGAATTCGAGGTTCAGGACATTTTGGATTCTCGCTTCCACCGCCGCCGCCTTCAGTATCTCATTGACTGGGTAGGTTTTGGCCCCGAAGAACGCTCTTGGGAAGACGCTTCCACAGTCCATGCCCCCGATTTAGCCCGCCGCTTCCACCAGGCCTACCCCGCCAAGCCGCGGCCCCGCACCTCGGGAAGAGAGCCCATTTTGGAGAGGGGCCTTGAGGAGGGGGATAGTGTGATGACTCATGGGCCATGTAGTCCCGTTCCTAGCACTGTTGTGACAGATGAAGAGGAAAACTTAGGTTTCCCACCGTTTCAGCCAGAATTGGAGCCCTTGCACCTGCAGGAGATTTGCCTTCCAGAAGTCTGCCAAACAAGCCTTGAGCCGAAATCTCCCCCATTTTCTCGCCGTGATTATTATAAACAACAGAAAGGCGCTCAGGAGGCGTCTCGCAGGAGCGCTAGGATTGCTGCCAGGCATTCAGCTGATTAAGCCTGCTTCCCATGGGAAACTTTAGGGAGTCATGCATCTGGACACAGAGGATGGCTTTCGGTTCTGGTTCCCCAGAGAATTGTTCTTTGGCGGGAAAACGAGACCCTATTTAGGTGTTTTGCCCACGTAGGGATCTTGCGGAGTCAATTCGTCAGCTTCGGAAGTAGGTTGTGTGTGGACTACGCTACTCCCGCGTTCAAGCCCTTTGCTCCCGTTTCCAGCCTTGCCTTGCTTCCCAGGACCTTGCCTTGCTCCACGGACCTTGCCTTGCTTTCCGGACCTCGCCACGAATTTACCACGGATCCTGTTCTTGCTCCTCGTTTCTTGTTGCCTTGAATTAAGCCTAGTGTTCCAAGAATCAAGTTTACTTCCTAGCCTTGCTTAAGTTTCATGGACTATAGGACCTTGTCATCTCCCCTCACTTTGCTTGGCAAAGTGAGTGTTTCGGTTACTGGATTACAACTTTGGACCTTAATATTTCATATTGGACATTGTTTCTTTGGACTAATTTTGACCTTTCCTGGAAGGTCTACTTCTGGACTATTTTCTACACTTGTTTTTATTAACTTTATATATTCCCACAATAAAGATATTAGATAGATTCTGGCCTCTGTGTATGGTTATTGGTGCTCTGCAGCCTGGGTCCTGACAGTCCCCACCTGTGGCTCCAAGACAACAACACTGCCAAGTTCCGTTACGTCAGTGGCATCGGCTCTAATGGATGACAATTGTCTCGGGGTTGGGGTCTAATTGCCACAGTGGAATAGGTGGCTGAATCACCATCTCCATCACTTCCCAATGTTTCACATTGCTGTTGGCTGAATGTCCCCCTCCCTTTCTTGCTGCCCAACAAAGTATGGGCAGTGGCTTGGCCACGGCCAGAAGTCGGACGACCCGACCCGCATTCACCCAAACTCTTCATGCTAGCAGCAGAGGTAGAGTTATCAGCAGAGAGTGCTTGGAAGGAGCCGGAGAGTGTAACTTGCGAAGAACTCCTGGCTTTGGAGTGCCCCGCCTGGCAGGTATTGATGCAACCCTGGCACACAAGGGGCCTGCTTGGAAGGCACCAGAGAGTGTAACTTGCGTAGCACTCCTGGCTTTGGAGTGCTCTGCCCGGCAGGTATTGATGTGGGTGGAGAGAGAGAGAGCAATGGGCCTTGCAATGCAACCCTAGCACACAAGAGGCCTGCTTGGAAGGAGCCGGAGAGTGTAACTTGCGAAGCATTCCTGGCTTTGGAGTGCTCTGCCCAGCAGGTATTGATGCGGATGGAGAGAGCGATGGGCTTTGCAATGTAACCCTATGATACACACAAAGCCAGAGACAGACAAGGGCTTGAGTAAGCCTTGGAGTAGTACCCTTGAGGAGGCCTGGCCAGTGGCCACATAGCCAAGGCCACAAACACACAACAAATAAGCCCTTTCCCCCTACCACCTCCAAAAAGCTTCTACTAACTGCTCGCAATGATGTCCATTAATTACAAAAAAAAAGCGGCACACTCGCCCTCCCAGCCCCAACCTTTGGAATTTAAAATAAAACGTTGTGTTGCTTTACTTCTTTATTATTCAAATATTTAAAGAAAAATAAGCCTCCCCCCCCCCAAACAATGGCGCCGCACAAAGGAATGGACCCGAGCCTGTAGCCAGCAATGCCCACCACCAGGCTGTAAGGAATGCCAGGGCAAGCAAACAAACAATAGACTGCCGGCCAGCAGAAATGGAAGAACTGGCGGGCAGCCCCGCCGACCCGGGAGAAAAAGCAGCACTCGTCCTTTTCCCACCCACCCTTTTCCCAGTATCTTCTTTTAATGCCCTCCCTGTCCTGGCCCCAAGCAATCAGCGCCGCAGCCAGCAATGCCCAGTTGCCCACCAGATAAGGAAACAATGGTGCAGTAGAAAATTCCTGCCTGAGAGCACACCAACACCCAACCTCCCTCTCTAATTCCTGAGCATGAATGAGCCACGAGGCGCTCTGCAGGCGCTTTGCATGGAGGACATACAAGCACCTCCCCTTACATGAACATGCACTGCAATTGGCCACAGGGAGGTAAACGCAGGCTAGGCTGCACCTCTGTCAAAACCAGGTTTGGACGCTTTAAAAATGCATGGCTTTAGTACCGAAAAACATACAACACCATTAGAAAAATTGGATAACCCGTGTTGGAACCGCATTCAAAAGCAACAAAACATACGAATTAGATCTGACATATGATGGATACGACTTTTTTGCCCAACTCTACTAAATACCATATGCAAACCCTACAAGTTATTCCCTAATTACAATTTTCCTTCATTTAAAAAAGTGCATTTGTTCAGTAGTCCCTGGAAACATTAAGCAGGCATATAAAGAATAGTATTTTAAAATGATAATATAACATTTATTTCAGTTGTACAACTTAATAGATTGATCCTTGATGGAGATTTCTCTATGAGTTTAATTTTGCGGACCTCTCTATTTTTTAAACATCTGATAGAGTGGAACTCTCTGCCCTGGAGTGTGGTGGAGGCTCCTTCTTTGGAGGCTTTTAAGCAAAGGCTGGATGGCCATCTGTCAGGGCTGCTTTGAATGAGATTTTCCTGCTTCTTGCAGGGGGTTGGACTGGTTGGCCCATGAGGTCTCTTCCAACTCTACAATTCTATGATTCTAGAGACAGCACTGACAGGGCAAGTCTATTCAGGGTTTGTTAACGTGAAAATGACTTTTTCCTTAATACAAAGAAAGAGTTAAAATCATCAATTCTAAATCTGGATTAACAGTGGCTAGTGATCTGAAAAATGTCAAATGCCAGTTTAAAATACATTTCATTATAATTTACAAAAAGGATAAGGGTAGAATTTCTGTTAAGAAAATGACTAAACTGGAAGAATTCCTGCTAACGCTTTTAGGCCACAAAGCCTAGCTATACAAGAAGAATCTTGTTCCAGGCGTTACCACCACCACCATTAATCAACTTTTTACACTTAAAACAACGGCCAGCAATACCTCCAGAATTAATATTTTTAAGGGAATTTGTTTTTCTTTTGCTTTGCCCTTTTTACATATTTTTATTTACATTGTTAAATAGTAGCAATAGATTTTAGAGATAATTATCAACTCAAACATACAGAAATATCTATAAGACATAGTTTTGTAAATTGCCTAAAATCACTGAAATCATATTTTCTTACCAAATTATTACAAGCATTTTAGAAATGTAAAATAAATGCATACTGTACTTTGGCAATAGAAGAATTTCCCCTTCAGCAGATCTAATCATTAGAATGACTGGGGGTCTCTGTTCTTGTGGACGTATATATATTTTCCTTATATTTGCAAAACATTTCACAAGATGAGGCTGTAGCACAGATGTGAAGCAAAACAGAATTATAAACATTAAGCCAATAGCTGTGTGCAAAATTGAAAAGGGGGGAGAAAGTGAAATTATTACCTGCACAACATCAGGATTTTTACTTTCAGCTAATATATCAAGAAGTTCAGCATTGCTGAGAAAATAAAATCTTGGGAAAATCATACGTTTAACTTCAAGATGGTCCTGTCCCCAAATTAAAAATAAGATAATATTTAATTAAAATCATTAAATGAAATACAACATTTTACACATTTTCTACATTTTTAGCCCATATGAACTTGCTTCAATAACCTCATTTCCTTCAACTTGTTTCCATTTTTATCATTTGTGTTAGGGTTAGTTCAAACAAACAGCAGCACAAGCTAGATTATTTTATACCTTATATTAAATCATCTTATAAAGACTTGATTTAGACTATTATGTATATTACTTCCTTTGAGAAATACATTTTTTTTTGTTGGAAGTCAACCTAACACTGCTCAAATCTGCAGTCCTCAATGCGAAACAGAATTCTTTTACAGCCACAATAATATAATAATAACTTTATTTTTATATCCCGCCTCCATCTCCTCGAAGGAACTTGGGGTGGCTTACATGGGGACAAGCCCGATCCAACAAGAATTAAAACCAAACATAGATTAAAACATATCTCAATAGAATCAACAACATTACAACAAGGCAATAACATAAAAACAGCATCATCAACAGCCAAAAGTCTGAGCAGTAATGGGTACTGAAATTCAGGGGGAAGAGAACTGTGCAATAGAATTTCATAACAGGGCTGGTGGACAAAAATGTAAGTGCCAATGATAAATTAGAAGTAAAAGAGCAATGTAAGTTTAAAACACTAAACATATAGGAGGAAGGACAGGGATAAAGTGTGGGAACTGCTGGTTGGGGGCTGAATATCTTGTGAACTGTTTAATCGAAAGCACAATGGAGCATTCACATTTTAGCTCTTTACGGAATGTGGACATTGTCTAATCTCTCTGGGGAGAGAGTTTCAGAGCCGGGAGACCACCACAGAGAAGGCCCTCTCCCTCGTCCCTACCAAACGTGCTTGAGACAGAAGTGGGAGCAAAAGAAGGGCCTCTCCTGCAGATCTTAGAGCCTATGTGGGTTCGTAGGGGAAGATGTGATCGCAGAACTAGGCAGCTCCCAAACTATTTAGAGCTTCATGATGTCATGGCAAAGGCCACATTTGCACATTTGGAGAAAATCTACAGCAAGAGTTCTTTTGATGAAAGCATGTTGGTGTATCACAAGCTGTTCACAGCTAAGATGAATGCTGAAGAAAGTTTGGATGATATCCTGCAACACATGAGATCCTTAATTGATCAATTAAGATCAGTGGGTGTGAATATCAATAACAACATTGAAATAGCCATAATTTTGGTGAAATTCATGGAAGTTATGAGAATTTTGTATTAATTATGAAAAATACTAATACAGAGAAAAAAACCCTAATTTTGGATAATGTGATTTCACACCTAAAGGCAGAATCTCTAGAAAGAATGAGAAAAAACAGTCTATCTTCTTTAGCTACTGCAAAGAGAATAGCTCTAAAGGCAATGATTTCAAAATAAAAGTGATAAGATTTGTCATTTTTGTGGGAAACATCAGGAAACATTGTTGGTTTGAAAGGGCAAAGGAGGTGTCACATCAGAACAATCACCCCACCATTCTTATACCTTTGACTCAACTCACTCCAGCCCAGCCATCAAGTGAACATGTGGAAGCAGTACCTCCCAGTGATCAAACAGCACCACCACTGAAAGGTCAGACAGAAGCACAAGGGCGGTTCCCGCAATTCTCTTAGTTTATATGGCTAAGACAACAGACCTTCAAGAACCATCATCTTGAAATGAAGTGCAAAATTTGCCACTGAGTGAGAAAGAAAAATGAAAAAATGTAGCATTGGAGGAACTACTCTTTACATCAGAATGGAACCTGGGAACTTGTTTCTGCGCCCAAGGACAAAAACATTATTGGATGCAATGTACAGTAGAGTCTCACTTATCCAACACTCCCTTATCCAACGTTCTGGATTATCCAACGCATTTTTGTAGTCAATGTTTTCAATACATCGTAATATTTTGGTGCTAAATTTGTAAATACAGTAATTACAACATAACATTACTGTGTATTGAACGACTTTTTCTGTCAAATTTGTTGTATAAGATGATGTTTTGGTGCTTAATTTGTAAAATCATAACCTAATTTGATGTGTAATAGGCTTTTCTTTAATACCTTCTTATTATCCAACATATTCGCTTATCCAATGTTCTGCCGGCCCGTTTATGTTGGATAAGTGAGATTCTACTCTATTTGTACATGGCTATCATGTCTCCTCTCAGCCTTCTCTTCTGCAGGCTAAACATGCCCAGCTCTTCAAGTCGCTCCTCATAGGGCTTGTTTTCCAGACCCTTGGTCATTTTAGTTGCCCAATATCTTTTTCACACGGACTGCTGTCGAGCCAGGCATCCCCCATTCTGTATCTTTGCATTTCATTTTTTTCTGCCTAAGTGAAGTATCTTGCATTTGTCCCTGTTGAACTTCATTTTGTTAGTTTCGGCCCATCTCTCTAATCTGTCAAGATCGTTTTGAATTCTGCTCCTGTCTTCTGGAGTGTTGGCTATCCTTCCCAGTTTGGTGTCATCTGCAAACTTGATGATCATGCCTTCTAACCCTTCATCTAAGTCAGTGGTTCCCAAACTTATTTGGCCTACTGCCCCCTTTCCAGAAAAAATATTACTCAGCACCCCTTGGATAGGAGGGCATGGCTTAGAGGGGTGGGCATGGCCCCTGCTCAAGAGGGCGGGGCTGAGCCTCTCCCCTAGTCCAAGATGCAGGGCTGGGAGGGGGAGGGGGCAGGGCCACAAATGGGCAGCCAGGACTTGGATGGTCAGAGTTACGAGCTCTGAGGCAGGGCTGAGCTTCTATCCCTGTCTGCGGCGCCTGCCAGGACACAGGGGGCGGGGCTAGAGTGGGCGCGGCCTCTTCCCAAGTGCCTGACGGGGCTAAACCTCTATAACCCACCCCCGTGTTCTAACAAATGCCTCAGGGGAGGTATAGAGGCTCAGCCCTGTCTTGCGGAATTGGTAAGAGGCTCCACCCCACCCCTAGCCCTGCCCTTTAGTCCTAAAAGGCCTCTCAGGAGAGGTACAGAGGCTCAGCCCTGTATCTGAGGAGGCACCGCCTACTCCTCTAGCTCCGCCTTCTGTGTCCTAACAGGCGCCTCAGGTGCTCAGACTTGTCTCTGACACTTGGAAAGAGGCCCCGCACCTGGCCTTGCCCCGCCCCTGTGCCTAATAGGTGCCATCACCACCCCCTGGATCACTGCAGCGTCCACCAGGGGGTGGTAGTGCCCACTTTGGGAATCACTGATCTAAATCGTTAATAAAGATGTTGAACAGAACTGGGCCTAGGACGGAACCCTGCGGCACTCCACTCGTGACTTCTTTCCAAGATGAAGATGACGCATTGGTGAGCACCCTTTGGGTTTGTTCACTTAACCAATTACAGATCCACCTAACCATAGTTTTGCCTTGCCCACATTTGACTAGCTTGTTTGCCAGAAGGTCATGGGGACCTTGTTGAAGGCCTTATTGAAATCCAGGTACGCTACATCCACGGCGTTCCCCACATCTACCCAGCTTGTAACTCTATCGAAAAAAGAGATCAGATTAGTCTGGCATGATTTGTTTTTGGTAAATCCGTGTTGATTATTAGCAATGACCGCATTTGTTTCTAAGTGTTTTCGGACCACTTCCTTAATGATCTTTTCTAGAATCTTGCCTGGTATCGATGTGAGGCTGACCGGATGGTAATTGTTTGGATCATCCTTTTTTCCCTTCTTGAAGATAGGGACCACATTCGCCCTCCTCCAATCTGCTGGGACTTCTCCTGTTCTCCAAGAACTCTCAGAAATGATTGCTAGTGGTTCCGAAATAACTTCCTTCAATACTCTTGAGTGTAGTTGATCCAACCCTGGAGACTTGAATTCGTTTAGAGCGGCCAGGTGTTCCTGAACAACTTGTTTCCCTATTTGGGGTTGGATTTCCCCTAATCCTTGATCCACTCTATGTTGCTGAGGTTAAGGCTGGTTTTCTTTTTGTGAGAAAACTGAGGCAAAGAAGGCATTAAATAGTTCTGCCTTTTCCCTATCCCGTCAGAATTTCCCCATCTTCTCCTCGCAGAGGCCCTATCGACTCCTTATTCTTCCTTTTCCTACCGAAGTAAGCAAAGAAGCCCTTTTTATTGTTTTTAACATCTCTGGAAAGCCTGAGCACGTTTTGCGCTTTAGCCTTGTGAACCTTTTCCCTACAGGAGTGGGCTATTTGTTTGAATTCTTCTTTGGTGATTTCTCCTTTTTTCCACTTCTTGTGTATGTTTTTTTTTTGAGTCTTAGACCAGTTAGAAGTTCTATGGACATCCATTCTGGCTTCTTTGCGCTTGGCTTATTTTTATTCTTTGTTGGCACTGTTTGCATTTGTGCCTTGAGTATTTCACTTTTCAAAAACTCCCATCCATCCTTAACTCCCTTGACTTTTAGTACTGGCGTCCATGGAATGCCGTTCAGTATTTTCTTCATTTTTTGGAAGTCAGCTCTCCTAAAGTCCAGAATGCGGGTTTGACTTGTCTTAGTTTCGGCCTTCCTTTGTATCGCAAACTGCAGGAGCACACGGTCGCTTACCCCTAAAGATCCGACCACTTCAACTACATTGATCTGGTCCTCCGTGTTTGTTAGGATGAGATCAAGAGTAGCTGATCCCCTTGTTGCCTCTTCTACTTTCTCAACCATACGGATATGTAAAAAAGGAAAGATGTACTATCTAGATAGACAAATACATGGAAAGGCAAAAAAAATAAGAGGCAATGAGGCTGGCTTGAGCCAAGATTTGAGATTACTTGAGCACTACTGGTGCTGTGCTTTGTGAGTCTACAACTTGGAAAACTGGAGCAGCAACTAAAGTAAGAGTTGCACAGATATCAAACCATATAGATTTTGATATGAAGAACTCAAGGCCAACATAAGACAGCTAGATAAGGGCTAGCTGGGCCCTGGACATCCACATTAGGCAAAGAAGCCAAAGATGGAAAAGATTCAGAATAGTAGTAGCAGAAGAATCTACTTGCTGTGGAGGATTAACAAATAGTGATTGAGATAAATGATGATTTGAAGAGACCATAAGGGCCTTCCAAGTTTAACACCTGGCAATGCAGGAAAATATAATCAAAGCACTCATGACAGATGACCAGCGAACCTGTCACGACCCAGGCTACAGAGCACCAATAACCATACGCAGAGGCCAGATTCTATCTAATATCTTTATTAAGGAAATATATAAAGTTAGTAAAAGCAAATGTAAAAGATAGTCCAGAAGCAGACCTTTCAGGAAAGGTCAAAATTAGTCCAAAGAAATAATGTCCAATATGAAATATTAAGGTCCAAAGTTGTAATCCAATAACCGAAACACTCACTTTGACAAGCAAAGTGAGGGGAGATGACAAGGTCCTTTAGTCCATGAAACTTGAGCGAGGCTAGGAAATAACTTGATACTTGAAACAAGGCTTAAAACGTGGAACAAGGTAACTAGGAACAAGAACAAGGTCCGTGGAATAACTTGGTAAAATCCGTGGAACAAGGCAAGGATTGGTCCTGGGAAACAAGGCAAAGTCCGTAGATAAACAAAGGCTGGGAAGCGAGGCGAAGGCTGGATAGCAAGGCAAGGCTTGAGCAGGAGCGAGGCTTGGATCGGAGCGCGCTGTCCAGACACAACTCGCTCCGTAGGCTGACGAATTGACTCCGCGAAGTTACTACGCGGGCAAAACACCTATATAGAGTCTAACTTTCCCACCGAAGCAGTTCTCTGGGAATCAGAAACGAAAGCTAAACTCTGAGACCAGATGTTAAACTCCTTAAAGATTCTCACGAGAAGCAGTCTTAATTGGCTACATTCTTAGCTGCAATTCTTGCACTCCTGCGCGAAGCTGAATCCAAACTTCTCTGTTGTTTACAAAACTCCCGGCGCAAGAACACGGGAGAAGTAGGCTCTGGGCTTGTTTGACATACTTCTGGGAGACAACTTTCTTGCAGGTGCAAGGTCCCCAGATCTGCCTGGGAAAGATCTGGCTGAGAGGAATCCAGTTCAGACTGGGAAGGTAAAAAACCCAAGTTTTCATCTTCATCAGGAATTACCATGTCCTGAGCAGGACTACAAGGCCCATGGGTCATCACACTATCCCCCTCCTCAAGGCCCCTCCCAAACTGGGGCCCTCTCCCCGAGGCGCGAGGTCGCGGCTTGGCGGGATAGGTCTGATGAAAGCGACGGGTTAGCTCAGGAGCATGGACTGTGGAGGCGTCTTCCCAAGAGCGTTCCTCAGGGCCAAAACCCACCCAGTCAATGAGATATTGTAGGCGGCGGCGGTGAAAGCGAGAATCCAAAATGTCCTCAACCTCGAACTCCTCCTCCCCATTCATCAAAACAGGAGGGGGGGCCGGTTGGTCTGTATCAGGACGCACACCATCCGCCGGAAGGAGCAGGGAACGGTGAAACACTGGGTGAATGCGCATTGAACGCGGAAGTTGGAGTTTGAAAGTCACGGGGTTTAATTGCGCCACCACTGGATAGGGGCCAATGAAACGGGCATCTAACTTCCGGCAAGGGCGGTGGGAGGGCAGAAAGCGAGTGGACAGAAAAACCCGATCTCCTACCTTGATTTCGGGGCCCGGCTGGCGATGTTTGTCAGCGTGGCGTTTATAGTCCTCCTTGGCTTGGTCCAGTTGCTGGAGCAAAAGTTGTTGTACCGCTGTGAGTTCCTGCAGCCAATCCTCTGCTGCGGGAACTTCTGAAGTTTCAATGACAGGGGGAAAGAAACGTGGATGGAAGCCGTAGTTTGCAAAGAACGGCGTTTCTTTTGTAGAAGCTTGAACTCCATTGTTGTAGGCAAACTCAGACAGTGGTAACAGAGAAGCCCAATTGTCCTGTTGGTAGTTTACATAACAGCGAAGATACTGCTCCAAAGTGGCATTGGTGCGCTCCGTTTGCCCATCTGTTTGGGGATGATGAGCTGAAGATAAGCGAGAGTCTATGCCCAATAGTTTTTGTAGCGCCTTCCAAAAACGAGAGGTGAATTGAGATCCACGGTCTGTGACTAAACTCTTGGGCAATCCATGTAGTCTGAAAACATGTTGAAGGAATAGATCCGCAGTCTCTTTGGCCGTGGGGAGGCCTTCGCAGGGAATGAAATGGGCTAACTTGGTGAAAAGGTCCACCACCACTAAGATCGTGGTGAATCCACAGGAAGGTGGTAGGTCAGTGATGAAATCCGCAGAAATTATTTCCCATGGGCGAGATGGGGTAGGAAGGGGGTGTAAAAGTCCTGAGGGCTTCTCCCTTCTTATCTTGGAGCGCTGGCATACTGGGCAGGTGTTGACATATTTTTCCACATCCTTGCGGATCTTGGGCCACCAAAAATCCCTTAGGATCAGATGCATGGTTTTAAATAGTCCGAAGTGTCCTGCTGGTTTGCAATCATGACACAGACGAAGCGCTTTTTCCCTGCCCGGTCCGGGTGGGATATAAACATGATTTCTATAGCAAAGCAGCCCATCCTTAAGCGAAAAGGGAAAATGCAGACCTTGGCGAAGTTGGTCCTGCGCCCAGGCATCTGCTTGCTGACTAGCCCTGATTCCTTGAGCACAGAGGGGTCCTGGAGTAGAGGAAGTTGAACCAATGGGAATGGATTTGGTGTTCCCCACTGTGAGCGTGGCAAAGTTCTCGGGTTGTAGTAGTTGGGATTCAAAGGTCTCCTTGCGTCCTGCAGCGTATTCCGGTTTACGTGACAGGGCGTCTGCTTGCTTGGTCTGGGCTGGGGTGTCACGACCCAGGCTACAGAGCACCAATAACCATACGCAGAGGCCAGATTCTATCTAATATCTTTATTAAGGAAATATATAAAGTTAGTAAAAGCAAATGTAAAAGATAGTCCAGAAGCAGACCTTCCAGGAAAGGTCAAAATTAGTCCAAAGAAATAATGTCCAATATGAAATATTAAGGTCCAAAGTTGTAATCCAATAACCGAAACACTCACTTTGACAAGCAAAGTGAGGGGAGATGACAAGGTCCTTTAGTCCATGAAACTTGAGCGAGGCTAGGAAATAACTTGATACTTGAAACAAGGCTTAAAACGTGGAACAAGGTAACTAGGAACAAGAACAAGGTCCGTGGAATAACTTGGTAAAATCCGTGGAACAAGGCAAGGATTGGTCCTGGGAAACGAGGCAAAGTCCGTAGATAAACAAAGGCTGGGAAGCAAGGCGAAGGCTGGATAGCAAGGCAAGGCTTGAGCAGGAGCGAGGCTTGAATCGGAGCGCGCTGTCCAGACACAACTCGCTCCGTAGGCTGACGAATTGACTCCGCGAAGTTACTACGCGGGCAAAACACCTATATAGAGTCTAACTTTCCCACCGAAGCAGTTCTCTGGGAATCAGAAACGAAAGCTAAACTCTGAGACCAGATGTTAAACTCCTTAAAGATTCTCACGAGAAGCAGTCTTAATTGGCTACATTCTTAGCTGCAATTCTTGCACTCCTGCGCGAAGCTGAATCCAAACTTCTCTGTTGTTTACAAAACTCCCGGCGCAAGAACACGGGAGAAGTAGGCTCTGGGCTTGTTTGACATACTTCTGGGAGACAACTTTCTTGCAGGTGCAAGGTTCCCAGATCTGCCTGGGAAAGATCTGGCTGAGAGGAATCCAGTTCAGACTGGGAAGGTAAAAAACCCAAGTTTTCATCTTCATCAGGAATTACCATGTCCTGAGCAGGACTACAAGGCCCATGGGTCATCACACTATCCCCCTCCTCAAGGCCCCTCCCAAACTGGGGCCCTCTCCCCGAGGCGCGAGGTCGCGGCTTGGCGGGATAGGTCTGATGAAAGCGACGGGTTAGCTCAGGAGCATGGACTGTGGAGGCGTCTTCCCAAGAGCGTTCCTCAGGGCCAAAACCCACCCAGTCAATGAGATATTGTAGGCGGCGGCGGTGAAAGCGAGAATCCAAAATGTCCTCAACCTCGAACTCCTCCTCCCCATTCATCAAAACAGGAGGGGGGGCCGGTTGGTCTGTATCAGGACGCACACCATCCGCCGGAAGGAGCAGGGAACGGTGAAACACTGGGTGAATGCGCATTGAACGCGGAAGTTGGAGTTTGAAAGTCACGGGGTTTAATTGCGCCACCACTGGATAGGGGCCAATGAAACGGGCATCTAACTTCCGGCAAGGGCGGTGGGAGGGCAGAAAGCGAGTGGACAGAAAAACCCGATCTCCTACCTTGATTTCGGGGCCCGGCTGGCGATGTTTGTCAGCGTGGCGTTTATAGTCCTCCTTGGCTTGGTCCAGTTGCTGGAGCAAAAGTTGTTGTACCGCTGTGAGTTCCTGCAGCCAATCCTCTGCTGCGGGAACTTCTGAAGTTTCAATGACAGGGGGAAAGAAACGTGGATGGAAGCCGTAGTTTGCAAAGAACGGCGTTTCTTTGGTAGAAGCTTGAACTCCATTGTTGTAGGCAAACTCAGACAGTGGTAACAGAGAAGCCCAATTGTCCTGTTGGTAGTTTACATAACAGCGAAGATACTGCTCCAAAGTGGCATTGGTGCGCTCCGTTTGCCCATCTGTTTGGGGATGATGAGCTGAAGATAAGCGAGAGTCTATGCCCAATAGTTTTTGTAGCGCCTTCCAAAAACGAGAGGTGAATTGAGATCCACGGTCTGTGACTAAACTCTTGGGCAATCCATGTAGTCTGAAAACATGTTGAAGGAATAGATCCGCAGTCTCTTTGGCCGTGGGGAGGCCTTCGCAGGGAATGAAATGGGCTAACTTGGTGAAAAGGTCCACCACCACTAAGATCGTGGTGAATCCACAGGAAGGTGGTAGGTCAGTGATGAAATCCGCAGAAATTATTTCCCATGGGCGAGATGGGGTAGGAAGGGGGTGTAAAAGTCCTGAGGGCTTCTCCCTTCTTATCTTGGAGCGCTGGCATACTGGGCAGGTGTTGACATATTTTTCCACATCCTTGCGGATCTTGGGCCACCAAAAATCCCTTAGGATCAGATGCATGGTTTTAAATAGTCCGAAGTGTCCTGCTGGTTTGCAATCATGACACAGACGAAGCGCTTTTTCCCTGCCCGGTCCGGGTGGGATATAAACATGATTTCTATAGCAAAGCAGCCCATCCTTAAGCGAAAAGGGAAAATGCAGACCTTGGCGAAGTTGGTCCTGCGCCCAGGCATCTGCTTGCTGACTAGCCCTGATTTCTTGAGCACAGAGGGGTCCTGGAGTAGAGGAAGTTGAACCAATGGGAATGGATTTGGTGTTCCCCACTGTGAGCGTGGCAAAGTTCTCGGGTTGTAGTAGTTGGGATTCAAAGGTCTCCTTGCGTCCTGCAGCGTATTCCGGTTTACGTGACAGGGCGTCTGCTTGCTTGGTCTGGGCTGGGGTCACATAATGAATCTGGAAGTCGAAACGTTCGAAGAATAAAGCCCAACGTTGCTGCCTCTGATTTAGTTTGCGGGCAGTTCTTAGATGTTCTAGATTACGATGATCAGTGTGGACTTCAATGGGAAATTTGGCCCCTTCTAGCCAATGTCTCCAAGTTTCAAAGGCTGCCTTTATGGCCAGTAGTTCTTTTTCCCAAATGGTGTAATTCCTCTCTGGTGTGGTTAGTTGACGAGAGTAAAAGGCACAGGGATGGAGGTGATCTCCCACCGGTTGTAAGAGTACAGCCCCAATTGCCACATCTGAGGCGTCCGCTTGCACAACAAAAGGGGTTCCAGGATTTGGGTGCTGTAGAATTGGCTGGGAGGTGAATAGTTTCTTTAGTTGCTGGAACCCTTTCTCTGCTTGATCAGTCCAACGGAAAGGCTGCTTTCCACGGATGCAGCTAGTGATGGGGTCGGACCAGCGGGCAAAATCTGGAATGAACTTGCGGTAATAGTTCGCGAACCCCAAGAAACGCTGCACCTCTTTCTTGTTAGTTGGCGCCCGCCATTCCAATACTGCTGAAACCTTGGCTGGATCCATGGAAAGCCCTAGAGGCGAGATGCGGTAACCAAGGAAATCTACCTCTTGTAGATCAAAGGCGCATTTTTCCAGCTTGGCATAAAGTCCATGATCCCGCAATCGTTGTAACACCATTTTGACGTGGTTCTCATGTTCTGATTGTGATCTAGAAAACACCAAAAAATCGTCCAGGTAGATTATCAAGAACCTGTCTAGATAGTCCTGAAAAATGTCATTGACAAAATGCTGGAACGTTGCGGGAGCTCCGCATAAACCGAAATTCATAACTCGGGACTCGAATAATCCGAATTTGGTCTGGAAGGCGGTCTTCCACTCGTCCCCTTCCCTGATGCGAACTAAGTTGTAAGCCCCCCGAAGGTCCAGCTTGGTGTAAACCTTGGCTCCTCGAAGCCGATCCAGTAGATCCGAGATTAAGGGCAGGGGATAGCTGTTCCGCTTGGTGATATTGTTCAATGCTCTGTAGTCCACCACCAAGCGTAGTTCCCCTGACTTCTTCTTCACAAACATCACTGGGGAGGCGGCTGGGGATTGAGAGGGTCTGATGAATCCCTTGCGAAGGTTTGTCTCTATGAATTCCCTGAGAGCTTCTTGCTCTGGTTCAGTCAGGGAGTAGAGATGCCCTCGCGGGATCGGGGCCCCCTCCACCAAGTCAATGGCACAGTCATAAGGTCTATGTGGGGGTAATTTTTCGGCTTCTTTCTCATTGAATACATCCCAATACTCGGAGTACTTCTTTGGCAAGGTGATGATGGGCTCGGTGTCCGTGGCATGGCAGACCTTGGCTACGAGGCAATGGTTTTGGCAGTACGGTGAAACAAACTGCAGTTCTCTGTTGGACCAGGAGATGTTAGGGTCGTGGAGAGTCAGCCATGGAATTCCCAAAATCACAGGGAAATGGGGAACCTCGGTAACAAAGAAGGAAATCTCTTCCATATGTTCCCTTATCCACATCCTGGTGGGTTCCGACCACTGACTTACGGGGCCCGTCTTGAGGGGGCGGCCGTCTATGGCTTGCACCACACGGGCATTCTTGAAATCATGATATTGTAATCCCAGAGAGTCGGCATACTCTCTATCAATGAAATTGTTGGTAGCTCCAGAGTCTATCATGGCGTGGATCATGACGGGTCCCCTTTTTGCTGACCATAATGTGACCACGAGAAGGAACAGGACCCCGGTTGGCGGCTCTTGAATGGATTTTTTGACCGGGTTGGCGAGCCTCTCTACACCCGGTCGTTGGCTTCCCCCGCCGGCTGTGTGCCAGTCGGCTCAGACGCCTTCGTCTCCGTGGAGGACGCCGCCGCAAGACGGGCGGCAGGCTTCCCTTTGGCTGGGCACTCTCTGGCGAAGTGGCCCCCGTTCCCGCAGTACCAACAGAGGTTTAAGCGTTGACGACGGGCCTTCTCGGCGGCATCTAGTCTGGGACGCACATTGCCCAACTGCATCGGCACCTCCTCGCCTCCTCTGGGGTATGGGGTTGGCGGTGGGGTTCTCCACACTGGACGTGGCTGAACGCTGGCGGGAGCGGGGGGTTTTGCCCCGGCTCTACTGCCCTGGCCTCGAACCCACTGTTTCCTGTTGGCAATCATGACTTCAGCCCGTAAACATTGATCAATGAGTGCCTCGAGGGTCTGGGGAGGATCCACCTTGGAGATTTCTTCCAGCATTTCAATGTTGAGACCCTCCCGGAATTGTCCTCTGAGGGCTACATCGTTCCAGCCGGTGTTGTGGGCCAGCACTCGGAACTCGGCTATATACTGAGACATAGGTCTGTCTCCTTGGAAAAGGCGGCGTAGTTTGTGACCGGCTGCCTCCAAATTGTCCTCGATTCCCCAAGTCTCCTTGAGGTGGTCCAAGAAGTGTTGCGCTGATCTTAGGTGTGGAGAGGCTTGGTCGAACAGTGCCGTCGCCCAATTGGCCGCTGGCCCGTCTAGAAGACTGTAAACCCACGCCACTTTGATGTCTTCTTGGGGAAACTCGGCATCACGGGCCTCTAGATAAGCTTGACATTGGCGACGGAAAACATGAACCTTAGAAGCTTCTCCAGTAAACTTGGTAGGCAACGCCATGGCCGGGAGGCGGATTCCGCGCTCCCGCAAGCCCTTTATTTCTCCATCCTGGGCGTTGAGTCTGTCGCGGATGCGATCCACTTCGTCCTTGCTGATGGTGTAGCTCAGTGGCTGCCCACCGGGCACGGTTCCGGTAGACATTCTGGCCGAGGTTAATTGGTGCTTAGGGTGGCGGAGTCAAACTGTCACGACCCAGGCTACAGAGCACCAATAACCATACGCAGAGGCCAGATTCTATCTAATATCTTTATTAAGGAAATATATAAAGTTAGTAAAAGCAAATGTAAAAGATAGTCCAGAAGCAGACCTTCCAGGAAAGGTCAAAATTAGTCCAAAGAAATAATGTCCAATATGAAATATTAAGGTCCAAAGTTGTAATCCAATAACCGAAACACTCACTTTGACAAGCAAAGTGAGGGGAGATGACAAGGTCCTTTAGTCCATGAAACTTGAGCGAGGCTAGGAAATAACTTGATACTTGAAACAAGGCTTAAAACGTGGAACAAGGTAACTAGGAACAAGAACAAGGTCCGTGGAATAACTTGGTAAAATCCGTGGAACAAGGCAAGGATTGGTCCTGGGAAACGAGGCAAAGTCCGTAGATAAACAAAGGCTGGGAAGCAAGGCGAAGGCTGGATAGCAAGGCAAGGCTTGAGCAGGAGCGAGGCTTGAATCGGAGCGCGCTGTCCAGACACAACTCGCTCCGTAGGCTGACGAATTGACTCCGCGAAGTTACTACGCGGGCAAAACACCTATATAGAGTCTAACTTTCCCACCGAAGCAGTTCTCTGGGAATCAGAAACGAAAGCTAAACTCTGAGACCAGATGTTAAACTCCTTAAAGATTCTCACGAGAAGCAGTCTTAATTGGCTACATTCTTAGCTGCAATTCTTGCACTCCTGCGCGAAGCTGAATCCAAACTTCTCTGTTGTTTACAAAACTCCCGGCGCAAGAACACGGGAGAAGTAGGCTCTGGGCTTGTTTGACATACTTCTGGGAGACAACTTTCTTGCAGGTGCAAGGTTCCCAGATCTGCCTGGGAAAGATCTGGCTGAGAGGAATCCAGTTCAGACTGGGAAGGTAAAAAACCCAAGTTTTCATCTTCATCAGGAATTACCATGTCCTGAGCAGGACTACAAGGCCCATGGGTCATCACATGGGGTCACATAATGAATCTGGAAGTCGAAACGTTCGAAGAATAAAGCCCAACGTTGCTGCCTCTGATTTAGTTTGCGGGCAGTTCTTAGATGTTCTAGATTACGATGATCAGTGTGGACTTCAATGGGAAATTTGGCCCCTTCTAGCCAATGTCTCCAAGTTTCAAAGGCTGCCTTTATGGCCAGTAGTTCTTTTTCCCAAATGGTGTAATTCCTCTCTGGTGTGGTTAGTTGACGAGAGTAAAAGGCACAGGGATGGAGGTGATCTCCCACCGGTTGTAAGAGTACAGCCCCAATTGCCACATCTGAGGCGTCCGCTTGCACAACAAAAGGGGTTCCAGGATTTGGGTGCTGTAGAATTGGCTGGGAGGTGAATAGTTTCTTTAGTTGCTGGAACCCTTTCTCTGCTTGATCAGTCCAGCGGAAAGGCTGCTTTCCACGGATGCAGCTAGTGATGGGGTCGGACCAGCGGGCAAAATCTGGAATGAACTTGCGGTAATAGTTCGCGAACCCCAAGAAACGCTGCACCTCTTTCTTGTTAGTTGGCGCCCGCCATTCCAATACTGCTGAAACCTTGGCTGGATCCATGGAAAGCCCTAGAGGCGAGATGCGGTAACCAAGGAAATCTACCTCTTGTAGATCAAAGGCGCATTTTTCCAGCTTGGCATAAAGTCCATGATCCCGCAATCGTTGTAACACCATTTTGACGTGGTTCTCATGTTCTGATTGTGATCTAGAAAACACCAAAAAATCGTCCAGGTAGATTATCAAGAACCTGTCTAGATAGTCCTGAAAAATGTCATTGACAAAATGCTGGAACGTTGCGGGAGCTCCGCATAAACCGAAATTCATAACTCGGGACTCGAATAATCCGAATTTGGTCTGGAAGGCGGTCTTCCACTCGTCCCCTTCCCTGATGCGAACTAAGTTGTAAGCCCCCCGAAGGTCCAGCTTGGTGTAAACCTTGGCTCCTCGAAGCCGATCCAGTAGATCCGAGATTAAGGGCAGGGGATAGCTGTTCCGCTTGGTGATATTGTTCAATGCTCGGTAGTCCACCACCAAGCGTAGTTCCCCTGACTTCTTCTTCACAAACATCACTGGGGAGGCGGCTGGGGATTGAGAGGGTCTGATGAATCCCTTGCGAAGGTTTGTCTCTATGAATTCCCTGAGAGCTTCTTGCTCTGGTTCAGTCAGGGAGTAGAGATGCCCTCGCGGGATCGGGGCCCCCTCCACCAAGTCAATGGCACAGTCATAAGGTCTATGTGGGGGTAATTTTTCGGCTTCTTTCTCATTGAATACATCCCAATACTCGGAGTACTTCTTTGGCAAGGTGATGATGGGCTCGGTGTCCGTGGCATGGCAGACCTTGGCTACGAGGCAATGGTTTTGGCAGTACGGTGAAGCAAACTGCAGTTCTCTGTTGGACCAGGAGATGTTAGGGTCGTGGAGAGTCAGCCATGGAATTCCCAAAATCACAGGGAAATGGGGAACCTCGGTAACAAAGAAGGAAATCTCTTCCATATGTTCCCTTATCCACATCCTGGTGGGTTCCGACCACTGACTTACGGGGCCCGTCTTGAGGGGGCGGCCGTCTATGGCTTGCACCACACGGGCATTCTTGAAATCATGATATTGTAATCCCAGAGAGTCGGCATACTCTCTATCAATGAAATTGTTGGTAGCTCCAGAGTCTATCATGGCGTGGATCATGACGGGTCCCCTTTTTGCTGACCATAATGTGACCACGAGAAGGAACAGGACCCCGGTTGGCGGCTCTTGAATGGATTTTTTGACCGGGTTGGCGAGCCTCTCTACACCCGGTCGTTGGCTTCCCCCGCCGGCTGTGTGCCAGTCGGCTCAGACGCCTTCGTCTCCGTGGAGGACGCCGCCGCAAGACGGGCGGCAGGCTTCCCTTTGGCTGGGCACTCTCTGGCGAAGTGGCCCCCGTTCCCGCAGTACCAACAGAGGTTTAAGCGTTGACGACGGGCCTTCTCGGCGGCATCTAGTCTGGGACGCACATTGCCCAACTGCATCGGCACCTCCTCGCCTCCTCTGGGGTATGGGGTTGGCGGTGGGGGTCTCCACACTGGACGTGGCTGAACGCTGGCGGGAGCGGGGGGTTTTGCCCCGGCTCTACTGCCCTGGCCTCGAACCCACTGTTTCCTGTTGGCAATCATGACTTCAGCCCGTAAACATTGATCAATGAGTGCCTCGAGGGTCTGGGGAGGATCCACCTTGGAGATTTCTTCCAGCATTTCAATGTTGAGACCCTCCCGGAATTGTCCTCTGAGGGCTACATCGTTCCAGCCGGTGTTGTGGGCCAGCACTCGGAACTCGGCTATATACTGAGACATAGGTCTGTCTCCTTGGAAAAGGCGACGGAGTTTGTGACCGGCTGCCTCCAAATTGTCCTCGATTCCCCAAGTCTCCTTGAGGTGGTCCAAGAAGTGTTGCGCTGATCTTAGGTGTGGAGAGGCTTGGTCGAACAGTGCCGTCGCCCAATTGGCCGCTGGCCCGTCTAGAAGACTGTAAACCCACGCCACTTTGATGTCTTCTTGGGGAAACTCGGCATCACGGGCCTCTAGATAAGCTTGACATTGGCGACGGAAAACATGAACCTTAGAAGCTTCTCCAGTAAACTTGGTAGGCAACGCCATGGCCGGGAGGCGGATTCCGCGCTCCCGCAAGCCCTTTATTTCTCCATCCTGGGCGTTGAGTCTGTCGCGGATGCGATCCACTTCGTCCTTGCTGATGGTGTAGCTCAGTGGCTGCCCACCGGGCACGGTTCCGGTAGACATTCTGGCCGAGGTTAATTGGTGCTTAGGGTGGCGGAGTCAAACTGTCACGACCCAGGCTACAGAGCACCAATAACCATACGCAGAGGCCAGATTCTATCTAATATCTTTATTAAGGAAATATATAAAGTTAGTAAAAGCAAATGTAAAAGATAGTCCAGAAGCAGACCTTTCAGGAAAGGTCAAAATTAGTCCAAAGAAATAATGTCCAATATGAAATATTAAGGTCCAAAGTTGTAATCCAATAACCGAAACACTCACTTTGACAAGCAAAGTGAGGGGAGATGACAAGGTCCTTTAGTCCATGAAACTTGAGCGAGGCTAGGAAATAACTTGATACTTGAAACAAGGCTTAAAACGTGGAACAAGGTAACTAGGAACAAGAACAAGGTCCGTGGAATAACTTGGTAAAATCCGTGGAACAAGGCAAGGATTGGTCCTGGGAAACAAGGCAAAGTCCGTAGATAAACAAAGGCTGGGAAGCGAGGCGAAGGCTGGATAGCAAGGCAAGGCTTGAGCAGGAGCGAGGCTTGGATCGGAGCGCGCTGTCCAGACACAACTCGCTCCGTAGGCTGACGAATTGACTCCGCGAAGTTACTACGCGGGCAAAACACCTATATAGAGTCTAACTTTCCCACCGAAGCAGTTCTCTGGGAATCAGAAACGAAAGCTAAACTCTGAGACCAGATGTTAAACTCCTTAAAGATTCTCACGAGAAGCAGTCTTAATTGGCTACATTCTTAGCTGCAATTCTTGCACTCCTGCGCGAAGCTGAATCCAAACTTCTCTGTTGTTTACAAAACTCCCGGCGCAAGAACACGGGAGAAGTAGGCTCTGGGCTTGTTTGACATACTTCTGGGAGACAACTTTCTTGCAGGTGCAAGGTCCCCAGATCTGCCTGGGAAAGATCTGGCTGAGAGGAATCCAGTTCAGACTGGGAAGGTAAAAAACCCAAGTTTTCATCTTCATCAGGAATTACCATGTCCTGAGCAGGACTACAAGGCCCATGGGTCATCACAGAACCTCTGATTACACTCTGGAGCAGCATATTACATTGCCAAACATATCTTACTATCAGAAAGTTCTTCCTAATGTTTATGTAGAATCTTTTTCCTGCAGCTTGAATCTATTGCCCTATTCCCTAGCCCAGGGGTCCCCAAACTAAGGCCCGGGGGCCGGATGCGGCCCCCCGAGGTCATTTACCTGGCCCCCGCTCTCAGTTTTATAATATAAAATATTGTATATACATATAATATTGATAATATTATAATGTAATACAATATAACACTAATAATACCATAGAATAATATTAATTATACATTCTATATTACATATAATATTACTAATAATATTACAGTATAGTGGTATAGTTCAATATAGTAATATATAATGCTAATATTGTGCTATGGTAATAATATAATATATATGTACATATAATTTGTAAGCCACTCTGAGTCCCCTTTTGGGGTGAGAAGGGTGTGATACAAATGTAGTAAATAAATGCAGTAAATAAATAATAAATAAATACATTTTAGACTTAGGCTCGCCCAAAGTCTGAAATGACTTGAAGGCACACAACAACAACAACAACAACAATCCTAATTAACTTGACTATCTCATTGGCCAGAAGCAGGAGCACACTTCCCATTGAAATCCTGATAAATGTATGTTGGGATAAAATTGTTTTTATTTTTAAATATTGCATTGTTCTTTCATTGTTCTTGATGTTGTTGTTGTTTTTGCACTACAAATAAGACATGTGCAGTGTGCATCGGAATTTGTTTGTATTTTTTTTTTCAAATGATAATCCGGCCCCTCAACAGTCTGAAGGATTATGGACCGGCCCTCGGCTTAAAAAGTTTGAGGACCCCTGCCCTAGCCTCTAGAACACCAAAAAACAAAAACAAAAAAACCAAAAAAAACCAAGCTTACCTTTTCAATATGGCATTCTTTCAAATATTTAAACATGGCTATAATGTTTCTTCTCAACTTTCCCTTCCCCAAGCTACATGTTCCTAACTTGCTAAGCCGCTCCTCCTAGGGTTTGGTTTCCAGCCTTTTGACCATTTTGGTTGCCCTCCTCTGGACATGTTTCCAACTTGCTAATATCCTTCTTGAATTGTGGCACCCAGGACTGGACACAGTATTCCAGGAGAAGTCTAACCAGCAATGAACAGGATGGGACTATGTACTTTATCACATCAAGAATTCTAAAGCATTGGCTCTCATTTTCACTCATGATATTCCATCATCCAAGTCATAGATAAAGATGTTGAATAGCATTGTGCCCAGGACAGAGCACTCTGGCCACCCAGTACTCACTTCCTTCAGGATGAAGAGGAGCTATGGGTAAGCACCCTTTGGGTTTGGTTAACAAGTTTTCAATCCATCTAACAGTAGCATGCTAGCCCACATTTTACCAGCTTCTTTGCAAAAATGTCATGGATGTCAGGCTGATTGGTAATAATTGTTTGGGTCCTTTCCCTCCTCATTTTTGGAATGGGACAACATTTGCCTTCTTTCACTCTGCTGGAACTTCAAATATTCAAGAATTCTCAAGGATGATGGTCAGAAGCTCTAAAATTACTACTGCAAGTTCTTTTAATACCCTTGGATGTTCTTGGAAACTTGAATTCATTTAGACTAACCAAATATTACTGTACCGCCTTGCTACATATTCTGTGCTAAATTTCCCTTACTGCATTCTCTGTTCTATTATCCCCAAGTTGAGCACTGTTTACCTTTAGGGAGAAGACAGAGGCAAAGTAGGTATTAACTAGTTGTGTTTTTTCTCTGTCTCCTGATAGCATTTTGCCATCACCTGTATGCAGTGGCCTGACCATTTCCTGTTTCCAACCTCTGTGTGTTGCAACCCATCCATTGCTAGTAGCCCAACTTCATTAAACTTTAGACCATAGTCCAGGAAGACAAATAATTTCAAATAGCTTCCTGCATGCTAAAAGGATAGCAGAGCCTGTTCCTGAAATGATTGTATCATGTAGCAGTAATTACTATTGCTGTGACTGAGCTCAAGATCCATTGGCCACTTATCTTCAAAGAGAGCATCATTCAAAATCTACTTGATTTGGCATTTACTATTAGACCTTGAGATCCTGATTTCGGGCTACTTACCACCAAGGCAGACTGAGCCTGCTGCTATTCTTTGAGGCTGCCTGATCCACTGACTACTTATCTTTTCATTGCCAATCTAATGTCGAGGTAATCTAAAGTTGGCAATATGCCTTGATATTGAAAGCTTGATTCTCTGATATCTACCACAGTTCATTTCTCCAGAAAAAAACCCAGAGAAACAGTTTGGACTCCTCTTAAGTCAAAAAACCGTGCTGTCTGGTTTGTAGAATGAGAATTTGAGCATCTTAAGGAACATATATAAAATGGATAACTTCCAATTGGATTTGACTTGAAATTATTGAGACTTTTCCCAATAAATTGTAATAAACCTGCAACTACTTTATGTGCATTCTCTAGATATGTGAACAAAATTTAAAAGAAGAGAATAACGTATATGCATTCAGGAGAAAATCCCCATTGCAATCAAATAATCTATAATTTACCTCAAGTGCCTTCTGAATTTTTTCCAGGCTTGCATTGTTGCTCTGCATCATTTCAAGAACTCCCACAGCTGTAGTGGCCCTGAGTGCATTTGGACGCTCTTCTGTACGTTTCATGATTTCCTTCCATTTATTATCAACTTGAGAGAAAAGACCTGCTTCTCCTGGAAGCTGTCTGTTTGAATTGTAATTATTTAGGAAACAATATGTCAAAATATCTCTGATTCATAAGTTATAGAAGATTTGTCCTTACTTTTACATGCTAATACAGTAGAGTCTCACTTATCCAAGCCTCGTTTATCCAAGCCTCTGGATAATCCAAGCCATTTTTGTCGTCAATGTTTTCAATATATCGTGATATTTTGGTGCTAAATTCATAAATACAGTAATTACAACATAACATTACTGCGTATTGAACTATTTTTTCTGTCAAATTTGTTGAATAACATGAAGTTTTGGTGCTTAATTTGTAAAATCATAACCTAATTTGATGTTTAATAGGCTTTCCCTTAATCCCTCCTTATTATCCAAGATATTCGCTTGTACAAGCTTCTGCTGGCCCGTTTAGCTTGGATAAGTGAGACTCTACTGTACTGCTAATGCAAAAACTGGCAAAACTTATTGACTCGAGTATAAGCCGAGGGTGGGAAATGCAGCTGCTACTGGTACATTTCAAAAATAAAAATTGTCTCTGCTTCTTTCTTTCCTTCATTCCTTCCTGCTCGCTTTGCTATCTCTTTCTCTGTACTGGGCCTGGTTCTGTCCAACATCTTTATTAATGACTCAGACCTTACTAATGCCATGACCCTTTAATACAGTTCCTCATGTTGTGGTGACCCCCAACCATAAAATTATTTTTATTGCTATTTCATAACACATTTTGCTACTGTTATGAATCATAACGTAAACATCTGATATGCAGGATCTATTTTCATTGTTACACACTGAACTTAATTACAGTATACTGATTAATTACTAAACAATATGTAATGATAATAATGGGGATAAGTGGAGGGAGGAGAGAGTGAAGGAAGGAGTTAAACAAGAAGGGAGAAGGAGCCATAGAAGAAAGAGAGAAGCTGTGAAGGGAGGGAGGAGGGGAGGGAAGAAGGAAAAGAAGGAGAAGGAGGGAAGAGAGGGAGGGAGGGAAAGAAAGGGAGAAGGAAGGGACAAAAGGAAGAAAGAAAGGAAGGAGAGTAAGGAGAAGGAAGGAGGAAGGGAGGAAGGGAAGAAAGGAGGAAAAGGGAGGAAGGAATGAGTAGGAATGGAAGGAAAGAAAGAAAGGGAGGAAAGAGAGGGAGGGAGGAAGGAAATGAAGGAAGGAAGGGAGGAAGGAAGGAAAGAAAGGAGGGAAGGGAGGGAGGGAGAGAAGGGAGGGAAAGAAGGAGATGTAGGAGGGAAAGGAGGGAGGGGAGAGAAGGGGAGGGGGGAAAGGAAGGGGGGAGGGAGGGAAGGAAAGAAAGAAGGGAAGGAAGGAGAAGGAAAGAAAGGGAGGAAAGGAAGGGAGGGAAGGAAAGAAAGAAAGGAAGAGAGGGAGGGAGAAAGGAAGGAGGAAAGAAATACATGGCCCTCATTATGTCTCCTCTCATCCTTCTCTTCTGCAGGCTAAATATGCCCAGCTCTTCAAGCAGCTCCTCATAGGGTTTATTCTTCAGATCATTAATCATTTTAGTCACCCTCATCTGGATACTTTCCAGCTTGTCAACATATCCCTTCCATTGCAGTGCCCAAAATTAGAAACAGTATTCCAGGGGTAGCATAACTTCCCTGGATCTAGACTCGATACTCCTAGAATCAGGCTGTGTCCAATTCTGGGCACCGCAAACAAAAGGAGATGTTGACTGTAATGTGTCCAGAGGAGGGCAACTCAAAGGCTCAAGGGTCTGAAGAACAAGCCCTATGAGGAGCGGCTTAAAGAGCTGGGCATGTTTAGCCTGCAGAAGAGAAGGCTGAGAGGAGACATGATGAGGGCCATGTATCAAGAGGTGAGAGGAAATCCTAAGGAGCAGGCTTCCTTTCTGCTGCCCTGGAAACTAGGGCACAATGGAACGATGGCTTCAAACTACAGGAAAGGAGATTCCACCTGAACATGAGGAAGAACTTCCTCACTGTGAGAGAGAGCAGTGGAACTCTCTGCCCTGGACTGTGGTGGAGGCTCCTCCTTCGGAGGCTTTGAAACAGAGGCTGGATGGTCATCTATTGGGGTGCTTTGAATGCAGTTTTCCTGCTTCTTGGCAGGGGTTGGACTGGATGGCACACAAGTTCTCTTCCAATTCTAAGATTCTATGATTCTATGAAAGAAGGAAAGGCAGGAAGGGAAGAAGGAAAGCAAGGAGAAGGGAAGGAAAGAAGGAAAGGAAGGAGAAGGAAAGGAAGGAAAGAAAGAGAGGAAGGGAAGGAAGGAAGGAAACGGGGAAAGAGGGAGCCTTCACTGTCAAATTAATATAGTTTGACACCACTTCAGCTCCTATGCAATCCTGGGAGTTGTAGCATTACAGCCTTTTCTGCCAAAAGGTTTTCATTACAAGTTCTTAGCAGATCTCTACCAGGTCTTCCGTAAAGCAAATGAGTCTCTATGACTAGTTCTAGACATTGATTTACTTGGTTGCTGTGAGTTTTCCGGGCTGTCTGGCCATGTTCCAGAAGCATTCTCTCCTGACGTTTCGCCCACATCTATGGCAGGCATCCTCAGAGTTGTGAGATCTGTTGGAAACCAGACAAGTGGATTTTATATATCTATGGAATAATGTCCTGGGTGGGAGAAAGAATTCTTGTCTGTTTGAGGCAGGTGTGAATGTTTCAATTGGTCACCTTGATTAGCATTAAGTAGACTTTCAGGTTCAAAGCCTGGCTGCTTCCTGTCTGGGGGAATCCTTTGTTAGGAGGTGTTAGTTGTCCCTGAAGGAAGGGGGGTAGGAATGGAGGAAAGGAAAGGAAAGGAAAGGAAAGGAAGGTGAGAAGGGAGGGAAAGAAAGGAAGGAAGGAAGAGGTAGTAAGAGGGAAGGAGGAAAGGAAGGAAGGAAGGGAAGGAAAGAAAAGGAAGGGAAGGAAAGAAAGGGAAGTGAAGGAAAGGGAAGGAAGGAGGAAAAAGAAGGAAGGAAAGGGAGGGAGGGGAGGGAGGAGGGAAAAGGAGGGAAGATGGAGGAAATGAAAGAAGGAGAAGAAAGGGAAGGGAAGGAAGGAAGGAAAGGAAAGAGGGAAGGAGGGAGGGACGGAAGGAAGGAAGGGAAGAAAGTGGAGAAGGGAAGGAAGGTAATTCACTCAGAAGCACCATCCTGGAGATGGTTCCCCTCCTCCAACTCCGATGCAGCTGCTTCAGTCTCCACCTCTGCCTCTTCCAAGGAGCAAGAGCAGCTCTCTCCAGGCACTGCCTCCGCCCCAATCCCCACGGCAGAGGAGGAGGCAGGCAGGAGGCATCCATCTTACAGGAAGAGGAGGAGGAGGCAAGAAAGGCCAGGGACTGCTGAGAGGGAGAAGGCTGCAGCTGCTTCTCGGTGTTGCTTTTTCCTGCTGCTGGCGGCAGGTGGGCAGGGGAGGGACTTTTAAGAGCCCACCGGCCGTCCTCCTCCTCTTCCTCTACTTCCAAAGCAGCAGCAGCGGTGACAGCACAACGCTCAACCTGCAGCTATGCTGCCGCTGCCGCCGCCGCTGCCACTTCAGAAGCGAGGAAGAGGAGGAAGTACAGGAAGAGGAGGACACTCGCCTTCTGCCAGCAGCACCGCAGAGAAGCAGCAGGAGCCTTCTTCCTCCCCCCCCCCCCCCCCCCCCACATACACACCTTCCTCCTCCTCCCTGCCTCTGGTGCTGCGCTGCTGCCATTGCCTAGCTGGCTGAAGAGGAGGAGGAGGAGGAATGGCGGCAGCGGCTGCGGCATTGGAGCCTCGCCTGTGGGCTCCGTTGCTGCCATGGCCGCAACTCGGCGTCCTCTTCCGGCTGCTGCATGAAGGCGAAGGCTAGGTGACTTCGGAGCCTTTCCTTCAGGCTTCACTGCCCGTTGACTCGAATATAAGCTGAGGCCGGTTTTTTCAGCCACAAAAAAGGGCTGAAAAACTCAGCCTATATTCAAGTATATAGGGTACTTTTGAGAGTCTATTATTTATTTATTTACTTTATTTACTTTATTTATACTCCACCTTTTCCCCCGTGGGGGACTCATGACAGCTAACATTCACACTGTGGTCCCCATTTAAAACAAAGCATATACAAAAATTCTAAAAAAAAAACCCCAATTCAATAGTACTATCTGGATTAGGTTAAAATACAATTAAAATATCCAAAATGTCCAAATGTCCAAATTTCCCTTGAGAAGAGCACTAACAAGGCTTTTCTACACTTGCAAAAAAAAACCCCTACAATCCAGACTCATCCTAAATAGAAGCATGACTGCCCTCATGATGCAAACCAGCTTCCAGCGAGTATTGCATTTTTGTCCTTTAGACTGACTTTGCCCTGCTTTAGAATAGAATAGCTTTATTGTCACTGTATACTGTGCAACAAAATTAAATGCTTTCCTCAGCACACATCACAAAAACAACATATCCATCCCTCCACACTTCATCCACCATTGCACAGCCCCAATGCAATATTAATGTGAAACCATAGAGTTCGATATAGTTATAGCTCTAGGATAAAAACTAGCTTTCAATATGTTTGTCCTTGTCTTTGTCATGCTGTACTGTCTGCCAGATGGTAATAATTCAGAAAAGGAATATGCTGGGTGAAATGGATCCTTAAGAAGGTTCTGAGCTTTCTTAAGGCTGTGGGATTTATAAAGTTCTTCCAAAGAGAGAGCAACTAATGATTCTCTGTGCAGTAGTGGTGACCCTTTGGGGTGCCTTCCTATATGCCACTGTGCAGTTACCAAACCATGCACACTGCAGTAGGTTAGGACACTCTCTATAGCACAATGGTAGGAAGTTTTTTATTCAGTAGTCGGTTCCTTAGAAGTCTTAATACAATCTCTGCTGGATCCTCTCATATGAGTGCCCCAGGTCAGAACCTCCTTAACAGTGACACCCAGGAACTTCAAACTGGCCACTCGCTCCATTTGGTCTCCATTTATGACCAAGGGCTGGATTTCTGGTATGTTCTTTCTGTAGTTCACTATGAGCTCCTTGGTCTTACTGATGTTAAGAACCAGATTATTGCCACTGTACCTTGAGAGCACCTGATCCACCTCATCCCGATAGGCAGACTCATCCCCTTTGGGCAATGCTGGGGGGCACTCAGGAGTTTGCACTCCCAGAAGATCTGAACAACGGCCCTGGATTCAGCACAAATGTGGTGGATCTGAGACTGATCCAGGGCATATTTACAATGTGCTATCCTTTCCAGTGTAGCTAAGCTCTATGATAACTTAGGAGAAAAACAATCAGAAGAAAAGTTCTTGGTCTGTCTCTTGCATTTATTTACAGAGGTCTTTTTTTAAAAAACCAGATTAAGTTTCCCTTTTCACAAAACATTCAAGAGGATTCTCAACAAAGACAAAATTCCCAGTAGTATATTCATATCTAAAAGCTGATATTTCATCTTAACGCACTTTAGCATACCTTTTGATTTCTGGAGCATGAAAAATGGGCTCAAGGTAAATCCAATTCCTTTGACACGTCAGCCATTCTTCCAAAGTACAAGAAAAGAGATTTAACTTACGACCCCAAATATCTACAAGACTCTATTACAGAAAACAGAATAACAACAAAATAAGGAAATGATAGCCAATTGTCCTCTTTTATACAGATTAGCCTAGTGAATAATTCTAATTTATGCACATACACGCTGAATTTCAAATAGACACAGTGCATAATATGTAAAATGGTGGACTGAGATTAAGAAATGAGTCATCCCAGCAATGTTGACTGCTGGGAAGGAAGAAGATAAAAAAGAGAAGATGATTAGGTGGGTGGAGATACACAGACATGTTAAGAGACAGAAATCACAGATAAGAAAAAAAATATAAAGCGAGTTCCTTAAAATTGGTCTAGTCTGGAAGTAACCATATTTTATGACTAAGCACCACACTATCTCCAAATGTCTCCACGATTTTTACCTTAATTGGTCCAACAAAACAAGAACCTTTAATTGTTGAAATTGTCACTTGAGAATCTTCTAACTGAGCAATTAAGTCTTCAGCAGATGAAATAATTAAAGTAGATGATGTTTCAGTACGATACGGCGATAAATGAAAATCAGTTTTGTGCCATAGGTCCATTATCTTTTTTAGCATCATTTCAAGAGTTGTTTCATTGGTAGCTGTTATAGAGACTTCATTAATTTCATTTTTATACTGAAACATCTAAAAGTGAAAAAATCAGAAATATTAATAACATGATAGGTTGCATCCTGACCAAGAAAAAGCCCTAATAAATGTCAGGCTATTCTGAGTCTGTGTTCAGTCATATCTCAAACATATCAAGATCTGTTTTATTTGGCATATGGTGCTGGTGAGTTTTCTTTCCCTTCTCAGATGCTTACTGAACCAGCTTGAAAGCATCTGGATGAGAATCAAGGGAAACGGGACTCAAAAAGATCTTATCGCGGGTGTCTACTACAGACCTCCGAGCCAGGATGAAGAACTTGATGAAGCCTTCTGTCAGCAGTTGACCAAACACACACAAAGAAGAGATATAGTAGTCATGGGCGATTTCAACTATTCTGATATCTGCTGGAAAACAAACTCAGTCAAGAGTACAAAGTCCAACAAATTCCTTGCTTGCCTTGCAGACAATTTTATGGTCCAGAATGTAGAAGAAGTAACAAGGGGATCGGCTACTCTCGATCTCATCTTAACAAATGCGGAGGACCTGATCAATGCAGTCAAAGTGGTTGGATCCTTAGGGGCTTAGCATAGGAATGAGGGAGCAGGAGGGAGCAAGCTTGTTCTGTGCTGCCCTGGAGACTAGGACACAGAACAATGGCTTCAAACTACAGGAAAGGAGAATCCACCTGAACATTAGGAAGAACCTCCTAACTATGAGAGCTGTTCAGCAGTGGACCTCTCTCCCCGGAGTGTGGTGGAGGCTTCTTCTTTGGAGGCTTTTAAGCAGAGGCTGGATGGCCATCTGTCGGGGGTGCTTTGAATGAGATTTTCCTGCTTCTTGCAAGGTGTTGGACTGGATGGCCCATGAAGCCTCTTCCAACTCTATGATTCTGATTCTATGACAGCAGGAAAGCAAAGGCACACCACCAACTATTTTGTCATCGGTGGGAACTGTGCAGTAATATGAGAGAAAGTGAAACAAGTAAGCCAGATAGGAAACTTATCTTTGGCTGTTAGCAAAGGAACCTCCGCCTACCGTAGTTGCAAAAAGTTGCTGATGTATATGCAAAAGGACCAGAACAGGATGCATTAAATGGACCTTTTAAAAAGCCCCACAGTCCTTATAATGATGCATCAGGCCAAAACTGAGCACTTTTATCCAGTATGCACAAGCTTGCATTAGGTAAAGAAAATCTGTTTTAATGAGTAACTGGAGCATACATTTGGCCAATGCATTTGTTCTGTGTAAAGTGAACTGAATAACTAAATCCTATTAACAACTGTCCACTGTGAATGCTCACCACAAAGATTTTGCTTATCATTAACCCACAAAGTGATTCCTAGCATATGGACCTGGCCACCCTGATGCAGAACAGTGCCTAATTTCCACAGCCAGAGAGGGTTGACCAAGTGGAGGCATGTTTAAATTTAAACAGCAATTATTACAAGCACCAATGGGATGCTGCTGCTAACCATTATTTCACACATAACTGTTTAACATATTCTAATATATTCAGCTAAATGTCTAAAATTTGAGACATTTTCACTTGCCCCAAAGTAAAAAAAAAAACTTGTTTCTGAGGGTGATTGAAATGTGATTTATATCAAGGGAGCTGTAGGTTTTCAGGTCAGTTGTCTCATTTGAGACATTCACTGATTTGTATCACAAAGCATTAGAACTATAAAGTAAAAACTACAGAAAGTGGTGTTTGGAAGGCACCTAGTACTAAGGTCTTTTTATCCAGTATATAACGTCCCAACTCAAGCATGTAGATTTGACAGCATAAAAAACAGATACTTTAAATTATAGTACATATATAATTACATTAAGTTCAAAAATCTTTTCCAAGGTAATCCTTTTATCACCAGAAAATGACTGTCCAACAATGTTCTGTATCATTTCCCAGTGCCTTGATTGTAGACAGGGATTTCGTAAAGCTATAATGATAGGCAAGAATTCCTTAAAATCCATCAATGATGTCTTCAGAGCTGGTAAAATAGTATTTTCTGGCAAACCTACAAAGTATGAAAGTGTAATGGACACATTAAAAATTCCTCTCACAAGATTTGTTCAAAGAATATCTTATATAACAGATACCCTTTCTAATATGTGCTAACATTTCATATAGCCATGAATAAGGTGCATAAACCTCAACCGCGAATTAAGTGGAAGATAACATGGTGCATGTTACAACAGCTGTAAAGGTGAAAGAAGGCTGCAACAGATTGAGAAGCCACTGTCATCGTGTTAAACACTCCACTGGTTGGGACCCTCACTCTGTGAAGACTGTGTGTTGATCGGCTGTACATTGACCTCCACACATTTTTTAAAAACTTACGCACAGGCCTCTTCCAAGAACTTGAAAGGCCATCATACTCAGACAACGAGGGGTCGCCTAAGCGCATATATATATATATATATATATATATATATATATATATATATATATAAAATCTACATACACACACTAGCTGTGCCCGGCCACGCGTTGCTGGGGCTTAGTCTGGTGGTGTTGGTCAGTCTACATTAGGTTGTATTTATGCTGTGACCTCCACCCTTCTTTAAACTCACACTAGTAGTAGCATTTGAAGTCTGTTACCTTCTTCAATTTTTGTGTTGATTGATAATTGCTTGAGATCCCTGTTGTCTTTGGTTTGTTGTTAATCTGATTCTGCTGAGTGCAGTTTATATTTTTATTGTGGTACAATAGTATTTTTTTTTTTTGCCTGTGTAGGTGTTTATTATTATTGTT
Source organism: Anolis carolinensis (assembly GCF_035594765.1). Classification (NCBI taxonomy): domain Eukaryota; kingdom Metazoa; phylum Chordata; class Lepidosauria; order Squamata; family Anolidae; genus Anolis; species Anolis carolinensis. Next base: position 38,260,059 of record NC_085841.1, on the reverse strand, counting down.
GTTGTAGTGGTCATGAAGATTGGATAAGTTAGATGCTAATGTATTGTTTTTTTGGAGGCCCAGTGTATCACTGACTGGCCTCTCAGCCTCAGTGCCTGGCTGCTTCTTGCCTGTGAAGTGTTGATTCTTATTGTTGTTGTTGTCATTGTTATTTTTGTAATTGTTTTTTTGAAGGCCAAGTGTGAATGTAGAGATTGGGGAGGCGGATGAGCACTGAATGGCCTTGCATAGAATCATAGAATCATAGAATAGTAGAGTTGGAAGAGACCACATGGGCCATCTAGTCCAACCCCCTGCTAAGAAGCAGGAAATCGCATTCAAAGCACCCCCGACAGATGGCCATCCAGCCTCTGCTTAAAAGCCTCCAAGGAAGGAGCCTCCACCACGGCCCCGGGGAGAGAGTTCCACTGTCGAACAGCTCTCACAGTGAGGAAGTTCTTCCTGATGTTCAGGTGGAATCTCCTTTCCTGTAGTTTGAAGCCATTGTTCCGTGTCCTAGTCTGCAGGGCAGCAGAAAACAAGCTTGCTCCCTCTTCCCTATGACTTCCCTTCACATATTTGTACATGGAGATCATGTCTCCTCTCAGCCTTCTCTTCTGCAGGCTAAACATGCCCAGCTCTTTAAGCCGCTCCTCATAGGGCTTGTTCTCCAGACCCTTAATCATTTTAGTCGCCCTCCTCTGGACGCTTTCCAGCTTGTCAACATCTCCCTTCAACTGTGGTGCCCAAAATTGGACACAGTATTCCAGGTGTGGTCTGACCAAGGCAGAATAGAGGGGGAGCATAACTTCCCTGGATCTAGACGCTATACCCCTATTGATGCAGGCCAGAGTCCCATTGGCTTTTTTAGCAGCCGCATCACATTGCTGGCTCATGTTTTAACTTGTTGTCCACGAGGACTCCAAGGTCTTTTTCGCACACACTGCTGTCAAGCCAGGCGTCCCCCATTCCGTATCTTTGATTTCCATTTTTTCTGCCGAAGTGAAGTATCTTGCATTTGTCCCTGTTGAACTTCATTTTGTTAGTTTTGGCCCATCTCTCTAGTCTGTCAAGATCGTTTTGAATTCTGCTCCTGTCTTCTGGAGTGTTAGCTATCCCTCCCAGTTTTGTGTCGTCTGCAAACTTGATGATCGTGCCTTCTAACCCTTCGTCTAAGTCGTTAATAAAGATGTCTCAGTGCATGGCTGATTCTTGCCTGTGTAGGTGTTTATTATTAGTGGGTGAGTGGATGGATAGATGAGTGGATGGATAGATAGAGTGGGTGCTCTCCTTGTTTTCTTTATTCCTATGCTGTTCCCTTTTTCTGCTCCGATCTTGAGCTTGCTGATAAGAACACACTGGTCAGAAAGGAGGGTAAATATAACCGGATCAATGGTCTTTCTCTCCCTTTTGCTCTTGGCCTTCCGGGCAGAGAGGGAGGGCTCTTGTCCTTGGCGTTCCTTCGCTTCCCTTCCCTCCCTCCTTCCTTCGTTCAATCCGTCCCAACCTTTCCTGTCTGCGGAGCCATGGAACTGGGTCAGTGGGTTGGATGGCGGGGAAAGGGAGAAGGAAGAGGCCTCTCATTGAAATGCATGGACTCAATGCTATGGGGTGCTGGGATTTGTAGTTTGCATCCAGTCCAACCCCTTTCTTTCTTTTTGTCATGGAGGAAGACCCTACCCAAACCCCTCAGACAGATGGCCATCCGGTTTAGTTGTGTTGTTATAGTCACGATGCATTGTTGTGAGTTTTGTGGGTCCGGATTGTGGTTTTGTGGTGTGGTTGTGTTGTTACAACCGGGAGGCAAGGCTTTTGCGTTGTGTTGCCAAGTTTTGTATTTCTCGGGCGTTTAGTTGTGTGCCAAGTTTCGTATTCCTGGGGCGCTTAGTTGTGTTGTTATAGTCATGATGCGTTGTTGTGATTTTTGTGGGTTCAGATTGTGGTTTTGTGGTGTGGTTGTGTTGTTACAACCGGGAAGGAAGGCTTTTGCATTGTGTTACCAAGTTTTGTATTTCTGGGGCATTTAGTTGTGTTGTTATAGTCATGATGTGTTGTTGTGAGTTTTGTGGGTCCAGATTGTGGTTTTGTGGTGTGGTTGTGTTGTTATAACTGGGAGGCAAGGCTTTTGTGTTGTGTTGCCAAGTTTCGTATTTCTGGGACGTTTAGTTTTGTTGTTATAGTCACTGTGCAAACAACTGTGGCACAGGCGGGAGAGCAAGCCAGCTGCAATTAACTGCAATGAATCACTCTGACCAGGAGGTCATGAGTTCGAGCCCCGCTCGGAGCCTATGTTTGTTTGTCTTTGTTCTATGTTAAAAGGCATTGAATGTTTGCCTATATGTGTAATGTGATCCGCCCTGAGTCCCCTTCGGTGTGAGAAGGGCGGAATATAAATGCTGTAAATAAACAAATAAATAAACTTTATCATTTTATATATAGAGAAGTATAAGCATGAACATGTGTGGTTTCTTTCATACACATTTTCAATTTTTTTAAAGTTTAAAACATAGGCTGAGGTTTGGTCTGGGAAATGTAGCTAGATGACATAGCCATGATTTCTTCTGCCAATCTGATTTATCCAAATCCACTTTAGAAACCAGGCAACCTTAAGATCCAAAGGAGTTCTGAGGCACTGGCTAGAATGGGGCTGAAGGACAATGTATTTAGTTTCCATTCACCAATGAGCTGTGGATGAATGAGCAGTGGCAGAGTCCCCATGAGATGTCCTTGTTGCACTGCAGTTCAGTACAACAACCTTATTCATCATCTTCATCGTTATGATATTGCACCTTGTTGATGGGAAGTTTCCCACTGGTGTAGAAATCGTCTATTGGACAGGTAGCAAGCTGTTTAACCTCAGCAGACTGAAAGCCAAAACCAAGGTCACAACAACATCTGTTATAGAAGTCCAATATACTGATGATAATGTGATCTGTGCTCATTCAGAAGACGACCTACAAGCCAATCTAAACACCTTTGCAGACGCATACAAGAAGCTTGACCTCTCACTGAACATTGAGAAAACCAAAGTGCTCTTTCAACAGGCACCAACCAATCCCTCTGCAATGCCAAAAATACAGCTTAACAATGTAAAGTTAGAAAACGTTGACCATTTCTGCTACCTTGACAGCCATCTCTTCACAAAAAACAACATCAACACTGAAATACAACACTGTATGAGCTCTGTGAGTGAAGTATTTTTCTGAGCGAAGCAGAGTGTTTGAGGTTCAGGACATTTGTAGGGAGGCAAAGATGCTTGTTTATAAAGCTATTGTTTTCCCAACCCTATTGCATGCCTGCGAAACGTGGACCGTCTACAGATGTCACACTCAACTTCTGAAACGATTCCTCAGCGTTGCCTCTGAAAATCCTGCAAATCTCTTGGGAAGACAGACAGACAACTGTCAGCGTACTGAAAAAAAGCAAAGACCACCAGCAATGAAATGATGATCCTCCACTATCAACTCTGATGGACTGGCCATGTTGTTCTAATGCCTGATCACTGTCTCCCAAAGCAGTTGCTCTACTCCCAACTGAAGAATGGAAAGGGGAAGGTTGGTGGACAGGAAAGGAGAAAGATGGCCTTAAAGCCAACCTTAAAAACTGTGGCAGACACTGAGAATTGAGAAGTCCTGGCCCTTGAGCGCTCTAATTGGAGATCAGCTGTGACCAACAGTAATGTGGAATTTGAATAAGAGGAAGGAGAATCAAGCCAACCCTGACCAGGACCATGTTCCATCTGGAAAGTGATGTCCTCACTGTGGAAGAACATGCAGGCCAAGAATAGGTCTCCACAGTCACCTACGGATCCACTACCAAGACCCTACACTGCAGTTCAGTGGTGGAAGAATATAATCTATCAGCACCTCATTTGCCATTAAAATCTTCAGATTTCCTTTGGTTGCTGGAACTACCTGGTTTCATATGTGGAGTTAAGTTTCCAAAAGATACCCATTAAAAAATGAAATATAGGTGGCAGCACATTGTTGGCTAGGAATAGAATATTATATACAGATCAAAACTATCAAAAATAGCAAATCACTCAGCACATTTTTTTATTCTTGTAAAAAATTGTTCACATTTGGAAACAATCTCCACAAATGTTGTTTTGGGGTACATTTGTGGTTGTTGCAATGGTGTAATGAACATAAGTGGGAAATATGAAATGTACATGGCCATAAATGTAACTGAAACAATATAAATACTACACAACATGCCAGCTATAGTTTATGTTTTGTAGGAATGAAATGACAAAGGATAAATATAGGGCAAGGAAAAAAGGACTTGCATTCTTTTTACACAGCACTGATTTGTCTGTCTCTCATGTTGAAATACTCTTGCTATTTAAAAGTTATTTAAAAATACTCTTGCTATTTAAATACTCTTGATAAACTTTCATTTCTGAACTACTCTAATTATATATTATCAAAATTTTAATCTTTAAACATTTGAATTCACTTCCAATAACCACAATTTAAAAATAAATTTTACCTTTTTCAAGAATTTGTATGATTTGAATGAGCCTGTTAACATCTTTTTGGATTAAATCAACATTAAGATTCCAAAAAATGGTGTGTTTCCATCTAAAGAAAAGCTTGGTCCACTCTTCATGAGAATCCCACAACAATTTGCGCAATGCAAGTTCACTTTCAATTTCAGCAAGTTCAGCATTCACCTTTTGAGAATTTCCAGAATGATCTGCATGTGACAGCTTATCCAATGACAGTAATTTCATGCCACTAACAGAGCTGTCAAAAACTGTCTGGTAATTTGAATAGTTTATAATTTTTTCACTAATTACTGCTGCTTCTTCAATGAGGCTTTCAATCATCTCTTTTGCTGTCTTAGGCAATGTTTCACTGAGGAGGAGGACAGGGTTTCTCACCTAAAACAATACATGATAAAATGATCACAATCACACAAATATGAAAATCCACCAAGAGCTATACATGATTTGTCTTCCAATCAAAATATATTTTGTGATACATGCCATAGTGTGGGAAATGCAGCAGCTATTGGTACATTTCAAAAATAAAAATAAATACTAATAAAATTACATTAATTGAGGAGTCGGTTAAATGTTGAATATTTACATAAAACTGTAATTTAAGATAACTGTCCAACTCTGATTAAATCATTATTCTAACCTTCTTCAATGTAAATGTGCTTATGAATCCTTCCAATAATAATAGAGTAAAATAATAAATTTAATAATAACAATAATGCTAGAGTAAAAATCTATATATGTAAAAATCACACCAAATTTGGCCACAAAAGACATAGTCATCTAATCTGTGTCTTTCAAACAAAACAAAAAAACCTATAAAAATAAAGTCCAAATTAGAAGATGTGGAAAAGCCGTTTTTTTCCTGGCTGCCGGTCAGAAGAGTAGGCTCCGCCCCTTTAGGCCCCACCCCCTTTGCCCCAGCAACCCACTCAGCCACAATGACGACAGGCAGAGTTAGGCCTTACTTAAGCCTCTTCCACACTGCTGATAAAATACAGATTATTTGATTTGAACTCAATGATATGACATTGTAGACTTAAGACCCTTCCACATAGCTATATAACCCAGAATGCCAAGACAGATATAATCCACAGTATCTGGGTTATCTTGAGTCCACACTGACATATAATCCAGTTCAGTGTGGATTTTATACAATTGTGTAGAAGGGGCCTCATATAATCTAGTTCAAAGCAAATAATATAAGATAATAAATATAATATATAAACATTACTGTGGTATAATAAAACAGAACAATATAATCTCTATTACCAGGACAGTAAATAAAGAGCAACAATAGGTAAACAGGAATTCCAGACAGGAAACAATCAGGGCCAGCTAACACCTCCCAACAAAGGATTCCTCCAGGCAGAAAGCAGCCAGGCTTTCATGCTACAATGCCATTAAATGCTAATTAAGGTGACTAATTGTAGCAGTCATACTTGCTGCACCAAGACTATTCATTGCCATTCAACCTGGTCAACCAAGGTTTCCACAAGGTAGAAAGCAGCCAGGCTTGCAAGCAGCAAGGCTGTTCAGTGCTGTTCAACCTGGCCAACCAAGATTTCCCCTAGGTAGAAAATCCCCAGGCTTTGAAGCCACAAGGCTACTCCATCCCATTCAACCTGGCCAATGAAGGAAGCCCCTATGTAGAAAGTGGCCAGTCTTTTAAACTGCAAGACTATTAAGTGCAATTCAAGCTGGCCAAACAAAGATTCCCCTACAAAGGAAGTAGCTAGGCTTCAAAGCAACTCTTTGATTGAGGGTGCTACTCCAGCTCACCAAACAAGGATTCCCCTAAGTATAACACAGACAGGCATTGAAGCTGCAGGGCTATTCAGTCCAATTCAACCAAACCAACAAAGGATTATCCTTGGTAGAAGGTAGCCAGGCTTTGAAGCAGTGATACTACTCTGTACTATTGAAGCTGACCAACCAAAGATTCTGCTAGGTAGCAAGCAGCCAGGCTTTGAAGCAGCGAGGCTATTCATTGCAATTCTAGCAGCCCAAAAAACGATTCCCCTAGAACGCAAGTACCCAGCCTTCCAAGCAGCAAGCCTATTCCATTGTATTCCAGTTCACCAAACAAGGATTCCCATAAGAAGAAAACAGCCAGGCTTTTGAGCCTGCAAGGCTATCCACTACTATTCTACTTGGCCAACAAATGATTCCCATAAGCCACAGCAACGCGTGGCCGAACACAGCTAGTAATGAAATAATAATAATAGAGTAAAATAATAAATGTAATAACAATAGTAATAACAGTAAAATAATAAACAAACTGCTAGATTGGCAGAAGCTGGGGCTAACAGTGGGAGCTCACCCCACTCCCTGTATTCGAATAGCTGATCTTTCAGTCAGCAAGTTCAGCAGCTCAGTGGTTTAACCTGCTGTGCCACCAGGGGCTAGAGTAAAATAATTAATTTAATAACAATAACAGGGTAAAATAATACATGTAACCACAATATATAGAATAAAATAATAAATATAACAACAATAACAACAACAACAACAACAATGCAATAATCACCATAGTTTATTTTAACTATGATACAAATTTTGGGGGAAATGCTGTGTGTATATTAATAAGGAAAACTGGGAAAGACTAGCTTGGGAAGGGGGTTGGAAAAAAGGACTGGAAATGGGAAAATGTTGGAAGAAGTGGTTGAAAAGTGGGAAAATGAGGTGGAAAAGGGGTAGCTAGAAAACTAGGACAGATTGGGGTGGGAAGGGGGCAACTGGAGAAGATGGAACGACTGAGGTGTGAAATGGGGCTGGAAATTGGGAAAGATTGGGATGGAAAGGAGGGCTAGAAAAGTGGAAAAGACCCCAGTCTAGAATGAAGGGGGAAGATTGGGAAAACCTGGAGAAATTGGGGTGAGAAAGAGGGACAGCTGGAAAAGATTGGGATGGGGAAAGGAAGATCAAAAAATGAGCAAGACTGGGGTGCAAAAGGGCGGGCTGGAAAGGTGGAAAGACTGGAGTGGGGAGGGGGCAAGTGAAGAAGTGGAAAGGATTGGGGTGAGAAAGAGGGACTGGGAAAGTGGGAAACTGATGTGGGACAAAGGCAAGACTGAAATGCGAAAGAGAGGCTGGAACCTGGGAAAGGCGGGGATGGAAAGGGAGATGGAAAAGTGGGAGAGAGGGGCTGGGGATAGTAAAGACTGGGTAGGAAGGGGAGGTGAGGGAGAAACAAAGAAAGATGTGCGCGGAGTGACGAAGAAGCAGAAAGAGATGCGTAGGGCAAGGGAGAAGCAGAGAAAGGCGTGCACAGGGCGAGGGAGAAGAGAAAAGCACACATGAGGTGAAAGAGGAGAGAAAGGCATGCACTGAGTGAGGAAGAAAGAGAGAAAGGTGTGCGCAGGGCGAGGGAGAAGCAAGGCATGCATGGGGAGAGGGAGAAAGAGAAAGGAGATCTGGGTCACTGTGTGGAGAGGTGAGGGTCCTGACAGGAAGGTGTGGGGCTGAAAGAAGCCCTTCTTTCAGTTCCACACCTTCCCACCAGGACCCTCACCTGAGTATGTCGAGAGAGGCTTTTTCATCCTAAAAAGGGCTGAAAAACTCATCTTATACTCAGGTATATATGGTACTTGTGGTCATAATTTCAGACTTTCCCCCCATCCAACCTCTGCTGGTTTCATCTAACCTGATCGTGAGTGGAGCTATCAGCCACTAGCTCTATATAGCCAATCCACCTGTCTCTGGAGCTCAGTCTCTGATGAAACAGAAGATGAGCTAGTGTTTGAAGTGGGGATCAGTGTTGACTGGTTATAGACAAGTGTTTCTTTTTGTGTGTTTGTGACTGTGAGCCCTTTTTGAGCACATGATCTTAGAAGCTCTTGCCAATTCACTGATTGGGTTGGGTGCAGTGGTATGTGCCATTAGCTCTGTATAGCTGCTGCATGACTCTGAAGTTCAGTATCTGAGGAGAAAGATCAACTTGTGTTTTGGGAATTAAACCTGATTGTTTGTCTACACTATTTGTTGGTTTGCATGTATGTCTAAAGGGGTAGGTCTTCTACTGTCAATAGTCTGGAGACAGGCAAGGAACAAAGAAAAAGAACTCCTCAATACCATTTCTGCCTCAGTCTTCTTCCCAAAGGAAAATAGTACTCTAACTGGTGAAAACAGAAGAAATTATGAAGAGAACTGTAGCCTGGAATAGGTAAAGAGCTAAAGAAGGAATACCTAGCTACACTAAATGTATGCTAAAGAATGATATAGATGCTTGCAAGTAATGATGACGGTATTTATTTGTGTCCTGCTTTTCCCTCAAAATTAGGACTCATAGTGGCTCATATTTTATAAGAACAATTCAAATAAGACACAGGATTAATTTGTACTGTTATGGGATAGGGACCTATGATGTGGGTATCCAGCTTCAACACCAACGATGATGCAGAAAATGGTGAGTGGAAAGCCATACCTGATTCCCCACTTTAAGAGAAGGTTTGTGGAGCCTCTTAGCACCTGCAAATTGCTAATACTCTTATTTGGCCAAGACCAATTTCACTCAGAAGTGGGCCTTTTTGGTGGCTGCTCTGACTCTGGAACTTCCTCCATAGTGAGACAAGGATGACCTCATTCCTGCTTGCCTTTTTCAGGCATGTGAAAACAGGGGCTGTTTCCTGGGGCTGGGAGGAGTGGGGTTTCAGGAGTTGGGGGGGGGGCTGTGTAGTTGTTAACTGTAGTTGTAATTCTATTTTAATTGTTGTGCTTCGTGACACAAAGATTTATTTTTTAAAAAATTACATTCATATTTACATGTACATGTTTTGTTTTAAATGTGTATTGTGTCATGTTTGCAGCAGCCTTAAGTCCTATACCGTGTTTTCCCGAAAATAAGACAGTGTCTTATATTAATTTTTGCTCCCAAAGATGCTCTAGGTCTTATTTTCAGGGGATGTCTTACTTTTCCATGAAGAAGAATTCACATTTATTGTTGAACAAAAAAATGAACGATGTATTGTTGAAGGCTTTCATAGCCGAGATCACAGGGTTGTTGTATGTCTTTCGGGCTGTGTGGCCATGTTCCAGAAGTATTCTCTCCTGACGTTTCGCCCACATCTATGGCAAGCATCCTCAGAGGTTGTGAGGTATACCTCCATACCTCACAACCTCTGAGGATGTCTGCAATAGATGTGGGCGAAACGTCAGGAGAGAATACTTCTGGAACATGGCCACACAGCCCGAAAGACATACCACCCCAAAAAAGAACATTTATTATATACTGTACAGTAGTTGTCATCACAAACCAGCATAACCAGACAAACTGTGAATCCTATCAAGAATTTCTTGTTACTACCATTATTTCCATGTACAACAAACTATGGTATGTGCATTTACCAATCCTTTATGCTCTTTGGTGGGCATGCTTCCAAACAAAAACTTTGCTAGGTCTTACTTTTAGGGGAGGCCTTATATTTAGCAATTCTGCAAAACCTCTACTAGGTCTTATTTTCTGGGGATGTCTTATTTTAGGGGAAACAGGGTATCAGGAGAAGGACAGGATAAAACTTTTTTAAAAAAAACCTCATTTCTTAATAAGAAAGTTAAATGCACAGCTGCTGTGGTCTCATTCTTCTGCAAATACTAAGATTGCATAATTTTTTCTATCATGGTAACTTACTTTGTTCTTATATTCCCTCATTTCAGCCTGCAGATTGTCAATATATTCTCCTAAGCCTTCACTGAATTTTATAATATGATCATCCTTCATTTTTTCACAAATGAGAACAGTTGATTGAAGATTCTGGAGTGTGCGCACAATGGTCTGATACAGAGCTAGTTGCTGAATTGGAAGAAAAATGTCATAGTCTTTTGCAATATAGTAGAGTTCAGAAAGACTATTATACTGCGTGTTTATTTTGGGTAGATCTGTGGAAATTTCTTGGAGGTATTGCAGATGCTCAATAAATCCATCCACCGTTGTCAGTTCTTTGCTCAGCTTTGCAAGTGCTGTTCTGGTGATCTACATAAAATGAAATATTAATGATATATTTAGATATATTAAATCTATAAAAAAATCCACAGAAATGTGCATGTAAAACTTTGTGATAGGCCTCCTAAGAGGATATAGACAGGACTGTGAGGCACTTAAGAGGTGAGGAATGAGATTTCTAAGAAGGAATTTGTGTCAGGCAGGGAATTTTGGAACAGGAAGATACATCATTCTTTGTCAACTTTGTCACCAAAAGTATCGTTTGTGCCATTAAGAAAGACATTTATGAAGTTTCAAGACAAAAGGCTCTGGTACTGCCAGATTGAGGAGACCCTGACCAAGGTGTGCTGTCAATATCGAGCACCCTTAACAAAAAGGAATGCATAGTTCACCATGAAAAGGATTTAGTTTTCCAAGGGCAAAGGGCCAAAATGAATTTCAGCAGCGCCCTTCTCTCTATATCAGTGGTTCTCTACCTGTGGGTCCCCAGGTGTTTTGGCCTTTAACTCCCAGAAATCCTAACAGCTGATATACTGGCTGGGATTTCTGGGACTTGAAGGACAAAACAGGCCATCAATCAGACTAAGTCATGGACAAAAGAATAAGATGCTCTGCCACTTCGAATAGACATTTTTGGACTCCGCCATTGTTTGTTCTGCTTGACAGTGGACCTGGGGACTTGCTACCCTTTGTCCCAACATTCTGGATTTAGCATTTGCCTAATCCCACTATTTGCTCACCCCAGACATTCATTGTTTCTCAGATTCCTTCCTAAGCATCCAGAGACGGGTACAACATCCTGGAAAACTTCTCTGCCCAAGAGACACCCCCAACAGCTGATTAGAGGCCCCAGGGTTTTCCCACCCGGCTGGGAGGGAATCCCCAGCCGCATCATCGGGGCCTGAGCATATTATAGTGCGCACTTCCTGAGCCCACCAGGAGGGGAGGTGGCACCAGTTGGCTTTCAATGCTCAACCAATCAGGGACAGGGCAGGGAATTCCAAAACTTGGCAATGTTAATGTATGGTATTTCTTCTGTATAAAATTTACTGTGTCTCTCATAATGGTTATGCTTGTACCATTTGGGCAGGAGCTCTACAAGCATCCATTATTGGGCAAAAATTGCAGTAAAGACTCTGTCGTTTGCCTTCAACTGGGGGGGGGGGGGGGGTCCTGATCTCTTCCAGATTTCTCCAGGGAACAGGCCCTCACTTTCTGTTGCCCTTAGAAATCTAAATTTCAACTTCACTGTGATCTCCTCATTCCCAGAACTTCTTTGGTTGCATTTCAGTGGCTCCTTTCGGGGTGAGAAAGGTGGGGTATAAATGGGGCAAATAAGTAAATAAATAAATATTCTTTTATTCCACTTCCTATGTTCCCTCCCCCCCCCCCCCCCCCCGCCCATCTGTCACACAGCTTCCCTAACCCCTCAATTCTTACTTCTTGTTTATAAGACAGCAGCAGTTTGGTTTTAAAAAAAAAAATTGGGGCATGTTGTACATGCTCCAGAGTGAAGCTATTATCATAGCACTATATTTATTTCCTCACTATACTTCTGGAGCATGTGAGATCAGCTGAAGGAAATGAAAATGCAAGGTATGCCTACAACTTTCTCCACATTATATCTCATTTGTTCCAAAGTTAAAGAAGAAAAAGAGAAGATACTGTCCTTTGGGAAAACTAAGTGGAGAGGGAGGAAGAAACAATTGGTTGTGATGGGAACAAGAAATGTGATCCATGATTTTCAGTTACTGATCCAGCTTTAACAATGTCACTCTTCCAATGCTATAAAAGTCACCATGCAACTATTTTGTTTGCTCTCCCTGCCTATTTTCTATGAGAAAAAAGGTGGAATAAACAGCTGGAAGACATGGAAGGATTACACATGAATTACAGTGAATCTATATAAAAATCATAACTGAATTCATGTGACTGCCCAATAAAATAATCATCTAGACATATCTTGGAAGCAGGAGAAAGAACTACTGATTAATGATTGGAGAAGAAAATTAGTCAAATATATTCAAATGGCCAAGATCTCCAATGGTATAAGGGGAGGAAACAAAAAAGAGTTTGCTAGAAAATGGAGACTTGCCTTTGAGTATTTGAAAAAGAAGACAAAAATAGATTTTGAAATAACCATACAGGGAATTTATTAGTGTAATGATAAAGACAGATTTTTTATTAATACTAGTCCAATTGGTGTTGTAAACTGGCATAAAATGGGGTTTTGAATCCAGGGCTAATTGCGTTGGGCAAGGTAATCTGGACGAACGCTTGGGCTCTTGTTGGGAATTTCCTGAAGACGGGTGTGTTTCGCTTGCTGAATACGTAAGTTACCAAGGACACTGGGCATAGACGGCGGGAGGAACTGTGTGGGCTTTTGTTGTGCAACCTGTGTTTAATCTTATTAGCTTGGACCTCCGTCGTCTTCTTGACGGACATTAATTGCCTACTCTGGATTGACGCTGGACAGACTGACTGACTACGACCTCGGACTACCCCTTCTGTGGCTTTCGGTGGAATTGGTGAACTAAAGACCTCTGTACCTGGCTTTCGACCTCGGACCAGACTGGGACCCTGCTGACCGTTGTTTCCCTGATTGATGTGCTTGGATCCGGATCCCGTTTGTTGCACGGAGGAGTAACAACCTTAGTTACTCATTTGCAGCTTTCGAGTAGCAGAGAGGAATCTGCTGCCAGCTTTTTATGTTTCTTTGAGTCTTTGTTTATCAACTTTTGTTTGTTTAAATTGCCGGGCTGAAGTAAGCATTTTTTGTTTAACCCGGATTAAACTCCCGTTTAATCCGGTTTATCTTTTGAACCGCTTTAGGTATCAGCGGAGTCTTTTTTGTGTATCTTTTACACTGAAGGCAAGTGTTTGCCTAGTCCTTTGTTTCATACGGACACTTTTTAGTTCTGTAACTTTAATAAACTGTGTTGAACTTTATCTGGTGGCGTTCTGTCTCTGACATCTTGAGTGCTAGGGTAAAAGGCCCCAACTCACGCATGGCTCTCATATAGGGCGGCAAGGCATTCCATAAGGCAGGGGCAGAAACAGAAAAAGCTCGGTGCCTGGTCCTCTCCAAGTGCACTTCTCTAGGACCCGGTACATAGAGTAAGTCTCGTTGGGATGGTCGTTGCGACCTCCGATGATGGGAGAAGGAGAGACGGTCCCTAAGATACGATGGGTCCTGGCCGTAAAGAGTTTTAAAAGTCAGGACTAGCATCTTATATAGACCACGGTAATCAGTTGGAAGCCAATGCAGATGCTGCAGCACTGGTGTTATGTGGCATTTCATGGGTGTTCTTGTGAGTAGCCTGGCTGCTGCATTCTGAACAATACGGAGCTTTCGGGTCGTGGACATCGGAAGCCCAATATACAGGGCGTTGCAATAGTCCAGCCTAGATGTGACCGTGGCATGAATGACTGTTGCCAGCGCCTCATCAGATAGGGTGCCAGTTGCCTCGCTTGTCGTAGGTGGAAAAAGGCCTGTTTGCTGGCAGCAGCGACCTGAGCTTCCATTGTCAGCTGCGAATCTAAAACGACACCCAGGCTCTTAACGGTGGGCGAAGGAGATAGGACAGCACCATCGAAGGTGGGTAGCAAGTGGGTCAGACCAGTTGAACGGCCATGCCAAAGAATCTCAGTCTTTGCCGGGTTCACCTTCAATCTACTAGCACGTAGCCAGTTTGACAGAGCCTCCAGACATAAGGTGAAATTTTCTGGTATTGACGTTGCTCCAGGCTCCAAGCGCAGAAGGAGTTGGGTGTCGTCCGCATATTGATAACAGTCTAGGCCGAAACTCCGAACCAAGCTAGCAAGGGGTCTAACGTAGATGTTGAAGAGAAGAGGGGAGAGAATGGCACCTTGGGGTACCCCACATAGGAGGGGAGATCTGTCAGAGACTTGATCCATATACTCCACGCATTGGCTCCGGTTTCGCAGAAATGAGTTGAACCAATTGAGGGCCTGACCGCGAACTCCGGACATGGCGAGACGGTGAATCATTAGATCGTAGTCAACGGTGTCAAACGCTGCGGTAAGGTCGAGAAGTACCAGTAGCGCTGATCCGCCGCTATCAGACTGGCGACGAAGTTCATCTGTAATGGCAACCAGGACTGTCTCCGTCCCATGGCCAGGGCGGAAGCCTGACTGGAAAGGGTCCAGCCCGGCTGTATCATCCAGAAATTGTTGCAATTGTCCCAGCACAGCCCGCTCTATCATCTTACCCAAGAATGGGAGGTTGGAGACAGGATGATAGTTGGCAAGGGTCATGGGATCCAAGCTAGGCTTCTTTAGCAGGGGACGAACCCTTGCCTCTTTTAGGTTGTCCGGGAAGACCCCCTGTTCAAGAGAGCCATTGATGATATTACTCAACAGATCGAGTAGACCTTCCAGGCAGCTCTTCACCAGCCAGGAGGGGCACGGATCAAGGGAACAGGTGGTTGGTTTTGCAACAGCCAGGATTCTAGTGACATCTTCCTTGTCAAGCAGAGTAAATCGGTCAAAGATAGGCCCACTAAGCGGCCACAAAGTCTCAAGCTCACTTAAGGTATCAGCTGTAGGGGGCAGTTCCTGTCGAAGCACGGTGATTTTATCAGTGAAAAACTTCTGGAATGCCTCTGCTGTAAGAGCCGTGGTTGCTGGGTTTTGGACTAAGGGAGCCGGACTGGTCAAAGCACGAACGATTTTGAATACTTGAGCTGGGTGCGATCTAGCAGAGGCTATTAAGGAGGAATTGTAAGATTTTTTAGCGTCCTTGACGGCTGATTCGTAGGACCTGCGAAAAGCCTTGAACGCGGACAGTGACACCTCGTCGGGCTTCTGTCGTCACCGATGTTCCAGCCACTTTCGTGCTTGCTTCATCGTCCGCAGCTCATTAGTATACCGGGGGAGCGATTCCAGTGAGGGCGAAGGAGGCGTCTGGGGGCAATCTCATCCAAGGCAGCCAACAAACTGACATTCCAGGTGTTGACTAGCTCATTGAGAGTGACGCACGCAGTTCCCAGGCCCTTAAGGGCATTCAAGAACCTAGCAGGTTCTATGAGTCTCCTAGGCCGAGCAAAGATTAGTGTGGCAAGATGGGGAGGAGGAGATGGAATCTCAATCCGGGCCTTCAGGACAGCGTGATCAGACCAGGGAACATCAATTACCGCAGATAGAGATGTTTGTACTCCGATATTAAAAATCAGGTCCAAGGTGTGGCCGGCCCGATGAGTAGGGCGAGTCTTGAGTAGTGAGAGGCCCAGAGCTTCAAAGGTTGGTACTAGGTCCTTAGTCACAGATGAAGATGGCAATGCCTCGACATGTACATTAAAGTCACCAGAACAATAAGTCTGGGGAACTTCAGGACCCAGTCTGCCACAAGATCTATTAAATTTAGCAGACTCTCTCCCGGAGACCCAGGCGTGCGGTAAACTACAAGAATGGCTAGGGATTCCCTGCTAGCCAGGACCACACCAACACACTCAATACTGGCTATCTTTGGAGTTGGAATAGCTTTGATGGTAAAATAATCACGGGAGAGTATTGCTACCCCTCCACCCCGACCCCCACTCCGTGGCTGTTGAAATATCTGGAAGCCTGGAGGAGTCAGTTCATGTGAGGGAATGTTATCACCCTCACGGATCCAGGTCTCTGTAATAAAAAACCAGGTCCGCTGCTTGATCGAGAATAAAGTCAGAGAGGGTAGCAGTTTTGTTGACAATAGACCTAGCATTGAATAATAGCAGGGACAGGAGGGGCGTTGGTAGCACTTTCTCGGCCGTATGCCTAGGGATGGAACGCAAGTTGGAAAGAGAACAAGTTTCCAATCGGCTCGATCTTACTCTGGCACTTGACCTAGGACCACTGTTATCATACTTGGGAATATCACGTAGGACAGATGAAGGCCGAATCTGTCGCTGACTTTGTCTCTTTTTAGAGACCAGCATGCTATCATTCTCATATACCCCTCTCCTGATGATTACTGGGATCGTCCTCCCAGTTCTGGGTTCGTCTGTAGTGTCAGTTAGGTACCCGATGTTCGAACCACCTCCAGAAAAGGGAATGACGCAAGGCCCGAGGGGGTATGATTTTGAGCACCAGCCTGTGGGCACAGCGGAGTTGGAGTAAATGCGAAGTCTCCTAAACATCGTTTAGGACGTGCAGGTGTTCCGTTGCACCGAGGGAATGAGCCCCCAGCCGCTGGGTTTTTGGAATGACCCTCTTCTGTGGCTCTATCTTCCCCGTTTGTATTAATAGTGGCCCTAACTGGAGAGGTATTCATCCTTTGTGTTGAAAGTGCCTTCGGCATTCTTGTCCTGACCCTAAAACCAGCCCCCCAAAAAGTTCTAGTTTTGTAGCCTTTCTGCTGGGCTCTGTGTTTTGATGAACTAGGGCTTGTGGCTCTGACCGACACATGTTCAGAACGTTGACTTCTGGGCAATTCTCTGTTCTGTATGTCGGCGGAAATGTTCTCTGCCCTCGCAAAAGCCCCTCTGGGTGCGATCTTACTCACTGGGGCATCCTGAGTTCGAGCTTCTTCAGTATTTTTTCCAGCATCGGCCCCCTTAGAGTTTCTTCGGCCGGAGACATCTCCTCCGGAGGAGCTCCCACCAGAAACCGCTTCATGTGGATTCCCCTCAAGAGCAGTTACTTTGGGGGTGTCCTCACCGGAAGTAGGGCCTTTCCCTAGATGGTGCTTCCGTCTCTTTCTCGTACGGTGTTTGCACATGTGTTGTTTCTCTTTGGGACTTGGCCATAGGGAGGTCAATTCCCTTTTAACAATCCCCACACCGGGCGCCATTTCCAAGGCCTTGATCTGAGCTTGTCTTTCAGACAAGGGAAGACAACGACGTCTGCAGCGATCTTCCGGCTTTTGGGCCTCGGTGATCGTCCTTGGATTCTTTTGTAGGATTGCAGAAATGTCCAATGGCTCTGCTTCCATCCACTGAGGCGGATCTGCTCCCATGGCCCCCATGGCCTTCCTAGATTTTTGGTTTGACCAGGGACAGGTGTCATCAGGATTTGCCCCAAAAGGGCAATTTCCCCCAAATGAGCATTCCAGGACTGTCGCCTCCTGGAAAACTTCCCCCGAGGGTATCAGGGACCATGATGGTGGACTCGGAGGCTGCGATGGTCTTGGCAAGGAACTTACCCCCCCAAAGAACACCTCAGCTGGACTATTGTTTAGTAAGTACTTATTTGCCTGCAATATGTCCATAGAGGCTCTTTCTGGTGATTTTGTGTCACTTAATCGATTAAGTAACACTCCAAGGCGGCTTAAACTTTCAGTAAGGCACTCGTACTCTAAGAACAAAAGGTCCAACAAGTCCTGGTTTAGTTGGTTGGATCCCATCTCAAAAATAAAATCAGAAGTTTTGAAAGTCTTCCTCCCTCCTTGTGTCCACTCACCAACGCTGGGAGAAAGGGTGGGGCAGTAGGCCTACAGCAGAAGACAAATGGAATCCTCAGGCCTCTTGTAGAAAAGCTGCAGCAGACTGAAGCCTTCCCAGGCCTGGTGCAACTCAGCCTTTATAGCTTCTCCCTGCTTGGAGGTTGCTGAGTCACACCCAGTTGGAATGGGCCTAGGGCTTATTATCCAACATATTCACTTATCCAACATTCTGCCGGCCCCTTTATGTTAGATAAGTGAGACTCTACTGTATATAAAAATTAATGTGGTATAATAAAACAGAACAATGCAATCTCTAAAATCAGAACACTAAATAAAGAACAACACTCTGAAAACAGGGGAATTCCACACAGGAAACTATCAGGGCCAGCTAACACCTCCCAACAAAATATTCCCATCATCAAAGTCTGGCAAATCCTCTGTTTTCTCAGGGCCACAGACAGTAGAAGCACATAAAATATCGCAAAGAACACCACTCTGAAAACAAGGGAATTCCAAACAGGAAACAATCAGGGCCAGCTAACACCTCCCAACAAAAAATTTACTCGGGGAGGAAACAGATAGGCTTTAAATCTGCAAGGCCATTACATCCTAATCATTTTTCCTAATTGCAGCATTCATACTTGCCTCCAACAGACAAAAAAAAAACAATCAGAAATATTGTATATTCACAACCTTTAGGAAATAATATCCCCTGATGGCGCAGCGTGTTAAAGCGCTGAGCTGCTGAACTTCTGGACCAAAAAGCCGCAAGTTTGAATTGGGGGAGCGGAGAAAGCCCCCACTGTTATCCCCAGCTTCTGCCAACCCAGAAGTTCGAAAACATGCAAATGTGAGTGCATCAATAGGTACTGCTCCGTCGGGAAGGTAACGCCGCTCCATGCAGTCATCCCACATGACCTTGGAGGAGTCTACGGGCAATGCCGGCTCTTCAGCTTAGAATGGCCCCCAGAGTCGGACACGACTGGACTTAACGTCAGGGGTAAACCTTTACCCTTTACTTTAACTACCACCAATTCCTCAATACTTTATTTCCCATACCACCAGACTTTGCCACAGCAACGCGTGGCCGGGCACAGCTAGTATATATATAAAACAGAAATATCTCAGGATTCAATTTGGACACACAAAGAGCAAAAGAGTAATGTGGACAATGGCAGGCAAACAGAAAATCCAGCACCTGATTAGGTAGCCAAAGAATAAAGCAACAGAAGCCATAAACACAGTATTAGAAAGACTTCATGTCAGGCACTAGATTCGTTAGACAATTATCAAAGGGCTAGATTTTTTTTTCCGTGTCAGGAGCAACTTGAGTCACTTCTAAAGAAAGGGCTAGATTAGTCAAAGTCTTATCACGAGGACTATGATTCACCTGCTAAGTGTGCATTCTATATGGCTCCAACCTCACATCTGCATGAGTCTACCGTATCCCATGCAGCTGTGGACAAATCTACATAGGGACCACCAAACATAGCGCCCAAACACGAGTCAAAGAACATGAAAGGCACTGCAGACTAACTCAACCAGAGAAATCAGCCAAAGCAGAGCACTTGATGAACCAACCTGGACATAGTATGTTATTTGAGAATACAGAAATGCTCGACCACTTCAACAACTATCATGTCAGACTACACAGAGAAGCCATTGAAATCCACAAGCATGTGGACAATTTCAACAGAAAGGAGGAAACCATGAAATGAACAAAATCTGGCTACCAGTATTAAAAAAACTCCAAAATCAGAACAGTAAATAAGGAGCAACACTCTGAAAACAGAAGAACTCCAGACATGAATCAATCAGGGGCAGCTAACGACTTTGAACAAAGGATTTCCCCAGGCCTGGATGTGAGCCTGGGAAGGACATATAATGCTAATCAAGATGATTCACACTGGCCTCCAACAGACAAGAGTTCTTTCCCCCCACCCAGGAACTTCCACGGATATATAAACCTTCCATGCTTAGTTTCTCCATACCTCACAACCTCTGAGGATGCCTGTCATAGATGTGGGCGAAACGTCAGGAGAGAATACTTCTGGACCATGGCGATACAACCCGGAAAACACACAACAACCCCGGTATGTTGAGACTATTACCTTCTTAGAATGCTGCTTCTGTATCCCAGTTGTTAGATTAATCTGCCCAATCAGGTATTGGATTTTCTATTTCTCTGTCATTTTTCAGTATTGAATTACCTCTATCATGATTCACTAACCTGAAAAATAACAGTATCTAGTACCCTGATCCTATATATCCCTCCTCTGAGCTACCAAAATGTTAAGCAATTGCTATTCTGGGAAGTACCCCGAAAATAACACCAGATAGTTAAATGTGTTTTTTTTCTTGTCAAATTGGCTTCAACATGTGACATTTGTCAGTCCATATATGGCAAAAGTCTACACTGTAAAATCTGTTTGTTTGACATCTATTTGTGGTTTGTTTTTTTTTAATCTTCCTAGAGCTTTGGGAGCTTTTTGAATTTCATTTTCTAATTATGGGTTTATCATCAAAAGGTTGTTTCCTGGAATTGGTTGTCCTTTAATCTTTAATATAGCTCTTCAAAATAATTATTCTATTTGTCCTGATCATCTACTGTATTCTCTAGTTGGTCGTATAGCATACCTGCTCTTGCTTCATATTTCCCTTTCATTTCTCAAATCTTATGAAAGGCGTCTCTTTTTCTGTCTTATTTGTTGCCTTATTTATTATTATATTTATTATTAAAGCAGTTCTTATTTCCTATATACAAGTCATTGAATAGTTCTGTTTAGAACTCTGACCTCATTTTTGTCAATTTTGTTTTGTTTTGTTTTTTTGGGTTTTTGTTGTTGTTTTTTGCTTCTTGTCTGAAGCATTTCAAGATTTTAATGAATTATCCAATGCTTTTTTCTTTTTGGCTACAAATTTTCCTTTTAATTTTTCCCCTGATAAAGTCCCTGGTTTTGCTCCATGATTCTTTTGAGTATTCATTAATTAGACCTAGTAGTACACATCTGTCACACTGCATTTAAATTATATGAGTATGTTGTAAGTCTAGCTTTATTATTTTTCTCAATTGTGATTTTATATGTATTAATAATTCATAGTCTGTGCCACAATCTACTCATGGTCTTGATTTTGTAGATTAAATGGGGCTTCTCCATCTTCTTCCAGTTATAATATTCGATCATCTGTTCCACTACATAAAAACTGATTACTCAACAACGAATAAATTGTTGCCTTATAAAATTTAGTAGGTCACTCTCCTACTTCATTTACTGATCCTATGTTCTAAATATCAATTCCAGAATATTTTTAGTGCGGTCACTTTTATTCCTCAATGCTAGCATAGACTCTTTTGATTTCTTCTTCTTTTGCATCTTTTGTTGGAGCATAAATATGGATTATAAACACTTTTATTAACATGTTCCCAAAAAATAAGAGTGTCTTATATTACTTTTTGCTCCCAAAGATGTGCTAGGTCTCATTTTCAGGGGATGTCTTATTTTCTGGGAAACAGGGTACATCTTGTCTCACTATTAATGCCACCCCCACTCTTTCTTAAAATTTTTATTTCCACAGTGTATTTATCTGGTTGAAATGTTTCAATTCTGGTCCACTGTAGCTTCTCATACTGATATGTTAATACATTGTTTTTTGTTTTATGATTTCTTGTTTTGCTTGATTCAAACACCTCACATTCCATGATCCTATTATATGTCTTGTGTGTCTTGGGAGTTGACTTTCATATCCAACCATGTCAGCAGCTAAATGTCCTTTTGGCTTGCATACGGTTGTGCCATTTTTATTTGTCCTATACTCACTAAATAGCTGGTCGAGTCTCTTTGTTATTTTCTCTGAGAGATCCTTTGCTAGTTTCACATATTTATTTATTTATTTACAGCATTTATTGTCAGAGCACGCAGTTTGAATAAACACACATGCAGCGGAAGATCAACGAAGAATCACTGGCACCAATAAAGAGGCTGAAGCCTGTTTGGCTATCTACAAAAGGTTTACTAACAAACGGAAAACTCTCAAGACGATATACACATACAGAGTGCAGAGAGGCAGAGAGCACAGAGCGAACAGATAACACAAGGAGCTATTTATAACCATCTCTGCTGTCTGATGCAATACACAGTTAACTCTTTACACACTCACATAGTGGACAGCAGGCAGTGCATGATGCAATCTCCAGCTCACATTGCAACACTATAACTCAATTACATTTAAACAACTCTATATAAAATCATTCCCACTTCAACATTTATATTCCGCCCTTCTCACCCCGAAGGGGACTCAGGGTGGATCACATTACACATATAGGCAAACATTCAATGCCTTTTAACATAGAACAAAGACAAACAAACATAGGCTCCGAGTGTGCCTCGAACTCATGACCTCCTGGTCAGAGTGATTCATTGCAGTTAATTGCAGCTGGCTTGCTCTCCCGCCTGTGCCACAGCCCGGGCACTTCCCTGCTTCTGTTATCCAATAGCTTAGCCTCATTGTGCTTACAATTAGGAAATTATAAGTAGAAATGCTATTACCATCAACATTTCCTTTTGCTTACTTTATCCTGAATAATGTCTTAAAATATTGAATGCAGTGCATGTCCCATCAGTTCTAAAGATAGCAGTATCTATCTATATATTTTAGTACTTATCTTTTAAGCAGCATTTTGTTTCCTAGTAATGGTAGCAATTATTTATTGTTTCCCATATAATGTCTTTTTCTTAAATCATTGTCACAGAAAAAACTTACACAATTTTGAAGTTGATAGGCAGAATATAAACTTTATAAATTAATTTCAAAATGGATGTACTTACTTCTACAAGATGTGTATTCTTTGCTTCCATAGCTGCATAGAAGGAAACATGAATTTTATTAAGCAGAACCTCGAAATATGGCAGACAATCCTCCTGATAGTTGGAACTTTTGACTTTAAACATAGATATCCGTCTTTCAACAATCATGCACACAATCTCCTTGATATCAATTGTATAGTTTTCCAAAATGTTTCTGAACTCATCTGTACACAACTCTCTTTTTAGCGATATCTTCTCACTTGTATTTTTTGCTTTATCTACCATACTGCAAAATTCCATATAATTTCTGCTGTAACATTCAACTTGGCCCAGTGAAGAACTCTGAAGAGAGAGAAGGCTCAGAACCTGCACAATTAAAATTGTTTATTTATTTATTTTGTGTCAAAAGCATTGCATAATAAATAAGTTTAAAAGCGATAAAATAAAGGAATCACAAACAGCAAAATAGTTTTAGACCAAAAATGGGCTACAGCAATCGCATTGTCCGTAGCTTTGAACAACTCTTCCTCTGTGCATGAGGCTGGACATTGTGGGCAAGCATACATATGAGGAGTTGTTTGTTCTGCTCCACAGTAACACAAGGTGGAGGATTCCTCCAGGTAGTGCCATCTTGCCAGGTTGTCTTTTGATCTGCCCACTCCGCTTCTCAGTCTGTTTAGGGACTTCCAAGCTGCCCATTCTTGGTTTGCCCCTGGAGGAAGACCTTCATGGGGGACCATCCAATTGGGATTGCCTGGTTTAGCTGCCCAGAGGGACATTCTTGCTGTTCCTGGGGGAACATCAAGAGGAGTGGTGGTTCTCATGAAGCCCTTCCTTGATTTGAGTCTGGTGGGAGGAGGCTGATAGTCATGCAGTGGGTGGCTTTCACAGTGTTCGACCTTATTTCTCTCACTGTTAGCACAACCCAATCACAATTATATAGACATGGGAAACACAAAAGGGGGAATCAAGCATGGGTGTTAGTGTATTATAATTTAACTCATTTTAATTTTTGTTTTATTAAGTCTTAATACCACAAAAACATCAATTGGTGCTACTGATTAGGACCCCATAAACCTATTTAAAATATATTTCAAACTTATAAAAAGTAGCATCTTGTGCTGAGTATAACTCCCTCTTTTGAATTAATAATTTAAAAATATAAGAATTGCCAGAAATTATCCACACCCCTCCACACACATACACACAACCTTAAATAAAATAACCTAATGAAAGTTAGCTTCTATGAACTAAAGAATGCTGAATATAATTGTTCATTATATATATTATACTCATGTGATGTTCTATGGAATACTACCACAATATCTACAATCTCTTTTTTAGTATACAGGAATGTTTCTTACAGTGCAGTCCTAACTCAAAGTGGTAAAATCTGTAGCTAATTTGATTACAGCAAAATGCACACCTCCAATGCAGTGCACATTTGAGGTTATACAGCACATTAAAGAAAGTTGCAGGAAAGTCTGAATTCAAGTTGTTAATGCACTGCAGAAAATCCCAGTGTAGCCCAGATCCTAGGGTGAAAAATTTCCACAAAATTCAGAATTAATTCTGAATGAGGGGGCGAGGCAAGTACCAAAGGCATGGCTGGCTAGTAGGGGGTTAATTGACCTCCCGAGAGAAGTAATTGTTTACCTCCTCTCCTATCTGTCACTTTTCTCTCCCCCCCCCCCCCACTTCCTATATATCTGGTGCACTGGTGTGCATCTCGCCTGGAAACAAACAAATCAACAAACAAAAACACCCCACAGAGCAGGTTAAGGCAGGTTCCATGATTACTGTAACCACCCATCTGGCTGCAAACAAGTTCCAGATTCGTTAATGTCACCCTCGCAGCAAAACCTGTTCCAAACCTGTTCCAAGCTGCATTGTAGTGTTAGTGTAGATGTGCACTTAGTTATTTCTACTATGATAGCTTTCCAGAGCTTTAGGAAAAGTTGTTCTCAAAACCTACTTGAAAATATCAGGGACTGAGCTTGGGACTGTGCATAAAAAGCCAATGTCCTCTACTAATTAACTATACCCATTCTCTTATTTCCATAAAATCCTTAAGTATCTGCCCACAGTACTATCTTTTCCTTTTGCTTTGTAAGGCCCAACCCTTTTCCATTTAACATAACTTCAGTACTGCTTCCAAAATGACAGAATATCCAGAGATTCAAACTTACCATGTATGTTCATTCTTAAATGACTGGAAGAACAACCCATGTACCTGTGGGTTATTCCCTCATGGCAGCAGATTGAGGTAAGACTCCAAATGTCTTTTCAGTTTTGACGGTAAACTCCATTCTTCCCCCTTCAGTTTGTTAAAAAGGCTTACCTAACTCTATCCAGAACTCAGATGAAATTTAAATGAGTAGTTGTAGACAAGAAAAAGAGAGTATGTTGTACTTCAGTGGGGAGGGGGTTAAGATGTGCTCAAGTGTTTTAAATTTATTTGCAGCCATCCTTGGCTTTAATCCCCACCTTTCATCCTTTAGACCAGATCTGCACAACCTGAAGCCCTCAAGATATTTTGGACTTGATACAGCAGCTAGCTAGGGCTTCCAAGAGTTGGAGGCCCAAACACTTGGAGGGCAGCAAGTTGTGCAGGCCTGCTCTAGACCAGTGATGTCAAACCTTTGGCTCTCTGGGTGTTTTGGACTTCAGCTTCCAGAAGTCCTGACCACTGGACAAGTTGACTAAGGTTTCTGGGAGTTGAAGTCCAAAACATCTGGACGGCAAGTTTAACACCTCTGCTCTTGACTGCTGTAAGAGAAACTCATGCACATGTGGGATATATCCAAGCTACTTCAAGAGCTGTGGTTGCCCTATCCTGAAAAACTACTTGAAGCACTACATGATGCAAAAGCCCCCTGTGCTGACTCAGGACATTATCTCATGAGACTCATAATGTTGAAGTCTCTCCAACCATGAAAAGAAACACTTACCACCTCACAAAGTTGTCCTATATTCATCCCAAACCAATGCTCAATTCATCTGTAACCAATTCTTTAAAAATAACCCAGGAAACCCGTTTTTTTGGCAGCTGAATGCACTTTGATTCTGTGTTCAAATGTTTTCAGATTTGTAGTAAATCCAAAAATGCTCCAGTAGTGAGATGTGTGATTGTGAGAACCTTGGGGGTATCACTTTCTCATGGCCATAGTGCAAGTCATTTTAATTCCAGCAATCACAGAGATTGGCATTGCAAAGCCATTACTGCTTTCTTTTGCCCTGTATGCATTTTTTTAAAAAAAGAAACAAATGAAACTGTAATTTTACTGCTAATTCTAGACAAATCGTGGAATTTCCTTCTTGATTAGGACTTCCATATTATTTGCTAACTTTCTTTTGTTGTTTTGCAAGCACTGAAGCAATTTGTTGGAACCAAACTGCTGCAAACCACAGCCTGGGCTCATTTGGCAATGAGAAATAGGCCTCTCCCTTGCAGAATACACAAACCAGAGAAAGGATTTTAATTGAAAAATGAATTTTTCCATCTTTATTAATTGAAATCATCACTTTGCAAAACAAGCAGCACGTACAAGTTTGACAATGAAAAGTAGCCCTCTCCTTTGTAGAATACCCAAAACAGGGAAAGACTAGGTAATGCAAAATGTATGTTTCCCTTTTTTATTAATATTTAAAGTGTTTAAAGGGATATCACTTGTAAATCTGAGGAAGTATTTAACGCGAAATCCCATCTCATGAGATTTTGCTGCCTTGAGTCCCCCCGGGGAGAAAGGCGGGGTAAAAATGATATAAATAAATAAATAAATAGATTTTGGACTTACAGGATTACACAAATTGTCTGGAAGGGTGGGGCATAAATGAATGGGCAAAGTGTGGAGCTCTAGAGAGCTGGTGGCCATTGCGAGGCACTTTTGCTAACATCAGCAAAGGAACACAGCAATGGCCCACCAGCTCTTTAAGGGTTTGCTGTCACAGTGTCAAAAAAACAAAAAACAAAAACAAAACAAAACCCAGCAAAAGCAAGGACAATTGGACTCCATATCAACACGGCAGGATCGAAACAGGAACTAGCATAGCCACCCCTGGCATACTGCCATCCAGATCAGCCTCAGATTTTGTGGCTCTTATAGATGGGCCCTATTCTTTATCCCTTCTGTATGATTTGCTGCCTTCAACAGGTAGCTTAGCAGTTTGAGAAACTTGGAGTAGGAAAATTACAGAAAAGAAGAGAGAGAAACTTAAATGAGCTGACAAATGCAGGAAATTAACAAATAAAGGTAGGTAGAGAAGAGGAAATGATCAAACCTGAAAAGAATTTCTGATTCCTGCCTCAGTTTGCTGGCACAAGGGATAGCCTATGAACTTACAGATTGCTCCTCCAGCCATCCAGAGAACATACATAATTGTACAATACATGCAGATAAGTTCATGGCTGAAATAAAATTTCACTAAAATATTATTTCAGTTCCCCAAAGATGATAATTACATAATTTTACTTTCAAAACCTACTTTATTTTCATAATCTGGATCTGTTCCCAGAATGAGATCACAATGTGGCCATGTTGCCACATAATCTTCTGGTTCAGGATCAATGTAAGTCTCATATGACTGCATTCCTTTATTTAAAGACTGATTAACAAAGATTGATAGTTGAGGATCTTGAGAAAATGGCACAATCTGGTCTAGTGAGAGATAAATAAAAATATTTATAAACTCAGAAATTGTGCAGCATTCAAAATACCATAAGTGCTAAAACGTACAGTATTGTACAGGTATTGAATCAGTTAAATTCTACATCACAGAAATATAATTTAAAGAACAAATACCAGAGATTTTTCTAGTACAAAATAACATATCCAACCAAAAAGAAGTAACAACAGAACGCACTTACATCACATCCCACAAGCAAGCATTTAGTTGAATTTTCCATTTTTAAAGGCATAATGATGACTATACATAATAATAATAATAAAACTTTATTTATATTTCGTCTTATCTCCCTGGAGGGACTTAGATCAAGCTAACACTTTGTATATATTTTGACTAGGAGAGTAATCCATTTGATTAAACTGCAAAGGATAATGCAATTGATTTTGATAACTGCATTAACGTCAAAATTAGTGGCTTCCAACAAAAAATTAAAAATTAGATTTACTGGTTCCAGTATCTCTGAGGATGTGATTAATGCTTCTTACACAGAAGGGATGGTTGAGACACTTAAATTCAATGGTAATGGTGAGGGGGCTTGCGTGTTCCAATGAACCTGCGGGCACAACCACCGGAGTCATGCACTCCCAGGAGTGGCCACAGGGGAGGATCCAGACCAAGAACAATCCGAAGACCCTAAGATCTCAACGGCGGAGCAGGCAGAGGATAACATAGTACATGTTACAACGGCTGTGAAGGCGGAAGAAGGCTGCAACAGACTGAGAAGCCACTCTCGTTGTGTTAATCACCCCACGGCTGGGACCTCACTCTGTGAAGACTGTGTGTTGACCGGCCGTGCACCGACCTCCACACATTAAAAAAAATCACGCACAGGCGTCTTCCAAGAAAAATACAACAGAGACGGAAAACCATCATCCACGAATTACGAGGGATCGCTTAAGAAGTAAGATACAGGCAACAAAAAGTATTGCAATTGCTGCAGTGATCCTACAGACAACTGAAAAGTAGACTATAATATTTTAAAAAGACAAAAATCTTTGGACTAAGAAATGGATCCAAGTATAAATCCCACAATCACTACACTCCTTCTAGTTAAAAGATTGTCCCATAGATGTCATTTACCATGATTACATGGGTGAAGTTGTAAATGACAAGTTACTGTATGCTGTCCTATCAGAAAATAGGAGTGGGCACTTCCATTTTGTCGTTTAATGAACAAAACCTAAGAGAGTTCACCCTACAAGAGTTTCCAAGGAAATTAATAATAATTTTAAAATAATATTTTTAAAAATATTTTTTATTAAGTGAATAATAATAATTTTATTAATTTACCACCATAGGCTACATAATCCAACCCAACAACTGTGTTGAACTTCAGTTTTTTTTTAAATTACTGTGAACGTTTATTTAGATTTTATGTCACTTCTTGTCTGATTCTGTCTGACTTTATTTGTTTAATTTATTGATGTTATGTTCAATTCACTGTTATTAGGTTTAATTTGATGTTAGTTTTTAACGCTGTTTCATATGTGGGATCTTGTTGGGATTTTATGCCAATATCTATCTGTTTTATGAAGGCATTGAATGTATGCTGTTGTTTGTTGGAATCTGCCCTGAGTTCCTTTGGGGTATTTATTTATTTATTATTATATTATAGTATGACACAGCAAACAAGATAGATATGCTGGATTTCGTATCACAAAATCACAAGTCGAACACTCCCCAAGTGTCTAGGACTGTGTGATGTATTTTTGGATGATGCGTGCAGATCCCAGTAAGGTGGTCTTTTGCAGTTGGCAGATTATAATTTTGTCAATGTCTATTGTTTCCAAATGCCGGCTGAGATCTTTTGGCATGGCACCCAATTTATTATTATTATTATTATTATTATTATTATTATTATTATTATTATTAATTACCCGCCTCTCCTCGTGGCTTGAGGTAGGTTTCAGAATAATTAAAACAAATAAACACTGTAATAGTACAAATCCACACATTAAAATGTATTTCTATAAAAACTACATATTAAAGCATATTTCTATAAAATCCATATTAAAATACACAAAGCAGAGCTTAAACATAAGGCACACATTTAAAATTCATGCTTAAAGACTGGCTGCCAGAAGGGATAGGTCTTTACATGGTTTTTAAATTCCAACAGTTGATCAACTGTTGGACCTCTACCAGCAAGTTCTCCACAATCTTGGGCGGCCAATGAAAAGGTCCTCTGGGTGGTGGTTACTGGTTGGGTTCTGGCTGGTTGGAGAAGACTCCTCCCAGAGGACCTAAGTGTGTGGGGCAGATTGTATGACAGAAGGCAATTATTGCACCCCAAGGCAGCATGAGCACTGGAAACCAGACAGAGACCAATAATCATATGATATCTTTATTAAAACAATTATAAATTCAGGAATGAATAAGTGGAAAGGATGAATGGATAATAGTCCTTTGTGAAAAGGTATGAATTAGTCCAAAGAGTTGAAGAGAAATGTCCAATATTATTGTCCAAAGTCCAGAAACCGAAACACGCTCAAAACTGTTGGAAAGTTCTTGAGCGGGGAACAACAAGGAAGCAAGACTGAATAATGAAGTCCAAAGTCACAAGAAAATCTTTGATATCAATGCAGGAACGAGACGAAGCTAAGACCAAACTAGATTCAGGAACAAGGCAAGAAAGAGGATTCACTCCGGGTCTACTCGGGAGTCACATCTTGGGTTGACCGCCAGGAACAGGAAACTTGGCTTGGTAAAATCAGGAGCTAGAGTCGGTGAACTGTTCTCAGGAAATAGCCACGTTGACACCGCAAAGTGTTCACAGTGCAAGACACTTTTATGGAACTTAGATCAGATCATAACGAAGGGAAGCCAAACTCCCCAGAGGTTCCCAAGGGAATCTTCTTATCCATAATCCCCTCGAGATGCCAAGCGGTTACTCCTTCGGAGCCCTTGTTTTTCTGATCTCTGGCAATGCAGAAACTCCCTTCTGTTGAAGGGCACATTCTCTGGGGAACTCAGAACATCTGGTTCAGCCATGGGAATAATATTTCCAGTATCTCTCCCAATTAAGGAAGCATCTGAACTATCAACAGCCGGCAGCTGTAATTGAAAGGAGCTCTGCGGACTAAGCAAAAAGTCAGAATAAGCTTCATCCTGGTCAAAGTTCATTTCTGAATCAGGTTCAGAAACCAAAGGTGGCTGGGGTATGACAGCGATCCTTAATTAACCTGGACACAAACCATGTAGGGTTTTAAAGGTCAAAACCAACGCCTTGTACTTTGCCTGGAAACTAATTTGCAGCCAGTGGAGTGACTTTAGGATAGGTATAATATGCTCACTCCTGGATGTTCCCATAACCAATCTGGCTGTCGTATTTTGAACCAGCTGGAGTTTCCGAACTTGGTACAAAGGTAGGATAGTGCATGCACTATCATCTTCAAATTGATTCCAAAATTGTGTAAGGAATATTTGAATTAAATTATATTTGCTATTAATTTATATGAGTCAGAAAATATGCTTCATGATATGAACTCAAGCATGGAAAATTAAATCCACCTTCTGAAAATAGCAGTTGCATGCTTTTGAGGAAAAATGAGATGGTAAAGACCAGCATATGGTATATTTTTTCCCAAAAATATTATTGATTGTGAGATAGTTCAGACAACATGCAATATCTGTGGTAAAATCGTCATCTTAATCATACTTCAGAAACTGTTTCAGTTGCACTTGACCATCACCTTACCTTGGCTGACCTTGCCAACACCCTCCACAGATGACCAAAGAGCTATGGAGAGATCCTGAACATCAACAGGCACCTTTGCTAACCAAGGAGAAAGAGGGGGGCAATGGGACGACAACACAGACTCAACCCATCTTCTTTTCCCTGTGCCACTGAATAGAGGGGCCTTGCCATCTGTCTTACTTACTTACTTACTTAGGCGATCCCTCATAGTTCGAGGATGATTGTCTTCCACCTTGGGGGTGTGTCCATAGATGGCTGAAGAGACCTATTCTTGATCTGCATGTTCTCCCGCAGTGAGGACATTGGTTTCCAGGTGGAAGGCGGTCCCGGTCAGGATTGGCTTGACGCTCCTTCCTCTTGGCACGTTTCTCCCTTAAGCCCTCCATTCGTGCCTCTTTGAACTCCGCAGCACTGCTGGTCACAGCTGACCTCCAATTAGAGCGCTCAAGGGCCAGGGCTTGCCAGTTCTCAGTGTCTATGCCACAGTTTTTTAAGGTTGGCTTTAAGCCCATCTTTAAATCTCTTTTCCTGCCCACCAATATTACGTTTCCCGTTCTTGAGTTTGGAGTAGAGCAACTGCTTTGAGAGATGGTGATTGGGCATTCAACAATGTGGCCAGTCCAGCGGAGTTGATAGCATAGGAGCATCGCTTCAATGCTGGTGGTCTTTGCTTCTTTCAGCACACAGACATTTGTCCGCCTGTCTTCCCAAGAGATTTGCAGGATTTTTCTGAGGCAACACTGATGGAAATGCTCCAGGAGTTTGGTGTGATGTCTATAGACTGTCCACGTTTCGCAGGCGTAGAGCAGGGTTGGGAGGACAATCTATATATATAAAAGAGTGATGGCATCACGGCGATGGACAAAACAACAAATCTACAGCTCCCCCAAACTCTAAAATTGGCAACGCAATCCATCATCCCCGCCTCCAGTAAGATACAACATAATCAAACAAAAAACACAATCACAACACCAAAAAAACACAACAGGCAATCTGTGCACGCGCAGAAACACAGTCCTCCCAACTCTTTCCGCGCGCGCGCACACACACAGAACCGTTCCCCTCCCTCCCTCTCTTGCACCTCCTCCACCGCCGAAGCCAGGGACTCTGCAGGAGAAGGCACATCTCCGCCTCACGAGGCTGAGCTCCCCATCCTCGAATCGGGAGTTCTACTCCAAAACACCCGGAGGGCCTAAGCCGACCCTTCCCTGCCCTCACCTCTCGCCTGGAAAACAAAAAGGTCCCTCCCTCGGGACCTTCCTGGTTTTTGGCGCCAACACTGTCATTGCCGCGCCAGGCACTTCTGGGAAAGCGAGTCCTGCCTCTCTCCCTCTGTGTGGAGGGGCAGCCTTTCCCACCCCTTTCTCTTCCTCTCGGGCCTGCAGCGGCGGACGAGCACCACGTTGCCCGCCTTCCTGGCCCGGTTCCCCTCCTCCTCCTCGCCGCTGCTCAGGCCTCCTCCTGTCCTCCGCGGGAAGAACATGGAGGCCGGCATCGGGAAGCGCGGAGGCGGGGAGGAAGCCGCGACGCCCCAGGCCTGCGCCTCCACTGGAGCCCGCTCTTGCCTGGCCTACAACCCACCACCACACCGGCGCCACCTCCGGTAGGAGGGGAAGGGCCGGGATTGAGGGGCAAAGGGGAAGGGCAGACCTCACCCCGCCACGCCTCCCGCCTGGCCCCTGAGCACGTACAGAGCGCCTTCTCCTCTTCTCTTATTTACCCTTTTCCAGGGCCCGGGGGATGGCGCAAACGCCTTCCTTGCAAAATTATAAATATACAGTAGAATCTCACTTATCCAACATAAACATCCCAGCACAACATTGCATAACTGAATATGTTGGATAATAAGAACGGATTCAGGAAATCCCAATTAAACATCAAATTAGGGAATCATTATACAAATTAACCACCAAAACATCATGTTATACAACAAATTTGACAGAAAAAGTATCACAATTTAAAACACTGAATACACAAAAATTGACTACTAAAACGCAGACTACATTGGATAATCCAGAACATTGCATTACCAAATGTTGGATAACTGAGATTCTACTGTAAGATGAAATAATTACTGTGGTGCAGTAATACACAACAATATAATCTCTACAATCACAACACTAAATAAACAACACCACTCTGAAAACGGGAATTCCAGACAGGAAACAATCAGGGCCAGCTAACACCTCCCAACAAAGTATTCCCATCGCCAAAGTCTGGAAAATCCTCTGTTTTCTGAGGGTCACAGACAGTAGAAGCACATAAAATATCACACACAACACCACTCTGAAAACAAGGAAATTCCAGAGAGGAAACAATCACGGCCAGCTAACACCTCCCAACAAAAAATTCACTCAGGGAGGAAACAGCCAGGCTTTAAAGCTACAAGGTCATTACATGCTAATCATTTTTCCTAATTGCAGCATTCATACTTCCCTCCAACAGACAAAAACAATCAAAAATATTGTATATTCACAACCTTACGAAAATAATACCCCTGATGGTGCAGCGTGTTAAAGCGCTGAGCTGCTAAACTTCTGGACCGAAAGGTTGCAGGTTTGAATTCGAGGAACAGACAGAGCCCCCACTGTTAGCCCCAACTTCTCCCAACCCTAAAGTTCAAAAACATTCAAATGAGAGTAGATGAATAGGTACCACTCCAGCGGAAAGGTTACGGTACTCCATGCAGTCATACCACATGACCTTGGAGGAGTCTACGGACAACGCCAGCTCTTCAAGCTTACAAATAGAGATAACCACTAACCCCCAAAGTCGGACACGACTGGACTTAATGTCAGGGGAAAATGTTTACTCTTTACCTTAACTACCACCAATTCCTCAATACTTTATTTCCCATACCACCAGACTTCGCCACAGCAACGCGTGGCCGGGCACAGCTAGTGGCTTTATAAACAAGCACCTTGGTATCTCTATGGATGTCCCGATCATCAAACACTCTCTGCTTCATTCTGAAAAATGCTGCGCTCGCAGAGCTCAGGCGGTGTTGTATTTCAGTGTCAATGTTGACTTTTGTAGAGAGGTGGCTGCCAAGGTAGCGGAAATGGTCAACGTTTTCTAATGTTACACCATTAAGCTGTATTCCTGGCATTGCAAAGGGATTAGATGGTGACTGTTGGAAGAGCACTTTGGTTTTCCCGATGTTCAGTGAGAGGCCGAGCTTCTCGTATGCTTCTACGAAGGTGTTTAGAATGGCTTGTAGGTCTTCTTGTAGGCACAGACTACATTGTCATCAGCATACTGGAGTTCTATAACAGATGTTGTAGTGACCTTGGTTTTGTCTCTTAGTCTGCTGAAGTTAAATAGCTTGCCATCTGTCTGATAGATGATTTCCACACCGATGGGAAGCTTCCCATCAACAAGGAGAAGTATCATAGCGATGAAGATGGAAAATAAGGTAGGGGTAATAACACATCCCTGCTTGACACCTGATTCCACCTTAAATGGGTCACTTTGGGAGCCATTGCTGTCCAAGACTGTTGCCATCATGTCATCATGGAGGAGTCGCAGGATGTTCACAAATTTGTCAGGGCACCCGATTTTTTGGAGGATGGTCCAGAGAGCGCTGCGATTCACTGTGTCGAATGCCTTTGCAAGGTCAATAAATGCCATGTATAAAGGATGGTTTTGTTCCCTGCATTTTTCTTGGAGCTGTCGAGCAGTGAAGATCATGTCCACTGTTCCTCTGGAGGGACGGAAGCTATTCTGGGATTCTGGGAGGGTGTCTTCTGAGATAGGGAGAAGGCGGTTTGTAAGGATTCTTGCAAGGATTTTTCCAGCGGAGGTTAGAAGGGAGATACTGCGATAGTTCCTGCAGTCTGTTCTATCCCCTTTCTTGAAAAGGGTGATGATGGTGGCATCCTTGAAGTCTGCTGGGATTTTCTCGGTCACCCACACCTTTTCAATGAGCTGGTGGAGTTGTTGTATCAGCTCAGGTCCACCCATTTTGAAGATTTCAGCAGGGATCCTATCAGGTCCACTGGCTTTGTTTTTTTGTTTTTTTTGTTGGCTGATGGCATTGCTAACTTCTTCCAAACTACCCTGTTTCCCCTAAAATAAGACATCCCCAGAAAATAAAAACTAGTAGAGGTTTTGCTGAATTGCTAAATATAAGGCCTCCCCCGAAAGTAAGACCTAGCAAAGTTTTTGTTTGGAAGCATGCCCAACAAACTGAACACCAGAGCATGCAGAATCGGTAAATGTACGTACCATAAAGTGTTGTACATGGAAATATTAGCAGTAACAAGAAATTCTTGATAGGATTCACAGTTTGTCTGGTCATGCTGGTTTATGATGACAACTACTGTACGGTATACAATAAATGTTCATTTGTTTGTTCAACAATAAATGTGAATTCTTCTTCATGGAAAAATAAGACATCCCCTGAAAATAAGACCTAGAGCATCTTTGGGAGCAAAAATTAATATAAGACACTGTCTTATTTTCGGGGAAACACGGTAGGCAGTGCTGCAAGCTCATCCCTGGTTTGTTGTTGTGGGATTGGTGAGAGGGTCTCTTTGGCCACATTGGAGCTGTGATTCAGCAGGTTCTGGTAGTGCTCTTTCCAACATAGTGCAATTGATGTTTTGTCCTTCAGAATTTTGGTTCCATCTGATGAGCGTAGAGGCTGTATGCCATGGTTTCTTGGTCCATAAATGATCTTTGTGGCTTTGAAAAATCCCTGAGAGTCATGGGTATCTGCAAAGTGTTGGATTTCTTCAGTCTTCTTTGTCCACCAGATGTTCTTGAGTTTTCTGGTCCTTCTTTGGATCTCAGCTTTTGCACTGGCATAGATCTTTTTCTTGGCAGCACAGTTGGTGTCTCTCTGCCATGTTTGGAAGGTTTTCCTTTTGTTATCAAGTAGCTGTTGGATCTCTTTGTCGTTATCATCAAACCAGTCTTAATGTTTCTTAGTTTGATATCCTATGGTTTCTTCGCAGACTGTGATGATGTCAGT
This sequence comes from Anolis carolinensis, assembly GCF_035594765.1. Classification (NCBI taxonomy): domain Eukaryota; kingdom Metazoa; phylum Chordata; class Lepidosauria; order Squamata; family Anolidae; genus Anolis; species Anolis carolinensis. Next base: position 38,224,091 of record NC_085841.1, on the reverse strand, counting down.
TTGTTCCAATGTTCCTCAACATTTTTGGGGTGTTCTGTGGGTAGATGATCTTTGAGTGTTGTTTGGAGAAGGGCTCATTTGGAGGGCTCCTGAAGGGCTTGGGTGTTCATTTTACGCCTTGTTTTTCTTCCTCGGAGTCTGCATTTGGGGACGATCTTGATAGCCATCGTGGATCGGATTAACCTGTGGTCTGTCCAGCAGTCATCAGCACCTGTCATGGCTCTTGTGAGAAGCACATCGCAGTGGTCTCTAGCACGTGTAATTACATAGTCCAAGAGGTGCCAATGCTCTGTCAACTAATTTGCCATTTGTCAACTAATTTCTGAATTTTAAAAATTTAAATATTTTATTGATAGATCCATTCAATTAACAAACTTTTGCCATACAAGTCTTAACTCGATATACATTATTCCAAAAGTCACTTTTCCTTAAATTACACTTTATATATTTCTTAGATGTGTATAACCCCTTACCCATGCCCTCCCCCACATTTCTCCCCTCCCTCCTGGAACAACAATTCCAAATGATATTATTGCATCGATATAACTGTGTGGAAAGCTTGGTTCAAAATGCTATACCTATCATCTCCACCTGTTTTGACAGTTAGAATAAACCATTTCCTAGACCAATCTTGTTTTGTATGACTATATACTTGCGGACCAAAAGGTCCCAGGTTCAAATCCCGGGAGCAGAATTAGCGCCCGCTGTTAGCCCCAGCTCCTGCCAACCTAGCAGTTCGAAAATATGCAAATGTGAGTAGATCAATAGGTACCGCTCCGGCGGAAAGGAACGGCGCTCCATGCAGTCATGCTGGTCACATGACCTTGTCTATGGACAACGCCGGCTCTTCGGCTTAGAAATGGAGATGAGCACCAACCCTCAAAGTTGGTCACGACTGGACTTTACGTCAGGGGAAACCTTTACCCTTTACTATACTTGTTTTTCCTTTGATTAATGAAATCATTGATTATGTATTCTGAGAGATAAGACCACCAAGTTTTCACATCTCATCTTTTATTGCCTCTCCACCCTCGGGCTATTGTAGCCTGTATTGCGACTATCATATATTTTAGGATTTCTGTCCATTTATTGTTGTCTTCCTTTGCCTCTATAGCGAGAGACATAAATCTAGCTTTATCCCACTTTAATTTTTTCCTTATTATTTCTTCCATTACATTTCTTATTTTACTGTAACAGTTTTGAATTTTTCTGCAATCCACCACATATGAGAGAATGAATCTATCCCCTCACAATCATGCAAACATTTATTGAAAATATTTCTCATTATGTGTGCTAATTGAAGGGGGTTCTATACCATTTGAAGATTATTTTCCGTTGGGAGTCTTTGATTCTTTAAATCAGTCTGTTGTTCCGTGGTCTGTTCTTACTGTTGCTACTTGGTCGTTATACAGAGATAGACAAGGTGGCTTGGTATCCCCATACCAACAAGAACTTCCACAATTTATTATGATCCACACAGTCGAAGATATCCACACAGAAATAGATGTTTTTCTGAAACTCCCTACCTTCCTCCATTATCCAGCAGATATTGGCAATTTGGTCTTTTGTTCCTAATCCTTTTCTAACCCAGCTTTTACATCTGGCAACTCTCACTCCATGTATTACTGGAGTCTGCCTTGCAGGATCTTGAGCATTACCTTACTGGCATGTGAAATAAGTGCCACTGTATGAAAGTTTCAGCATTCTTTAGCATTTCCCTTTTTTGGTATGGGGATATAAATTGATTTTTTTTCCCAATCTAATGGCCATTCTTGTGTTTTCCATATTTGCTGGCATATGGCATGCATCACCTTGATAGCATCATCTTTCCAGATTTTAAACAGTTCAGCTGGGATCTCGTTGTCTCCTGCTGCCTTGTTATTAGCAATGCTTCTTAAGACCCATTCAACCTCATCCCTCAGGATGTCTGGTTCTAATTCACTCACCACGCCATCAAAGCTATCCTCAAAATTATTATCCTTCCTATACAGATCTTCTGTATATTCTCGCCACCTTTTCTTGATCTCTTCAGCTTCTGTTAGGTCCCTGACATCTTTGTTTTTGATCATGCCCATTTTTGCCTGTAATTTACCTCCGATGTTTCTGATCTTCTGGAAGAAGTCTCTTGTTCTTCCCATTCTTTCTATCATCTTCTTTCACTTCCATGCATTGCTTGTTTAAAAATAGTTCCTTGTCTCTCCTGGCTAACCTCTGGAATTGTGCATTTAATTGGGCATATCTCCCCCTATCACTGTTTCCTTTCGCCTTCCTTCTTTCTTGGGCTACTTTGAGTGTCTCAGCAGACAACCATCTGGCCTTCTTGATTTTCTTTTTCTTTGGGACGTACTTTGTTGCCGCCTCCTGAACAATGCTGTGAACTTCTGTCCATAGTTCCGGGACTCTATTTATTAAATCTAGTCCCTGAAATCTATTCTTCACCTCCTCTGTATATTCACTAGGAATATTGGTGAGATCATATCTGAGCAGTCTGTGTATTTTCCCTAATCTCTTTAGTCTGAGTCTAAATAGTGCAATAAGACGTTCGTGATATAAACTACAGTCAGCTCCAGGTCTTGTTTTCACCGTCTAGATGGATGTCTGCTACCTTTGGCAGCAAAGGATGCAGTCAGTCTGATTTCGGTATTGACCATCTGGTGAAGTCCATGTATAAAGCCATCTTTTAGGTCAGGGGTCCCCAAACTAAGGCCCGGGGGCCAGATGCGGCCCATCAAAGCCATTTATTCGGCCCCCATGGCACAAGGGCAGAAGGGGGTTGGGCTAAATGACCCAAGGGGTCTCTTCTTCTCTTACAACCCTTATTATTAATATTTGAAACACAACAAGATGAGTCCACAGCAGACACTCTGCTGACTGTTGTACTGGATCACACGGCGGACACTTCCCAAGTGTCTAGGACTGTGTGACGTATCAGCAAATAATGCATGCAGGTCCCAGTAAGGTGGCCTTCTGCAGCTGGCAGATGGTAATTTTGTCAGCGCCGATTGTGTTTAAGTGCAGGCCAAGGCCTTTAGGCCCTGCACCCAGTGTGCCGATCACCACTGGGACCACCTTGACTGGCTTGTGCCAGAGTCTTTGTAATTCGATCTTTAAATCCTCATATCGTTTCAGTTTTTCCAGTTGTTTCTCCTCAATCCTGCTGTCACCTGGGATTGCAACATTGACAATCCATACTTTGTTTTTTAACACGATTGTGAGGTCAGGAGTATTGTGTTCCAAAACCCTGTATTATCATTATCATTATCATCATTATTATTATTGACATTGAGGCTGGGTGGCCATCTGTCAGAGGTGCTTTGCTTGTGCTTTCGATGCACAAAGGCAGAAAGGGATTTGACTCAATGGCCCAAAGGGTCTCTTCCAACCCTCTTTTTTATTATTATTATTGTTGCTGTTATTATTATTATTATTATTATTATTATTATTATTATTATTATTATTTATTATTGCTTGGTGGCCAACTATAGTCCGGCCCTCCAATGGTCCGAAGGATCATGAACTGGCCCCGTTTAAAAAGTTTGGGGACCCCTGTTTTAGGTTGTTGGAATAGAGTGTTAGCACAGTGAGTTTTCCTGGCAAAATTCTATCAGCCTACTTCCCGCTTCATTTTGTTGTTCCAGACCATGCTTGCCTGTGATCCCGGTTGTCATTTGACTACCCATCTTAGGATTTCAGTCTCCTGTGATCAAAATAATGTCTCTTTTTGGTGTATTATCCAGTAGGTGCGACAGATCCTCATAGAACTGATCTACTTCTGCTTCTTCAGCAGCTGTGGTTGGGGTGTATATTTGGATCACTGTGATGTTAAATGGCTTATCTTGAACTCGAATTGAGATCATTCTATCATTTTTTGCTTCAGTAACTTTATTATTACAGTAGAGTCTCACTTATCCAACACTCGCTTATCCAACGTTCTGGATTATCCAACGCATTTTTGTAGTCAATGTTTTCAATAATCGTGATATTTTGATGCTAAATTTGTAAATACAACAATTACACCATAACATTACTGCATATTGAACTACTTTTTCTGTCAAATTTGTTGTTAAACATGATGTTTTAGTGCTTAATTTGTAAAATCATAACCTAATTTGATGTGTAATAGACTTTTCCTTAATCCCTCCTTATTATCCAACATTCTGCCGGCCCGTTTATGTGAGACTTTACTGTAATTATAAAGGTTAGTCCATCGGTGTTCCTCTTGTCCACAGTAATAGATCTGGTGGTCATCTGTTGTGAAGTAGCCCATTCCAGTCCATTTCAGTTCACTGACCCGCAAAAATGTCTATCTTTAATCTTGACATCTCACCAATAACCACGTTCAATTTGCCCTGGCTCATAGAGCTTACATTCCAGGTTCCTATAGTGTGTTAATCTTCAGATCATCAGATTTGTCATTCACCTCCAGCACCATCGGCCATTAGCCTTCCTTTCGGCTTTGAGCTAACTGCATCATCACATCTGGGGCTAGCTGAACTTATCCTTTGTTCCTCCTCAGTAGCATTTTGGCCATCTTACAACCTGGGAGTCCCACCTTCCAATGGTATACCGACATATCTCTGGTTGTACTGATCCATTTAGTTTTCATGGCAAGAATACTGGGGTGAGTTGTCATTACCTTCCCCAGGGATCGTATTTAGTCTGACCTCTCTGCCATGACCTTCCCATCTTGGGTGTCCCTTAACAGTTTCACTTATGGCATCTTTGAGGTGCCCAAGCTCCAGCACTGTAACAAGGTAACGATCCTTTGCTGGTGTTAGATGGTGTAGCCAATTTATATAGTACAATTTTAGATCTTTCCACTTTTATCCATATTTACGTAATCTAGATACCACTATCTAGAATTACGTTACTGAGAGCAATTTTAATTGAGTTTAATGCTAAGTTACATTGCTAAAATTGAGGTGTGCATTAGATTTGATGGGTTTTCACCTACATGAAAAAGCCTAGAGAAGCTGGGAACCCAAGAGACTGGACAGGGAGGTGCAGACATACAAAGAGGCTGTTCCTGTTGGTGCCGGTGGCCATATTTCCCTTTTGATTTGTTTGTTCTGATTTAACTTTTTGGAAGTAAGTGTGATGATACTATGTAATTGTTCTTTCTGTTATAAGCTGCCCCAAGTCCCCTTGGGGAGAGAGGGCGGGATATAAATAAATCTTTATTATTATTTATTATTATTACTATGGCACACAGAGAAAGAGAAGGAGCACCCAAACTGGTGACCCAGTGGTTTCTACTACTTAGCCACAGATTCTGCTTCCTGGACAGCTCTCAGGGTGTATCGGAATCCTCCCCTTGTTAATTAAACTCTGTGGTCCATGTTATAATTATGGGATATATGAGTTAAGATTGGTACACAGCTAGGGTATGTTACATCCAACAGAGAAAAACTGCACTCCTATTACCATGAACGCATTCTGTTGTTGTGAGAAAACAACATAATTCAAGGTGCCATTCCATGAGAAGGTTGCTCATTATTTCTTTTCAAAAGCAGACGTTTAATCTTTCTAACACACTCCTTTTCTTTTCTCAACTGACTTATCGCTCTCCTCCTGTCAAGCTCATTATCCCTCCCCACCTTATCAGTTCCAGCATCCGAACTAGAATGTCCATCTGGAACCTGGAGATCTGACCTTGACTGCTTTGAGGAATGCAGTTCAAACTGCCTACTTGCAACCATTCTGTTTCTGGTCCCAGAATCCACTGGGACAAACTCTGGCTGCATCTCAGGCCCAAACCCAGAGTCCTCTGGCAAGGCAGGTGGGGAGACAAATTCTGGCTGCACCTCTGACAAGACAGGTGCAGAGACAATCACTGGCTGAATAGGGCCAACCTCAGGCTCACCTGACAGCTCAGATGGAGGCTGGGCTACAACAATATAATGTAAATGTACCTAGAAACATTTTTGTACCGTATTTGAACAAAACTAGTCTGTTATTTGGCATGATACATGTCCAGGAATAATGTCTGCTTTACATAATAATAGAAATTAATATGTTTGATAAATGTTAATAAATATACCTTCTAGGTCACTATTTTTCTGGATAATGTATAAGTATAAATGATCTCCAAAAGAATAAGAAATCATCTGTAGACCTCTTTCTTTCAAAAATCAAATGCACAATCACCACTATATTTAGCTCATCACCTAGTAGACGATCAGTACTGGATAAATTAATAAGTGATAATTATACTTAGGACTGCACATTTATTAGCACAGGTTACTTACCAATAGTGTTTTCCAGTCCATCCAAAATTCCTTGCAACTGTACTGAAAACTCTCTTCTGTTGGGAGTTAGATATACATCTGTAGAGAATAATGGAGAACTACAAAAGAAAATAATATATTTTTGTCAGCAAAAAATATTCAGAAAAATTATCGTTTATTTCAATTACACATACAGTAGAGTTCCGGTTATCTGACTTCCGTTTATCCGACATACCGTATTATCCAACGCACTGCGGGGGGGGGGGGGGGGGGGCTGGCAAGGAGGGAAGGGATTTTTGCACCCCATGCATGGAGGAGGGTGCAGAGGGGAGGGCCAAACTTGAGAGGCGCCATTTGAGGCGAGGGAGAGAAAAGCTCTTCTCTCAAACATGGAGCCCACCTCGCTGCCCGCCCCTAGAAACAGCTGGTGGGAGCCTTCGAGCTCCTCTAAGGTAAACAAGGAAGGCGCCCGGGTGGGGGGGGGGAGAAATTTTCCATTAAAGCTTCCTTCTGAGCCTGCCTCCCTCCAGGCACCTTCCTGCGGCCTGTTTCAAAGGTTTCTCAAATTGCACCTCTCAAGTTTGGCCCTCCCCTCTGCACCCTCCTCCATGCATGGGGTGCAAAAATCCCTTCCCTCCTTGCCATGTGTCAGGACCCAGGCTACAGAACACCAATAACCATGCGCAGAGGCCAGATTCTATCTAATATCTTTATTTTAGGAATATATAAAGTCAATAAAAACAAGTGAAGAATAAAGTTCAGAAGTAGACCTTTCAGGAAAGGTCAAATATAGTCCAGGAAAATAATGTCCAATATGAGATATTAGAGTCCAAAGTTATAATCCAATAACCGAAACACACACTTTGCCAAGCAATAGTGTGGGGAGAAGACAAGGTCCTTTAGTCCATTGAAACTTGGCAACTAGGCTGGAAAACAAACTTGATACTTGGCTAGAACAAGACTTGAAACGAGGCAACAAGAAGCAAAAACAAGGTCCGTGGCAAACGCGAAACAAGGCAGGCTTGAACTTGATCCGGGAAACAAGGAACTGGAGTCCACACACGATCTCACTCCTCGAGCTGACGAATTGACTCCGCAAGGTTCCCCTTGCGGCAAAACACCTATATAGGATCTTGTTTTCCCGCCAAGGAACACTTTCCCTGGAGAACAAGAAGTGAAACCCAAACTGTGTCCAGATGCATGACTCCTTAGAATTTCCCAAGGGAAGCAGACCTAATCAGCTAATTGTTTGGCTGCGATTCTGGCACTCCGGCGATTCGCCTCCCTAGCTCCTCTATCTCTATCATAATTGTCTCTCCGGGAAAACGGGGGAGAATTCTGCCCAAGGCTTGTTTGGCTGACTTCTTGAGGGCAAACATCCTCCAGGTGCAGGGGCTCCGATTCTGGCTGAACCGGTGGAAATCCCATGTTTTCCTCTTCGTCTGCCACAATGGTACTAGGAACGGGACTACAAGGCCCATGAGACATCACACCATGCCCCCAGCTTGAATAGGGCCTCCGTATTATCTGTCAATTTCAGTTATCCAACATTGGGCCCGCCCGTTTATTTTGGATAACCGGAACTCTACTATATTCACTAGTTAAAATGTAATTTTCATTTTACTATGGAGTAAACAACAAAACCACTGAACCCAATCACACCAAATTTGGCCACAAAAGACATAGTCATCCAAAATATGTCTTTCAGTCAAAAAAACATAGAAAAATTAAGCCCAAATTTGAGGATGAGAAATAACTGTTTTTTTTCCATTGCTGCCAGTTAGAAGGCTAGGCTCCACCCACTTTGTCTCCTAGCAACCCACTCAGCCCAAAATGGCACCCAGGGCCTGTTCACACAGGCCTCTTGTACATTGCCTATAAAATACAGATTATCTGATTTGAACTGGATTTTATGGTAGTGTAGATTCAAGGTCCTTTTACACAGCATTTATTATCTTATATTATCTGCTTTGAACTGGATTTGAGTCCACACTGCCATATAATCCACTTCAGTGTGGATTTTATACAGCTGTGTAGAAGGGGCTTCATACAATCCAGTTCTAAGCAGTTAATATAAGTTTATAAATATAATATATAATAATTACTGTGGTATAATAATACAGAACAATATAATCTCTATAATCAGGACAGTAAATAAAGAGCAACAATCTGAAAACAGGAAAATTCCAGAAAGGAAACAACTAGGGCCAGCTAACACCTTCCAACAAAGGATTCCCCCAGGCAGGAAGCAGCCAGGCTTTGAAGCAGCAAGGCTATTCAGTGCTGTTCAACCTGGCCAATCAAGATTTGCCCTAGATAGAAAACCCTCAAGTTTTGAAGCCACGAGGCTACTCTGTCCCATTCAACCTGCCCAAGGATGCCCCTATATAGAAAGCGGCCAGGCTTTGAAGCAGCGAGGCTATTCTGTGCAATTCAAATTTAAATGCTAGAAATTATACCATTTCAAATAAGGCATACTCAACCTGGGTTGCTGTGAGTTTTTCAGGCTGTACGGCCATGTTCCAGTAGCATTCTCTCCTGAAGTTTTGCCTGCACCTATGGCTAATGGCATCCTCAGAGGTTTGTTCAGAGGTTTACAATATGTTTCATATACACCATATATTCACATAGCCCCAGGTAGCACAGAAGATTAAACCACTGAGCTGCTGAACTTGTTGACCAAAAGGTCGGCAATTCGAATCCGGGGAGCGGAGTGAGCTCCTGCTGTCAGCCCCAGCTTCTGCCAACCTAGCAGTTCGAAAACATGCAAATGTGAATAGATCAATAGGTACCACTCTGGCAGGAAGGTAACGGCGCTCCATGCAGTCATGCAGGCCACATTACCTTGGAGGTGTCTACGGACAACGCCAGCTCTTTGGCTTAGAAATTGAGATGAGCACTGACCCCCAGAATTGGACACGACTAGACTTAACGTCAGGGGAAAACCTTTACTATTCACATAGCATGAAAGTAATTTTACGTACACAATGTTTCCAATAATTCTGAACAAACCTCTGAGGATGTCTGCCATGGACGCAGACGAAACATCAGGAGAGAATGCTACTAGAACACGGCCATACAGCCCAAAAAACTCATAGCAACCCAGTGATTCCAGCCATGAAAGCCGCCGAAAATGCATACTTAACCTGTTAGGGACATCAATTCAGAACCTTAAAACCATGATCCAAAATGTAAGGTAGTCATGGGCAAACTTGGGCCCTCCAGGTGTTTTGGACTTATTTATTTACATCACTTTTACCCCGCCTTTCTCCCAGAGAGGACTCAAAGTGGCTTACAACAAATAGGCAAAAATTCAATGCCTAAAAACAAGGTAAAAACAACAATTCATATAAAACAATCTACAAAACAACAATTCATATAAAACAGATACCATTACAAAATAAAATCACATTATATAAAATTTTGAGCATGTCCAAGATTAGAATCCATTCATCCAGAATCCTCAATAAGTCTTTGTACAGGTCATGTAAAGTCCATGTTCTCATTCATTAAAAGCTTGCATGCACAACCATGTCTTTAAAGCTTTCCTGAAGCCTAGGAAAATTGGTATCTGGGGTATGTTGCTGGGGAGTGTGTTCCACAGCCGAGGAGCCACCACCGAGAAGGCCCTGTCCCTCGTTCCCACCAGCCTTACTTGCGAGGCTGGTGGGACCGAGAGCAGGGCCTCCCCCGATGATCTAAGAGTTCTAGAAGGCTCATAGGGGGAGATACGTTCGGACAGGTAAGATGGGCCAGAACCGTTTAGGGCTTTGTAGGTCAAAACCAGCACTTTGAATTGGGCTCAGTAGCATATTGGCAGCCAGTGGAGCTGACTCAACATGGGAGTAGTACGCTCCCTGTAAGCCGCCCCAGCTATTAGTTTGGCTGTCGCCTGTTGTACTAGTTGGAGCTTCCGAGCCGTCTTCAAAGGCAGCATCACGTAAAGCACATTGCAGTAATCCATATGGGATATAACCAGAGCAGGTGTGGACAGGGTTGGGCGTAGGCAGAGCGATTCTGACTCTGATGAGGAACTTGGGATGCCTGATCCTAAGGCGTTGGTGGTTTGGACGCTCAAGGAAACCTAAATAAATTGGGGGGTTTTGGCCATTGTTCCTTGCGTGTGGCAAGGTGTTGTTGGGCGCCATTAGGTTTCCTGTACTTGATTCCGAAGACTGGCTTGGGACTTTGCAACCGAAGTTTGATCCGGGTTATTCTACAACGGAGGGCTGGAACTGTGTGGCTTTTCTGTTTGGACTGCATTGTTATTACTATTTTGCATTAGCTGCCGCTCGCCTCCGTCGTCTTGGCTTTTTGTTTTATCCTGTGACGTGGACGACTTCACCCCTTTGGACCTTGGACTGGAATTTGACTTGGCATATCTCTTCGCTCCCAAAACTCGGCTTGGCAACATTCCTACCTCCGTGGCTGTCTTCCGTTGCTGACTACTGGCTTCATCTTCGACTCTGACGCTGTTTCCCAACCCCGACTTCGGACCGGCTTGACTTCGCTACGACGCTTCACTCCTTTGACATCTGGCTTGGCTTTCAACTCCGCAGCGACTTGTCGCGCTTGTTTCAGTTTTTCTCAGCTTAGCTTGCTTGCATCATTTTTGGCGAAAAACTTTGGCCCGGTTTTTGGGGTTTTTTCTGTACTCTTGGGTTTTGGGGAAGTTTCGAGCTTCTGGGATTATTTGTCTTTGTTTGTTTTGCCGTCTTGAGTCTGCATTGCAATTTTGAACTTGATTCAAGCACCTTGGTTCTAATCCGGATTATATCTCCGGATAATCCGGATTATACGCCGGTTTGTTTTTTTGGCTTTTTCTTCGTTTTGAATGCTTATTTACACTTAAGTTTAAGTGTTATAAGCTCCTTGGACAGTTTATTGAGCTGTTTTGGGTTGTTTGTTAAATAAACTGCATTTATCTAACTGGCTGGTGTCTGACCTTTGACACACATCTTATTTTACTTTATTTTAATCTTTGTTCTGTGTATTTTATATAATACATTTTAATATGTATATTTTATATAGCATTTTTGATAGTGTGGTTTTAGCTTATGTTGTGACCCATCTCCAGCCATAGTGAAAGGAGAGTAAGAAATAAAATTATTGTTGTTGTTGTTGGTTATTTACCATGTATGCTTGATGGTACTATATAAATAAACTAGCTGTGCCCAGCCACACGTTGCTGTGGCCATTTGGAATTCCACTGAATCGCCTCGCTGCTTCCAAGCCTGGGTGCTTTCTATATATGGGCCTCCTTGCTTTGGCTGGTTGAATGGGACGGAGTGGTGTGATAGCTTCCAAATGTGAGGGTTTTTTATGTAGGGGAAATATTGGTTTGAGAGGTTGAAGAGAGGTTGAAGAGGAGTGAATAGTGTTGGTGCTTTGAAGCCTGGCCGCTTTCTACCTTGTGGAATTGTTGGTAGGGCAGGTCGAATAGCAATGAATAGTCTGAGTGCAGGAAGTATGAATGTTGCAATTAGTTACGCTTTGAATGTATTGAATGGCCTTGGAGGTTCGAGGCCTGGCTGTTTCCTGGTTGAGGGAATCCTTTGTTGGGAAGTGTTAGCTGGGCCTGTGTGGAATTCCCGTGTTTGGAATGTCCCTGTCTTTTGAGTGTTGTTTTGTATTTTGTGTCCTGATTTTAGAGATTCTATTGTTCTGTTTTCTTATTAGACCATAGTAATTATTACATATGATATAAAGTAATGTCATGTATTAATTACTGTTTTTACGAATTTAGCACGCAAACATTGCAACATTTAATTAGAAAACATTGACTACTAAATGGCAGACTGGCTTGGATAAGTGAAGCTTGGCTAAGTGAGACTCTACTGTATTGTCTGTTTGGAGACCAAGTGTGAATGTTGCCATTGGCGAGCTTGATTAGCACTGAATGGCCTTACAGCTTCAGTGCCTGTGTGGTTCTTGCCTGTGAAGCTGTTGATGATTATTGTTGTGGTTGTGATTGTTTTTACAGTAGAGTCTCACTTATCCAACATAAACGGGCCTGCAGAATGTTGGATAAGTGAATATGTTGGAGAATAAGGAGGGATTAAGGAAAACCCTATTAAACATTAAATGAGGTTATGATTTTACAAATTAAGCACCAAAACATCATGTTATACAACAAATTTGACAAAAAGTAGTTGAATACGCAGTAATGCTATGTAGTAATGACTGTATTTACAAATGTAGCACCAAAATATCACGATATATTGAAAACATGGACTACCAAAATGGGTTGGATAATCCAGAATGTTGGATAAGTGAGACTTGACTGTCTTAGAATTGAGGTGTAGAGGAGGAGAAACTGAAAGTAATGGAGGGAGAACTCTTCCTGCTTCCCCTTCCTCCTCCTTCTGGCCCCCGCCCCTCCGTGGCCTCGGTGTGCCTGTTTGAGCGGGCGACGTGGGCAAGGCCCCTCCCTCCCTCCCACCTCGCTCTGTTTCCCTGATGACCATGAGGAGGAGGTCGTCCCGGAGGAGGGTGGCCGGGGAGGAGGCCTGGCCTCCCGGCCCTCTCCTGGCCGCGTCTCCCGGCCCCAGTCCCGGCCAGGCCTCGCCAGGGGAGGGCGGCGGTGGGGGGCTCTGTGTAGGCCTTGCTGGTCCCTCCTCCCTGGTGCCATGTTGAGGGCCGCTGGGTGAGGTTTTCTTGGTCGGCGGTGCCTCGGAGCAGGAAGAGGGGAGCGCACAGGAGCGCCTGTTGAGGGGAGGGGTGGGGGTTGTTCTGTCCGTGCCTGGGGTTCGTTGTGGCGGAGGCGCACATGGACCGTTTTTGTTTTTAGGCCCCGTGGTGGTTCCTGTTGTTTATTTTAGTTGTGTGAACCCAGAGGCATGGATGAGGGGTTGTGCTGGCAAATTTTGAGGTTGTGGGATATGTAGTTTTGTTGTTTTGCTCGGTGCCGGGATTCCATTACCATTTTATATATATAGATGATAACAACAATACTAATAACAGAGTATATGTGGGAGATTGAAATTAAATTCTACATCAAGTCTTATACTGTAATTCAAATGACTTGCTCTAACCCACTTCAATGGATTTCATTAATTAAGTGATGATCAAACCCTGAGTCTTCTGGAGTCCTGGCTCAACACTCAAACTACACCACCACACAGGCTCTTGGTCTTAAGGTAATTGCAATGACATCAATACAAGCAATTAACCAGAGTTTGAAATTTTTTAAAAAATGATCGTTCAAACCACCTCTTCATTGTCAAGTTGTCTGAGTGGCCACAAAAACACAACAGCCATGTTTTGCAGCAATAATCAAGGTTATATAATTCATTGCTCCCTCCTCCAAACTTTCCATGACTATATTTTTTCATGGCAGACAGAACTGAGGAGATTGGGGTTCCATGCACTGAAACATACATATTGAGGGTGTGGAGGTGGGGCCCTCACAAACTGATAGTGTGAATTCTCGTTCAACCACCTGAAGAAAAGCAGTTATAGGTGAACAACCTGTTTTTAATCCTGCTTTGTGTCTAGTTGTGTCTGGTCTAACAGGAATGGAGAAAAGTTGCTGAACTTTGGTATCCAGAAAATTTGAAGAGGGATCAATTCTATCACAAAATGTTACAGAAATATTAAAGCCACCCCCCCCCCATTTTTGTTACATGTTTTTAAATAAGAAAATGTACTTTATAAAAATAACAAATAATGTATGACTGCACATTTACATGGAAGAATTTAAAAAAGTATAAAGTTGTGACACAATGGTAGAAGCACGAAGTTGTGACAAGGAAGCACAAAATGAAGAGGCAGAAGGATCATTTTCTTCATACTTTACTCATTCTGGCCTCACTCCCTCTCTTCATGATGCCAAACATACTAGGAATAAAAACCACACAAAATCAACTAACCCAATGTTCCTCAAAGCAGACAAGAGCAAAGCAGACAGCAATCTCCCAAAGCTAGGTCCCACTGTAGTTCTATTTGATGATAATAGCACTATATGCTGACTACTTAGATAAAGATTTAATGTGTTTTAGAGAGTATCACAACAACATATATAATTTGTAAAACAGGATTCTTATGATTATACATACCTCTCATATATGATTGATCCATTACTGGACTCAGCGATAGATTCTTGATCTAGAACTGACAATAACAGCAAATGTAATTAACCAAATAGCTTAATTTTTGTGTCATATCTTATAGAAAAACCTCCCTTCTAACTGATTGAAATATTCATATTTAAAAGCATGGTTTTAAAAAAGAAATCAAGAAAAAATTATTGGCATCCACTTTCTGAAAGACATTTCTAACCAAAAAATTACTGGATCATATAATCAGAAAGGCTATCCAATCAAGCCCCCCCCCCCCCCGACAGATGGCAATCCAGTCTCTGCTTCAAAACCCACCATTTTGAGGCTATGTTAGGTTGGTTGCTGCCGAAACCCCTCAGTTCCTAGGAGGCATGACCCCTGTGTGGGGAGGATGGGTGGGATTGTGTGAATTCAGATAACCACTCAAAGAAATACAGCTACAGGTAAGCAACGTGTCCTTCTTCTTTGTAGTTTCTGTGAATCACACAATTGACTATCAAACAAAAGTTAATGGAGGCAGGAATCATGACACACAGCAACCATTGCCTTTGGCATAAAATCTGCAAGGTTTACCACGAATTATGTACTCATCAGAGAGACTTCTGCAAACAGTACTATGAAAGAATGTGGAATATGCCACACAGATCTGTATAACCATGAAGACTGAGTCCAGTGTACCATCAAAAATTCACAAGAGAATACCTTGTAAAATTGTACAAATATAACTTTGAAAGAAGTTTATCTGACTCCTTCCCATCATTAATGCACATAATTACACATAAAGTGTTCAATGAGTATCACACAAGGCATGATTATACATTCATAAAAGATAAACTTGTACAATCAGGATAACCATTCAGTACATTCAGTAATTTCGCCCAGTGGAATGTTGCATAGAAAATAAAACATGCAAAAGTAACCCCCCAAAGTGTCTTGAAGTGGAATCATGAAACACATGATAATAAAACAGAGCGACCAAGTGAAATATCTTTCAGGGATCGAGCATCCTACCTATAGTGTAACATACACGTGGTTGGATTGCTCCATGTAGCAGCCTTTAAAAAGGACTTCTAGTGAAGAAGAAAAGCAACAGAAGCAGATGCTGCCCTTGTCCCATGTGCTCTAACACAGTCCGGTGGTCTCTTTCTGGTAAGCTCACAACACAGTTTCACGGTGGCCACAATCCATTTTGAAAGTGTTTGAGGGGGCACAGGTAGTCCCAACTTGTCAGTAGCATAGGCCAAAAACAGTCTATGCAAAGTATCATGAATCCTGTCCAGATAAAAAGACAATGCACACTCCACACCAAGTAGGTAAAGCTTTTTCCAGGCAGGCAAAAAAATTCTTGATTCATATGAAAATAAGATACCATCTTGGACAAAAAGGTGATATCAGGTCCAAGATGACCCTGTAGACTTGAAAAGAAAGGTACGGTCGGTCCCAATGCAAAGCGCCGAGCTCTCCAGGTCGGCGCATCAAGGTAATTGGCACTAAAAAGGTGGTTTTCCAAGACAGTAAGTGCAATGGACATGTGGTCAAGGGTTTGTCCATAAGCTTTGAAAGCACCAGTTTGAGGCTCCAGTCCAAGGCTAGGTGTAACACAGATGGGTGCAAGTTATTGCAACCCTTCAAAAGGCTCTGAATCCAAAGATCAGAAAAACAAAAGTTTGCCCCATCTTTGTAAACGCCAAGAAATGGCAGACAAATAAACTTTGACAGAAGATAAAGAAAGGCTCTTTTCAGTTAACATTCCCAAAAAATCAAGAACATCAGCATTGGTGGCCCAGTAGGGAGAAATTCCTTTTCCTTCCAAAAAGGTAACAAAGCAACCCCTGTATGATTCTCAGTATGTGGCTTGCAGCAAGCCTCCTGTATGTGATAGACTGTCAGATTCAAAGAAGGCTATGGGTGGTTCACCACCAAATATGAAGCTGCTAGAACCCAATCCGTCAAGCCATCAAGTACAGGGCTTTGGCAGTGGGGTGAATAATCGCTGCTGCACATCAAGAGGAGGTCTGCTCGGAGAGGGAGCCTGAGATATCTGCATCAAGACATCAGCAGTAGTTGAGCGATCCAGTGACATCTCGGCCATCAAGGAGCAATCAGGATGCATCAAGCGGCATTTTTTAACACGCTCGGAATCTGAGTAATAGTGGAAAAACCAATAAGGAATGATGCCTCCACTATATTGGGAAGGCGACCTCTAGGCAGCCTAATGCCAGGTTTTGGGGGACTCTGCCACAGAACAGGTGCCATTGAGCATTGGTGGCAGTAGCGAAGAGGTCCACTTCTGGATAGCCCCAGACATTGAAGATGTGAAGCAGGGGCGATCGGTGCTGTTGCCATTCATGACAGGATGAGGTCCTGCTCAGAGTATCTGCTTACAGGCTGTCTTCCCCTGGAAGGTGGATGGCAGTAGGGAAAAGACTGTGGTAAATTCACCATTCCCACATGGCAGTGGTGTTGTCTGTCAGAATCTGCATCATGGAATCTTTGATGCAATTTCTCAAAAGCCCTTAAAATCTTGAAAATCGCCAGCAGTTCCAAGTAATTGATGTGATGTTGTCTTTCGGGAGCTGACCAAGGTTGATTAACGGATACATCCCTGCAATAAGTGCAGCAGCCTAGCATTGAGGCACCCATAGTGATAATGATCTCCTGTTTCAAGGTTAAAAAGGGCATCTCAACACATATGTTTTCTCTGATGGTCCCCCACTGGAGAGTCTCAAATTTGAGTTGGGACTGAAAGCCATTTGTGGTGAGATTACTGAAGAGGGTCAAAGGCACGAAGGAACCACTGCTGAAGTGGATGCATGTGGAGATGTACGAAGGGTATTACGACAGTGGTGTGTCCTAATACAATCGTCCTTTGAGTACAAATGTGTGGTTTCTACGTGCAAATTGCTTAAGTGAAATCTGAAATGAGGTGTCAAAACAGTGCCTTGGATTGGCAGCATTGGTGGTGTTACATGTCCCTTTTTTTGTCAGACGTTAGTCAGGTCTTATGACGCTGTGGGTCGGCTGACCTCTTTAGAGTGGGACCAGACTGCCTCGTGAAGTCTGACTTGGTCATGGTGGTCCACGCCTTAGTTACCTCCAGAATGGACTATGGCAATGCACTCTACGTGGGGCTGCCCTTGAAGACAGCCCGGAAACTACAATTAGTCCAACGATTGGCAGCCAGATTGTTAACCGGAGCAACTTAAAGGGAGCGGCCAAGCCCCCTGTTTAAGGAGGTCCATTGGCTGCCGTTCACTTTCCGGTCCCAATTCAAGGTGCAGGCAATCACCTACAAAGCCCTGTACGATTTGGTAACTTTCATTTCAACTATCATTTCATTTCAACTATCAGCTCCAGCTCCATGCGGGACATGAGAGAAGCCTCCCACAAGGATAGTAAAAACATCAAAAACATCCGGGCGTCCCCTGGGCAACGTCTTCGCAGACTGCCAATTCTCTCACACCAGAAGCGACTCAGGTTGCTCCTGACATGAGGGGAAAAAAGCTTACTGTCGACACAGCAGGAAAAATGATGGCACATTCTGTTGCAATTTGGCACCATGCTTGGCTCCGTTCTTCCAGTCTTTTGTTGGCAGCTAGAACAGTCATTGGAGATCTACTGTTCAATGAAGCTGGGTTTTTTAATTAATTGGATTTGAATTCATTAAAATTCAAAATTGGATTAGAATGGATTCAAAATTGAAAAATAACCAAGAGATGAGATTGTCAATGCGGAAGTATGGCTCTAATTACTAATCTTACTTTTCCTTTCAGGGCTGTTGGCCTAGCTCCCAACAGGCCTGGATTCATTCAGCACCTCCCTTACAGAGGTCCAAAAGTTGTAATGCCTTTCGCCAGCAACCTTACACCCAACAAATAATAATAATAATACTTTATTTTTGTATTCCGCCACCATCTCTCTGAAGGGACTCGGGGCGGCTAACATGGGGCCAAGCCCAAAAGAAAACAAGGTATAAACAGGTTAAAATATAAAGCAAAAACATAACAATAACAGTATAACAATCAAATAAAAACAGATTCAAGCACGATTTATACATAATGAAATGAAAGTTATTGACCGAATGTTTTCCATTACCATGGAATCTGTTGCAGCCTTCTTCCGCCTTCACAACCATTGTAATATGTACCATGTTAACTTCCACCTGACCCGCCGTTGAGGTCTTCAGATTGTGCTCAGACTGGAACCTCCCCTGCCCCCCTCCCTGGGAGTGCACGACTCTGGTGGTTATGCCCAAAGGTTCATAGGAACACGCAAGCCCCCTCACCATGACAAGGTGACAATCCATCAAGAATATCTCTGAAAGGAACAAGTGTTTCTATAATGGTGTGTGCTAAGTACAGAGTAACTCCAAAGAATATTTTAAATGTTTCGCAATGTTAATTATTTCTTATAACAACAGGGAAAAAATGCCTTTTCAATAGGATTTTGGTGGCCACATAATCATATTGTTCATGTACAATTTAAGTCTTGAAATGGTGGTACAATTAATATCACCCTGAACTACAGATTTGAGTTTGTTCAATAGCAAACATAGCATTAAGTACAAAGAATGCTGTAGCTCTTACCATTATAATTCTTCTTTTTTCCACTATGGGATGCATTTGTAATAGTATCTTCTAGTTGTTGTTCAAATTTGATTTTGCTGTCATGCTGAGCCAAATTTTTAAAATCTTCACTATATTCTAACTCTTCTTTCACAGATTCTAATGGTGTTTCTGTTAAATCCTCATCATCTGGATAATATGTTCTATAAAAGTCCTTTTCATAAGGAATTCTCAGACATAAATTTACTTCAAATATTGGTGAATATTCTGCTTCTCCTTTCAGCAGCCTTTTTACTTCTTCCAGAATCTAAAATGCAAATGACAAAGCAACTATACAATACTGCTGACAATTCTTCAAAAATGATTTATTTCTAAAATCAAGTATTCTAGAGGAAAATACTAACATAATTAAAAGTAGAAAATGAAGATGATTAATTCATTCCTCATATGGTTACTTATAGTCAATTAAATAAATTTGAGCAGAAAATAAATTTAAGCATAGTCTGCTTTAAGGAAAATATGTGGGCTGAGAAAGCTATACATTTCTGTAACATTAGGAATTTCGAATTTCCCATAGTCAATGATAAGATTTAGGATAGGCAAATAATCTGTTGTACAACCTGCTCTCATCCTCTAGAGAGGATGAGAGTAGGTTGTATGAATGCACAGACGTCCTCTCAAGGAACCAAAGTTACAGATAGGCAAGCTGTTCTTTCTAGTCTCTTTGACTTACATATATGGGAGAATAAAAAGCTAACTTCCTAAATATTGTGAGTCATGCCAGGACCAAGAGTACAAGTGAAAGTGGCCATGTCCAGGTGGAATATTCCACTGTGGTGAGTAAAGAGATCATGGCACTTAAAAAATCTGTAAACTGGACAGGTTGAGGAAAGTTTAGAAACACAGCAGGACTACCACAGAGTGATCAGATTACTATCTTCCCTCGATCTTTGTGATGATCCGCATGAAGATAGGAGGGAAGACCTACAGCATGGGATCACCGCATAAGAAAAGAAATGCGTCACTGAGACAGTCCAAATTTCAGCAGCCCTTGCTGCAGAATCATTTACACTGGGCATTCACCAAGAACACAGAGGTCTCTTTTGAGTGTCCTCCAAAGATGGAAAAGGCGAATGAGGAGTGCCATCTTCCAGTCATAGGTGGGTAAAGTTGTCCTGCTGAGACCATAGATAAGAAACACAGAAATACCCCAACAGGAGGAATATGCAGAAAAGCAGAAAAAATGCAAAGGGTCAGGGTATTAAAAAGAAACGATTTTGTTGTTAAAAATAGCCCAACATGTTTTGGAGCTCCAACTCTGTAACTTATTAGTTGCTGGGAAGAAGGTTTTGAACTACTTTTTAAATAAAGTATACAGGCAGATTTTTAAATTACATCTCACTGAAGAAGTAAAAAACAAAACAAAAAAACTCCAGGCCACAATGTATTGGGTTCAACAATAAAGTATGTTTTCAAAAATCTACACTTTGTATCTTTTCCACATCTCCTTTTTTTCTGTCTCAAAATTTAGGCCTGAACCCAGATTAGAATGGATCCAATCCATTTCATCCAAGAAAGCATGGAACTGACGTGCCCCAACTAGCTTTGGGTTGTTAATTTAAAGGGAGAAATTGGAGACTGTTCAATAGTTACCTAAAGAGGTAGGGTCCAGGGAAGGTTTCTTCAACCAAATTCTCATAATTGTTTTTTTCTGAGAGAGGTTGGAACATAGTTTTATCTCAAAGAAGCATTTACAGCCTCTGTCAGTCTATTGACCAGTTCTCTAACATTAATTAGCTAGGATAAACATCAATGTAATAGACAAGTGTTTAGCCTCACCTCTCCAAGAAACTTGACAATTACATCAAGATGAACAAACCGAAACTCATCCGTCAAAACCAAACAAGTATGTGACTAAGAAAACAACTTGCCTTGTCTATATCACTGGTGGTAATGATGTCTTGTTGTACTTCATGTTCCTTTGGAGGGCATGGTAATTCCTGAGGTTCTTGAAAATAATTGTTTTGATGCATCCAGGGACATCGGATTTCACTGAGTAAAAGATCATCTGCTCGCTCAATTGTTTTTTTAAACAATCTGCATATGTGGAAAAATCTTAAATTAATTTTTTAATAAGGCCATTCATTTTTAATAATTTATTCAACATTTTCAAACCCCGGTTTTCTTGAAGAAGCTTAGGGCAGAACATATAGATCAATCGATGTGCATGAAGGAGAGGCACATCGTATCTTCCCAGCTATATCGTCCCAAAATTATAGATTCACCAATTTAAAAAATCAAAAATACATGCCATCTTACAGAGTCTTTTTCTCATAAACTTTTGTGAATTAAAAGCTATGCCAGTAGGTAGATGGAGCATTGTTACAGTTGTCACTGTATTAGATAGAGACACAAGAGAATATGACAGAACGAAAATGCTAAGAGTACAAATATTGCTCATTACCTGACTGGTGGTTACTAAAAATACATGGATAGCAAAAACACTGCTAAGCACAAAAACTGATCGTGATATTCAATTGTCTTTGCCCTATTGAATCAAAAGAGACAGGGAAACCCAAGATAAATTTGTGGGTGAGGAACTATAAAAAGTAGAAGAGGAAACAAAAGAAAAACATGCGAACAGCTATAATAAAACATTTGTTAATATTGAATACCTTCAAATCATTTCTGGTTTATAGCGAATCTAAAGTGAACATATACTGTCAGAGACAGAACGCCAGCAAGTAAAACAAAACTCAGTTTATTGAGGTTACAGAACTAAAAACGCCCGTAGGAAACAAAGAACAGGGCAAACACTTGACTTCAGTGTGATAAGTAACAAAAAACAGCTCAGTTTGAGCTTAAACGGTTCAAAGGGATAAACCGGGTTAAACAGAAGTATAATCCGGATTAAATCAAAAGTGCTTACTTCAGCCTGGCAAACAATGCAAACAAAAGGGGATCAACAGGAGTCAGAATGTAAACAACAGACTGGTGGCAGATTCCTCTCTGCTACTCAGAAACAGCAGGAGAATAAACCAGGCTTGTTTATTCCTTCCTACAGCGAGCGAAAAGCATGGTCGTAGTCAGGATTCAGTTTAAGGTTCAGCGGCCAACGATATCCAGGTCCAGGCACAGCAGTCAGGGTAACGGCAGTCAGCAGGGTCCCAATCCGGTCCAGAGGTCTATAGCCAAGCGTAGTCGTCAAGAAATCCAAAGGTCTCACCGGTAGCCAGCAGAAGGGATAATCCGGAATCGAAGTCAGTCAGTCCAGCGTCAATCCAGTGCGAGTAGGTAT
Organism: Anolis carolinensis; assembly: GCF_035594765.1. NCBI lineage: Eukaryota > Metazoa > Chordata > Lepidosauria > Squamata > Anolidae > Anolis > Anolis carolinensis. The sequence goes on along the minus strand of NC_085841.1, from coordinate 38,201,941 downwards.
TGCCCGTCAAAAAGACGACGGAGGTCCAAGCTATCGAGATTAAACACAAGTTGCACAGAGAAAAACCCCGCACAGTTCCTCCCGCCGTCGATGCCCAGTGTCCTTGGTAAACTTACGTATCCAGTAACGAATCACACCCGTCTTCAGGAAGTTCCCAAACAAAAGCCCAAGCGTCCGTCCAGATTACCTTGCCCAACGCAATTAGACATTGGTCCCAAACCCCATTTTATCCCAGTTCAAGCTCATCATCACTGTCAGCTGCCATCCCAATTCCAGGCGCCCCAACATCATCATCCTCATCAGAGCTTAAGCACCTTTGACTACGCCCCACAGCATCCCCAGCTGTGGATCCCGCTCCATCCCTCCAGCCAGTCCATGGGTCTGATCCTGCAACCCGCCACTCACCTCCCATGCTTTCATTGCCTGTTTCCCCAACACCCAAATCCTCCCTCACACGAGTCCATTCCATGTCGTCCTCCTCCGAGCTGGCCATCTCTTCCTCCAAACCCTCAGAAAAACCCTCAAATGAGTCCTCATCTGTCGGGTCTGTAAACAAATCCCGGAGCCGTTTTCTTTCACGCTCCTCGAAAGAGTCTGACTCTCGAGGAGTCTTATGACCCCTTCTTCTATTACCGGAGCCCGAAGGCTCAACCATAACATATACTGAGGGGTTTTGGAATGTTTGTTCAGAGGGGGTTTGTCCAAGGTCACCTGGTGTGTTTTCCTGATCAAACAGGAATTCAAAGTCTGGACTCCAGCATCATAGTCCAATGTGCAAACCAGTATTTGTGTAGTAGTAATGCACAAATGAACTGAATCACACGTTACATGTTAAAAAGTAGTTGTCCCAATTTGCATCACGGTACATAAGAGCTGAACTACTTCAGTACAGTAAAGTCTCACTTATCCAACACTCGCTTATCCAACGTTCTGGATTATCCAATGCATTTTTGTAGTCAATGTTGTCAATACATTGTGATATTTTAGTGCTAAATTCGTAAATACAATAATTACTACATGGTATTACTGTGTATTTTACTACTTTTTCTGTCAAATTTGTTGTATAACATGATGTTTTGGTGCTTAATTTGTAAAATCATAACCTAATTTGATGTTTAATAGGCGTTTTCTTAATGCCTCCTTATTATCCAACATATTCGCTTATCCAACATTCTGCCAGCCCATTTATGTTGGATAAGTGAGACTCTATTGTACTTTTCTTTCAAGTTTCAAACTGGAATAATGATCAAATTCTTCTGTTTTGGCCATGGTTATCTTAAAGTTAGGAAAGTCCCAAGAGAGAATTAACAGATTTTTCATATTGAAATGTTTAATATGTATCTCCATATATTTTGTGTAGATTGGACTGTTTCTCCTATATAAAATAAAGCAAGGCATCTTGGCAAATGAAAAATTTCACAACACCATTTTCTCATAACATTGTAAATGACATTATTAGATTCAATGACTACAAATATCATTTTTAGGATATTGGCTCGTGTATGTGTATCTCCGATGTCAAGTGTGTTATTAATAGTGAGTGGCCCTTTTAATCTGGTATTACTAAGTACAGTCCCAGCACCACAGGCAAGACAAAGAGAAGTGTCATCGTTCAATGTAAGATGTAGATTTACTGATAATACATTCCAATTATTTTAGTAAAAAACAGTCTGAGGGTGATCAAACATGGTATTTCAATTTCTGAAACTACAATTTCACATAATCTGCCTTCTAACATAAATTTAATTGAATTAAATGTTTTTAATTTATTAAATATATATACTAAATATTAAATATATTTCTACTAACTTTCTAGTCTTTCACATACATTTAATGGCAGAATGGTAGCAGAAACTATTTATGCAGGACACTATCCAGTCAATGATCCTTGATTTTTCACATTTCTATTCAATAAACCAATGCCATAACTTATGTCAGGTCTGGTATGATTAGCTATGTATATTAAGCTGCTGATCACTAATTGGTACACGTCTGGCCTATCAAACAACTCATCTGACTTCAGACGCACAAAGTCCACAGTCATAGCCGTTTTCACTGCTTTCTTTTTTTCCACTGTATCTGGGTTTATTGATGGAGTTTTTGTCATTAGGTTTTAAATCTTCATTAACTGATTATGTATTTTTTGAATTTTTTATTATTATTTCCAGAATTATTGTAAATAGTGCTACATAATATTATACAAACATTCAGAACATTTTCCATTGGTAACACGTTTATATTATTCCCTCTTTCTCCCTCCCTCCCCTCCCCGGGAACAGTTTACAGATTTTGCTGTATTTATTATGATTGATCAATCATGAGGATAATCTTGTTTAATTTCTTATATTTATCTTCCCCCTTTATTCTGTAAATTAAGTCTTTCCATTTTTCCTCCCATGACTTTCTGATTTGGCCCATTCCCTTTTCCTTTTGCTAATGTAGTCTTGGAGGAGATAGTCTGCTAAATATTTATACCATGTTTTAATGTCCCATTTCTTTTGGTCCTTCCAGCCTAAGGCAACTGAGGCTTTAATTGCATCTAACATATAATTTATTAATGGTTCCCATTTTTTTAGTTCCCCCTTCACCTTCAATTTTCTGGAGGAAAATTTGTCTCTTGTTTCAATCGATTTTTATCCCTTATAGCTCCTCTATTTCTGTCTTAATTATTTTATGGAACTTTTGTATTTTTTTACAATCCCACCACATGTAGGTGTATGTTCTGGTTTTCCCGCAGTTGTGCTAACATTGTTTTGGGGAGGTTCTGGTTATATGAGCTAATTGCACAGAGGTTCTATACCATTTTGTCTGGATTTTGCGTTGCAGTTCCTTTATCCTCAAATGTTTTATTTTATTAATTGAATTTATCCAGTTGTCTATTTCTCACTGCAACTTAGTTCCTCCTTCCAGATTTCTGTCAAGGTATTTTTTATATTGTATAGTTTTCCTGTGATTATTTTGTAAATGTATCCCACAATTCCTTTCTCTTTCTCTACTTTCCGTTTTATTATTTTATCAAAATCTGTCTCTGGGATTTCCTTACTCTTTCATTCTGTTAACTTTTTAGATAACCCCCTCCATAATAGCCAATTTCTGTGACCACACTTATTATTTAGTTCCTCCCATTGCATTACTGTTCCGTCGGGTTTCAGCATGTCCAGGATCTTTTTTTTTATATTGATATTTTATTAAAGGGGGTAAGTGATAACCAAACAGACATACATACAATTTAAAAACAAGAATGACATATAGGATAACAGTGAGGGAACCCAGGGAAGGGAAATGAGAAAGTGGGGAGATGGGGAGGGGACAAAACGCAAGGGGTTTATCAGGGAGGGGGTGGGGGTACGTTGAAAACTTCCATTCTTTCCACTTCTCGGAAAAATTTCTGTAATATACATTTCTGTCCATGTCCCGGTTCATTTTTCCATTATAGTCCTGTTCTTAATGTATAAGTCCAATTTTTCCCACTTTGTATTCCTTATCGGTTCGCCTATAACTTCTTTCATATAAAAAGTTAATTTGTCTATGTTCTTTATTTCTTACAATTTTTCCAACCAGTGTTCCAATTTTTCCAACCAGCATGTCCCGGATCTTTGTTATGCCATGTTGTTCCAATTTCTTTAACATATACTGGTATAGCTGGGAATTTCTATTTTCTATGGATCCTATTGGGAACATATCTATTTTATTTATTGGAAGTTTATCTTGCCATTTTTCCCAGCATGTCATTGTTGAGGTCAGAGGACCTCCTTTTAGGTTTTTTAATTATCTTTTTCTAATTTTCCCCATTAGACACGATCTATATTCCCATTCATTTATTAGTTTCTCTAATCTGACCCATATTTTGGGCTCGCCAATGTCTAGTTCGAGTAGCCTAGCCAATTGGCAAGCTTTGAAATAGTTTTGGAGGCAAAGTGCTCCCCAGCCTCCATTTTCTTGTGAAGAATATTGTATTAGAAATTCTATTTTTATTAGAGTCAATTATCCATGTTTTGATTGAATTACCCCATTTCTTAATTATTTTAGGTGGGATACTAAATGGGAGAGTTTGGAATAGATGTAAGAATTTAGGTAGTATCATCATTTTGCTTGCTTTTAACCTAGTTGTAATGTCCCAGTTCCATTTTTTCCACCCTTTGATTTGTTTACTTACTTTTTTCTATAATTGGTATAATTTGTCTGAATTATATTACAGTAGAGTCTCACTTATCCAAGACTCACTTATCCAAGGTTCTGGATTATCCAAGGCATTTTTGTAATCGATGTTTTCAATATAGCTTTGCCTGGCCACGCGTTGCTGTGGCTCATCGGAATGATTTGTTGGCCAGGTGGAATAGCAGTGAATAGCCACTGCGGTAAGGGCCAGGCCGTGGTGCGAAGGGTCAGGCCGCGCGGGAAGCGTGGGCAGAATGCGCGGCATGGGAGGTGTGGCCAGGCCGCAGGGGCTGGGCCGCATGGCAGCAAGGCCCAGGCGGGCAGGGCCAGGCTGTTGGCAATGGAGTCCCCAGCGGGTACAGCGCGGTCTGCTTCCTCCTTGTGAAGCCAGGCCGGAGGAGCCGGTGCCTTTACTCACGGCCTACTTCGAGAAACTGGCCCAGAGGAGAAGCGAGGCTGACGAATCTGACGCCGAGGATGTTGCTAAAGATGGATACACATATACAAAGGGTTAGCCCCGTTTTTTTGTTTCCACTGGCAGGCTGGTTTGGGGGTATTGAGGTCGATGGCACCGGCGGTGGGAATGGAGGGACGGTCGTTGAGGGTGGAGGGTGGTGTGTTGAGTGCGCGCCATGTCATATCCGGCGCATGCACTGTTCAATTTCTGGTATTTGGGCTTTTTGGGGGTCAGATTTGGTTCCAGATTTTTTTTTTTGTGGTAGATACCTAGCGGCAAGGGCGCTGGGTTCCGTTGGCAAGTTTCATGGTTCTCCAATGTGTAGTTTTGTTGTTTAGCTCACAGTCCCCATTTCATTACCCTTTTATATATATAGATTTTTTGGTGCTAAATTCGTAAATACAGTAATTACAACATAACATTACTGCGTACTGAACTATTTTTTTGTCAAATTTGTTGTATAACATGATATTTTGGTGCTTAATTTGTAAAATCATAACTTAATCTGATGATTAATAGGCTTTCCTTAATCCCTCCTAATTATCAAAGATATTCGCTTATTCAAGGTTCTGCCGTCCCGTTTAGCTTGGATAAGTGAGACTCTACTATATTTAGGTTTTTAGGGATGTGAATGCCTAGATATTTTAACTTCTTTTCCCCGAGTTTCATCCCTAGGATAGGCTGAACTTCTTTCAGCTCCTTCCAATTGAGGTTTTTATATAAACTTTCTGATTTTTCAATATTAATGGTGAGGCCTGAAATATTTTTTAATTTTTAAATTATTTTATTTACTGCCGTTACAGAGTCCTCTATTCTGCCTGTAAGGACTACTGCATCATCTGCATATAAATTTTTATTTTTTCTCTAGCCATCTTATACGCTTTTATATTTTTGTCTGACCTTATTGGGTTGGCTAAAGGTTCTATCGCTAAGGTGAAGAGTAGTGGAGAGGGCAGCTTTGATGGGTTCCACTTGCGATTTTAATGGTTCTTGAATTAGATCCATTTATTATTACTTCCACTTGGTTTTCTTTATATAATTCTGTAATTACTCCACACATCTTTCCCCCCAAGTTGTACTCCTCACATAATTTGACTAAATAATTATGATTTATCATACCAAATGCTTTGTAAACGTCTAGCTTTATTAGGAGTAATTTTGCTTTCTCTCTTGTTGGGTGGTCAATTACATTAAGAATATTTCTGATTGGATCAGCAATCATTCTTTTTTTTTAATAAAGCCATACCTCAATTAAAGTGGGTAATATCTCTTACAATCTATTTGCTATAATTTTTGTGAATATTTTATAGTCCACATTGCATAAAGTAATTGGTCTGTAGGCGTTAGGATCATGTTCTTATTTGGTTTTAAAATTGTTATAATTTCTGTTTTTTTCCATGTCTCTGGAATTGTTTTAGTTTTGATCATTTTGTTATATAATATTAGTAAATTAGGGGTTACTTCCTCTTGGAAATTTTTTTATAAAAAACTGTAGTGAGCCCACCCGGGCCTGGTGAGGAGTTAATTTTTAAGTTTTTTTTATTACCATCTGTTTCCTGAGTGAATTCTACTTGCCTTCATCCAGATAACTCCTTAGGATCCATTCTCCTGGTCAACTGTTTTGGCTTTAAGGAATCTAATCTCCTGTTCCAGTTCTCCAATTCTTTTTTCATTATTCTGTGATTTTAAATTAATTTCTGTCATTTTAGCTTAGGATTCATTTACTGCAACAGATAATTTGCGGATGGAGGATTCAATTCCACGCATAATGTCCATTAATATATCTAATTTTTGTTCCAAACTGTCCTCTTTAGGATTTTGCAGTACCTTATCGGCTTCAGATGTCGCCATGGTTATCAGTGTTTGAAGAAGTCAGGCAACCTCTGGAGCATCTCCCTCTTGCTTATAACAGCTTTCAGCTTGTTGCTCATAGCTTTAAGATTTATCTTCCCATTATTCCCATTATTTTAATGATCCTTTTGTTTTCCCAGTCTCTAGCAGATAATCTGTTTTTTAAAAATCCCTAAGAAGTTTTTAGGGAATGTTTTATAAGTTAATTAAGTTCGGAAGAAAAGGGGACCCGTCTAGCAACTCTGGCAGCATGGCTCCTCCGTTTTCACTGCTTTGTCATCTTTCAAGTTGCATTTTTCCACCACCTGTTCAATCTTTTTCTTTTGGCTTAAGTACACTTCACCATTTTTGACCTTTTTACTTCTATGACTATGCAATTCTTCAAACATTCCAAGTCCTTTGACTTGAACTTGTGTCCTAATTGTTTTTCCACTGCCAGCGCAATCCCAACCTCAGGCTTCCTGGCTTCACTGTCAGTGAAATTCTCAATTTTTTCTTGTGCAATTTTTTTTCCTACTAACCTTGCCTTGTGCTTTACTTTACCATCAGGCAAACATTTTTTCTTATAGGCCCATTTGCAACCAACTACTTTCTGGTCCTTTGGTCTCTCCACATCAAACACTTTCTGTTCTATCAAAGACTCAAACTCCATGTCCATGGCTTCATTCCAACTTTTCTGTTTCTCCTCAGGATACTTTAACATCTCTTCAAAACTTTCAGATTCTTCACTTGCTATAATGCACTCTAGCTTGTTGCATCACAAATGTTTGGAGTCTTTTTCACCTTCTTACTCCTCCTAGGAATGTCTGCCCTAATGGCAACATCTTCACTAGAACTAGGAAGATGGGTGAGGGTGTGCTTTGTGCACTGAATGTGCTTTGCTGTGACTTGAGGTGTTTTAGGTGTTTGTATCATGTTGTTAAGTGTTCTTGCCCCTCCATTTTCAGGACTTTGGTCTGGTTCAGTATCAAGTAGGTGTACAAACACTTCTTGGTTAGTTTATATTTTCCCAACTGCTATGAAACTCGAAGTTTACACTTCTGGAGTACACCATCTGCCCATACCCAATATGAAACCAATACTTGTTCCCTTGTGAATTCCAATTCATGACTTGGAATTTTATTTGGTTTTAATCTGTTTAATTGATTGACATGTGTTTAAAATTCTTATTTGTTAGATTTTTTAATATTTGGATGAGATGTGTTTTATTGTTTACCTGTGCGGCATTGAATTTTTGCTGGATTTGTAAGCCACTTTGAGTCCCCTCTGAGGTAGAGAAAGGCGGGATAGAAATGAAGTAAATAAATAAATAGCCAACAAACCTCAACCTTCTCCATTTTGCTTGACCTTTTCTTAGTTGGCTGAGAATGAGTACATTTGCAAATTGTTCAAAAATTCTTAAATACTTGAAAATGGTGCATGCGCATACAACATATAATAGGAAATTTAATTAACACCTGAAATCAACATTAACACGTGAACTCCACCATATGATTTACTGTTTGTACAGCTTCACCCCACAACCCAGCTGGTGATCTTGAATCCACCATCATATAATCCTTCATTGTCTGCAAGACTTCAAGTCTACACTCTGCCAGCCCTTTCTAAGAAAGAGTATATGGATTTGTGGTCGTATGTTGTATCTCTTTTCATTTCAACCAATTTTGAAAATTGTTCCCACAGAACTCTCCACCTCTGTGGTTAGACATGGAAGTGGGTGAAAAACTCCAAGCTCCAAATGGGTGCAACATTCACACACATGAATGCATAAACATCACGAAAAACATTAAAATACATGAAAAATATGAAGAAAATATTGCTTAATTATTCACATTTACCAATTTTATTCAGTAAATGAGCAGGCTGTAATTGTAACTGTAGTTCTCTGAGTGGTCATCTGTGAACTCACACAAATGGGTTATCTGTGCTATGCACAGTGTGCTGTTCAGAACCTTCTAGGTTTTTTGGCAGTAATCTCACCCCCCTTATGTGCCTCATCCTCTCACTTCCTGCCTAAATCATCAATTACATGGGCCCTTAAACAGCAACATCTCTAAGGGGAGGCAAGGCATGACAAGGGGAAGATGGACAGGATTGAGAAATTGTACTTACTGAGAAAATTAATTCTGGGATGACGTGGAAGATTCCATCACCAAATGAGTCTTCACACGAGCAGGACATTATTTTTAGGATTTTTTTCATTGCTGCCATTCCCGTATCCTTTAATTTTTCCCCAAAGCTAAGCCCAACGAAACATCAATCCTATCTACTCTAACTCAAAACAATTAAACCACCTAACAACAAAGCAGTTTATACAAATAGCAGGCTTTCAGGAGGCTTTGGGTGAGGTTGGGAGGAAGGGGATGTGAGTTTTAAAGGCTATTTTAAGTATATTTATTATATTCTAATGTTTTTAACCACACTGTTATGTAATTGTTTTTTAACTTTTGTCTTGTGCTTTCAAAACTTGACTAACGAGCGGAATTGTTAGTCGAATTGAGTCCCAATGGGGACAAAGGCGGGGTATAAATCTATATATATAAAAGAGTGATGGAATCCCGGCGACCGACAAAACAACGAAACTAAACACCTCACAACCTTGAAAATTGACAGCACAACCCCTCATCCACGCCTCAAGGACAAGACAACAAAATGAAAAGAAAAATAAAATCCTAATTAGAGGGAGAGGAATAATTGTTTTTATCCAATTGCTGCCAGTTAGAAGGCTAAGCTCTGCCCACTTGGTCTCCTAGCAACCCACTCACCCAGGGGACAGGCAGAGTTAGGCCTCACTTAGGCCTCTTCCACACTGCCTATAAAATACAGATTATCTGATTTGAAGTGGATTATATGGCAGTGTAGACTCAAGGCCCTTCCACACAGCTATATAACCCATTTATAATCTTATCTGTTTTGAACTGGATTATCTGGACTCCACACTGACATATAATCCACTTCAGTGTGCATTTTATCCAGCTGTGTAGAAGGGGCCTCATATAATCCAGTTCTAAGCAGATAATATAAGATTATAAATATACAGTAGAGTCTCACTTATCCAACATAAACAGGCCGGCAAAACGTTGGATAAGTGAATATGTTGGATAATAAGAAGGGATTCAGGAAAAGCCGATTAAACATCAAATTAGGTAATCATTATACAAATAAAGCACCAAAACATCATGTTATACAACAAATTAGACAGAAAAAGTAGTTCCATGCGCAGTAATTCTATGTAGTAATTACTGTATTTACAAATTTACCACCAAAATACCACAATGAATTTAAAACACTGACTACAAAAACATTGACTACTGAGATTCTACTGTAATATGAAATAATTAGTGTGGTAGAATAATACAGAACAATATAATCTCTAAAACCAGGACAGTAAATAAAGACCAACACTCTGAAAGCAGGGAAATTGGGAATTCTACAAAGGAAACGATCAGGGCCAGCTAACACCTCCCAAGAAAGGATTCTTCCAGAAAGGAAGCTGAGAAGGGAGTGAAGCAGTGTGTATTACCAAAGTCATTATTATTACTATCATTATTATTAATATTATTATTATTATTATTATTATTATTATTATTATTATTGTGTTGCGGTGAACCGCGAAAAGCCACTGTAATTAGGTGTGGTGGTTAATGCAATGACAGTAGTATAGAGGTTGTATTTATACTGAGTAAGTTTGATGAGGGTTGATGAGAATTCTTGAGGGATGAATGGTGGTTTGGAGAGTGTATTAGAGAATTGCTGCTGTGAGTAGTGAGGAAGAAGAAGCTGTAAAGTTTGTATGTACTTTGTATACTGCTGCAACAAAGGAGAAAAAAAAGCTTTCCTGCTTATTTCGGAAAGAAAAAGTTTCTGCGTGTTTTGTTGTTTGAGTAGAAGATTACTACAACTGTGCTTTTGGATACCTGGTCCCTTAACTGGAACTAATAGCGTCACTTCCCCAAGAACAGGATTGTATAGAACAGTAGTTCTCAACCTGGGGTCCCCAAATATTTTTGGCCTTCAACTCCCAAAAATCAGAACAGCTAGTAAACTGGCTGGGATTTCTGAAAGTTGTAGACCAAAAACATCTGGGGACCCCAGGTTGAGAACCACTGGAATAGAACCTCTGACACCCAAAGTATGCCATATACATTCCTTAGGACAAAATGTTGGTGGGTATAATGTATTGATACTGACCTTGAAACACACTTAGGCATTAAAATGGGATCAGGAGATAATACTGTCTCAAAATGACAGTTGATAATGCTGCCACCTCAGAATCTCTTCTGGCCAATGTTATAACCACAAGAAATAATACTTTATATGGCACTAGCTGTGCCCGGCCACGCGTTGCTGTGGCAAAGTATGGTGGTATGGGAAATAAAGTATTGAGGAATTGGTGGTAGTTAAGGTAAAGGGTAAAGGTTTTCCCCTGACATTAAGTCCAGTCATGTCTGACTCTGGGGGTTGGGGCTCATCTCCATTTCTAAGCCCAAGAGCCGGCATTGTCCGTAGACACCTCCAAGGTCATGTGGGATGACTGCATGGAGCGGCGTTACCTTCCCGCCGGAGCAGTACCTATTGATGCACTCACATTTGCATGTTTTTGAACTTCTGGGTTGGCAGAAGTTGGAGCTAACAGTGGGGGCTCTCTCCGCTCCCCCAATTCAAACCTGTGGCCTTTCGGTCCAGAAGTTCAGCAGCTCAGTGCTTTAACACGCTGCGCCATCAGGGGATATTATTTCCTAAAGGTTGTGAATATACAATATTTCTGAATGGTTTTTTTCCCCTGTTGGACGCAAGTATGAATGCTGCAGTTAGGAAAATGATTAGGATGCAATGGCCTTGCAGTTTTAAAGCCTGGCTGTTTCCTCCCTGAGTGAATTTTTTGTTGGGAGGTGTTAGCTGGCCCTGATTCTTTCCTGTTTGGAATTCCCTTGTTTTCAGAGTGGTGTTGTTTGCGATATTTTATGTGATTCTACTGTCTGTGGCCCTGAGAAAACAGAGGATTTACCAGACTCTGATGATGGGAATACTTTGTTGGGAGGTGTTAGCTGGCCCTGATTGTTTCCTGTGTGGAATTCCCCTGTTTATTTACTGTCCTGGTTTCAGAGATTATATTGTTCTGCATTATTCTATCCCTGTAATTATTTCATATTAAAGAAGAATCTCACTTATCCAACATTCACTTATACAATGTTCTGGATTTTCCAACGCAGTCTGCCTTTTCATAATCAATGTTTTTGTAGTCAGTGTTTTAAATTCATTGTGATATTTTAGTGGTAAATTTGTAAATACAGTACAGTAGAGTCTCACTTATCCAACATAAACGGGCTGGCAGAATATTGGATAAGGGAATATGTTGGATAATAAGGAGGCATTAAGGAAAAGCCTATTAAACATCAAATTAGGTTATGATTTTACAAATGAAGCACAAAAATATCATGTTAGACAACATATTTGGCAGAAAAAGTAGTTCAATACACAGTAATGCTATGTAGTAATTACTGTATTTATGAATTTAGCACCAAAATATCATGATATATTGAAAACATTGACTACAAAAATGCATTGGATAATCCAGAACATTGGATAAGCGAGTGTTGGATAAGTGAGACTCTACTGTAATTACTACATAGCATTACTGCGCATGGAATTACTTTTTCTGTCAAATTTGTTGTATAATATGATGTTCTGGTGCTTAATTTGTATAACGATTACCTAATTTGATGTTTAATAAGCTTTTCCTTAATCCCTTCTTATTATCCAACATATTCACTTATCCTGCCGGCCTGTTTATGTTGGATAAGTGAGAGTCTACTGTTTATTGATAATCTTATATTATCTGCTTAGAACTGGATTATATGAGGACCCTTCTTCACAGCTGTATAAAATGCCCACTGAAGTGGATTATATGGCAGTGTGGAGTCAAGATAATCCAGTGCAAAGCAGATAATATAAGATTATAAATGGGTTATATAGCTGTGTGGAAGGGCCTTGAGTCTACACTGCTATATAATCCAGTGCAAATTAGATAGCCTAAGTCTGCCTGTCCCCTAACTGAACCCTGGCTGTCCCTTGGGTGGCTAGGAGTTGGTTGCTAGGAGACGAAGTGGGCAGAGATTAGCCCTCTAAACTGGCAGCAATTGGATAAAAAAAAATTATTGCTCTCCCTCTAATTAGGACTTTGTTTTTCTTTTCTTTTTGTTGTATCAACCTGGAGGCATGGATGATGGGTTGTGTTGTCAAATTTCGAGGTTGCGGGGCCTGTACTTTTGTTGTTTTGTGAGTCGCCGTGATGCCATCACTCTTTTATATATATATAGATAGATATACCTCAAAGAAAATCTCTGAGAAGATCAAAAAGGTAAAATGTTAAGGGTATTCAGGAACAAATTCAAATATCATGATGGGAATCTATGTATGGTAGGTAATGATGTTAATGTTACTCCTTTAGAAATCTTTTCACATGTGGATGTGTCAATAAAGGATCCTTTCCACTCTCTAGCACCGTTGATAAAGCTGAACTGAAACCTATGGTTTCAAAGTATTTGGTCTCAGATCATTCTTTAACTCTCTTGTAAAAATTTTAAAACATGTGATACATCCACTATTCCCAAATTTGTGCCTTTCTGTTTACACCATATCTGAAATACTTTCCATGTTCTTTCATAAATGTTTTTGCAGACTCTCTCTTAGATGACATAATTGCGTTTACAACTTCAGACGTATAACCATGTAAATTTAGAGTTTCCTTCTCAAATTCCACTGTTAAACTTAACTATGTTGAATTTGGATGCTGAAACAGACCCTGACCCAAGAAATCCTGTCTGCTTGGTAATCTCATTGGTGGAGAAATTGTCAGCTGCAACAACAGACAAAACCATAGTCTTCTTAGCCAATATGGTGCTATCAGCAACACATGTGTGTCATGGAACCCAGTTACAGGGCTTTGGTAATTCAGCCCTGTAACTGGGAGTCATAACATAAACAATCCCAGGAGCACCTGGCAGAAGAAGATAGAATATGCCTGGGAACTTGGGGCCGAAAGTATAAACAATTATAATTGGTCTAGTGTGTGAAAATGGTAGTAATGTGATATTGGGGGTGGGACTTGATGATGATATTTACGTGTGGTGTTACGTAGCATAAAAAGTTATAAAAATAGTTGTATGTAAACATTGAGTCATTCCTGACTTTTCCAAAGTCATGTGTTCTTCAATAAAGATTGGATTTGAGAGCAGCCATCTCTGATCTGCGTTCAGACTGATCCTTTGAAGTGAGCAGGACAATTAAGTCAGGAATCCAGTTCTCACCCTCCTGCAAATTTGCAGTGAAGTGATAATGAGCAGGGAAGGAGATCAAAGCCATGACGGAGCAAAGGGGCCTCCGCTGGGAGCTCTGCCGTTGGCAGAAGAGACATTGCAAGCCATAGCTTCCTCTACGGGGTACCCCAAGCCGGACGGCGTGACCCAGAGGATTCCCAGAGGGGGAAGAGGTGTTCCGGCGGCGGCAGAAACCAGTTGGGGATCTGGAGGAAGCATGCCGGAGACCGTGGCCCTGCGGTTATCCATCCTGGAAACTCATTTATCCAGGCTGTCGGATACCGTGGGGAGAATAGTGCCAATATTGGAAGAGAATCTCCAAAAAGAGCACATCCGATATGGCGCCGAGAGAGAGCCAAGCAAAGGAGGCGATTGGAGCCAGAGGGGACAGCGAGCTTCAACGCAGAGTCCCGCGGCGGCAAGGGACGAGGGAGACGAGGAATATTGGCAGGAGCTGGAGTTCAGAGACAGAATGGCACGCGAAGTGGAGCGCCAGCGAGCTCTGGGAACTCTGAGGCCGCCATCTCCAACAGAGCTCCCAACCCCCCGGATGGGCGTCGGGGTGGAAAGACCACTGGGGCCAGGGATCGGGTCCAGTGGATTAGCAGACGAAGGCGGAGAGGAGCAGGAGATCCAGGAAGAGGAGGAGGATGTGCCGTACGACGGGGAAAGGCGAGATGCGGGGGCTACAGCGAGGCCAGTATGCGGATGGGGGAAGGGCCGACAGCGGCGGCAGGATTTCGGGAGCCGCGCAGAATGACCACCGGAGTGGGGCGCGGCGTGATCCAAGGAAACCCGATGCAACCCTTCCCCATGCCTCCCAGACAGCATCAACGGGCCGCTGAATGGATGCCAAGAAGGGAAGATCTCAAGCTAGAATACGGAGGGGAATCAGCCGAACTGAACTTTTTTCTAATTAGCATCAGGGGATACATGGAAGACAATGCACACACATTCCCCTCCGAAGCAAGCAGGGTTCGGGCCATCGGCAACACACTAAAGAGAGGAGCGGCCAGCTGGTATGTGCAACTACATGCCAGACAGGACCCATGCCTGAGGTCAGTGCCCCGCTTCCTCGCCGCACTGGAAAACCGGTTCAGAGACCGGCTAGAGCAATTGAGGGCTCGAGACCAGCTGAAAGGAATAAAGCAGAGGGACAAAACGGTACCCGAGTACGCAGAGGAATTCCTCCACCTCGCGGAAAGGGTACCAGAGTGGTCTGAAGTGACCAAAGTGGAATTATTTAAAGAGGGACTACGCCCCGAGATTTTCAGCTGGGCAGCGCACAGAGATGACCCCGAAACGCTCCAGGGATGGATTCAACTAGCGGGGCGCGTTGAATCCACCCTGGCCCAAGTAAAGCGCTTCAGGAGCAGCGGCGGCCAGCAAAGACCGGTGGCGAGAGGTCGAGGAGAAACGAGGAAGCAGGAAAGACCTGGAGGGAGGCCGGGGATTCCCTCCAGAGGAGACGACAACAAACCTAAACCGGGATGCTTTGTATGTGGGAAGACGGGCCATCGAGCAGCAGAATGCTGGGCACGGAAGGGGGAGCCGCCAAAACCCTCAAAGCCCAAGCCAGCAACCGGGAGGCGTGCGGAGGAGGAGGTGCAAGCCCCAGAATCTTCAGAAAAATTGGTGAGTCGGGACAAACGCATGATAGTAGTGCCAATCTGCCTCTCGGGGCTAGAGAATCGGGCCACCTGCAAGGCATTTGTGGATTGTGGTTGTTCCAGGAATATTATAACTCCAGAGTTAGCAGGAGCGTTGAAATGCCAGCAGATGGCGCTTGACTCCCCAATTGCGTTTTCGCAGCTAGACGGATCAGTTGCTACTGGGGAAGTATCTACAAAGGAAATACGGGAGGTCCCATGTAAAATAGGCAAATGGGAAGGAAGAATATCCTTTGTGATAGCCCCTATTGCCACATACCACGTAATATTAGGGATACCATGGCTCGAACAGGCAAATCCCGAAATAGATTGGAGAGGAAAGAGCCTAGCATTTAAAGAACAGCAGACGCAATGGGAGATAAGCAAGATTGCAGAAGAGGAGGACGAGGGAGATGAAGAAGGTGAAATAGACCCACTGCTATTGCCACCTGAATACAGAGACTTTGTGGATGTGTTCAATCAGAAAGAGGCAAGTAAATTACCTCCCAAAAGGAATATAGAAGTAGAAATTGAAATAACCCCCGGAGCAAACTTACCAAAACCAAAAGTGTATCCCATGTCTGTGCAGGAGAAGGAGGAATTGAGGAAATACATTGATAAAAACCTGGCGCGGGGCTTCATTAAGCCATCCAATTCTCCTCTCGGGGCCCCAGTGTTATTCAGGAGAAAGAAAGACAACTCCCTAAGATTGTGCATTGATTATTGAAATTTAAATGCAATTACTAAGGACAATAAATACCCTATGCCCTTAGTAAAGGATTTAATTACCGTATTGAAAAAAGGGAGCATATTTACTAAACTCGATTTAATTGAAGCATATCATAAATTAAGGATCAAACCGGAGGATACTTGGAAAACTGCATTTTCCTGCGCATTCGGCCATTTTGAATATAAAATTTTACCTTTCGGATTAAAAAATGGAGGCGGGTGCTTTATGCAGCTTATAAATGAAATACTGCACCCATTGTTGTACAGAGGGGTATTCATATTTCTTGATGATATCTTGATTGTGACTGAAGATAAGGAAAAGCACGTGAAATTGGTCCGGGAAGTTTTGCAGAGACTAAGAGAAGCAAAGCTGTACGCAAAACTGTCCAAATGTGAATTTAATAAAACTCAAATTGACTTTCTGGGGTATCGGATATCTCCAGAAGGGTTAGCTATGGATCCAGCTAAAGTATCAGATGTAAAAGAATGGGGAGTGCCTCAAACAAGGAGGCAATTGCAATCGTTTCTGGGGTTTGCAAATTTTTATAGATCCTTCATAAAAGGCTTCGCGCAAATAACCGCACCCCTTACTGAACTTTTAAAAACAAAAGGGAAAGGAGAGACAGCAAAAGTAAAAGCTCCTGGCGCCAAACTAAGTTGGACGCCAGAATGCCAAAAGGCATTTGAAACCCTAAAAGAATGCTTCACAGAAGGACCCATTCTAAAACACCCCGATATCAGGAGCCCTTTCATAATCCATTGCGATGCCTCAGACTGTGCGTATGGGGCAGTACTATTGCAAAAGGATCAAAATGGGAACTTAAAACCCTGTGGATATTTGTCCCGGAAGTTCAGCGAAACTGAAAAATGTTGGCCGATATGGGAAAAAGAGGCACTAGCCATATTAAAAGCCTTAGAATGCTGGCGACACTTTCTCGAAGGAAGCGGAATCCCATTTGAAATTTGGTCTGACCATAAGAACCTCCAGTATTTAAAGTCCCCTCGAAAATTGTCCCCCAAACAGATTAGATGGGCACAATACTTCAGCAGGTTCGATTTCCAATTAAAGTTTTTTCAGGGGAAGCAGAATGTCTTGGCAGATGCTCTTTCACGCATGCCTCAACACGAAGGAATACCCACAGCAAAAGAGGGAACAATATTCTCTGACAAACAATGGGGCTTAGCTGTCAGAACAAGAGCACAAACCCAAAAGGAGAACACTGCTATGGTTGAACTCGACGGAAAAGATGATTGGGGAAACGAGCTGAAACAGTCTTATGAAGGAGACCAGTGGATCGCATCCAATGCAGAACAGGGGGAGCAGAAGGGGGGATTTTGGTTTGTGAACAAGAAACTGTATATCCCAGCAACATTAAGGATCAAGATTTTGCATCGTTTTCACAACAACCAGAGCGCCGGTCATACAGGAATTACAAAAACAACAAAAGCAATAGCAAAACATTGCTGGTGGCCAGGGATGAGGAAGGACATAAAAAATTATGTTGTTCAATGTGATGATTGTGCCAGAAATAAATCGAGAGGAGGGAAGCCAATGGGATTATTACAAACAGTAGCAGAACCTACCAGACCTTGGGAATGTGTAGCTATGGACTTTGTGGGGGAACTACCGGTTAGCAAAGGACATCGTTATATTTGGACTGTATTGGACCTGTTTTCTAAACAGGCCCACTTTATAGCACTGACGAAACTACCATCAGCCGAGAAACTAGCTGAATTGTACATAAACCACATTTACAAACTGCATGGATGTCCCAGTAGAGTGGTCAGTGACAGAGGAGTACAATTCACAGCAAAATTTTGGGAAAAATTCCTGGAAATGCTAGGAGCAGAAAGGAGCTTAAGTTCTGCTTTTCACCCCATGACAAATGGGGCGGTAGAACGTACTCAGCAGACACTTGGGCAGTTCCTTCGAATGTACTCTAACATGAGACAAAATGACTGGTCTCGGTGGTTGGCTTTTGCAGAACTAGCTTTTAATTCGACTATACATTCAGCAACGAATAAAACCCCCTTTGAAGTAGTTTACGGGCATGAAATACAGCCTCTGCCCCAGCTGCCAAGATGGACAGAGAATGAGGAAACAGAGGCAGGGAAATGGAAAGCGCAAACGATGGAATGCTGGAGTCAAGTGACTGCATCCTTAAAAGAAGCACATAAAAAGTATAAAGTATTCGCAGACAGAAAGAGGGTGGAAGGTGATAAATTGGAGAAAGGAGATTTAGTGTGGCTAAGTACCCAAAACATCAAACTGGGGCTACCTTCGAAAAAATTGGGCCCTAAATATATTGGACCATTTAGAATACAGGGTGTTATCAACGAGGTGACTTTCCAGTTGGCATTGCCAAAAAGTTTAGGGAAAATACACCCTGTATTCCATCGTAGCTTACTGAAAAAATATATGGGTACTTTGGACAAAATGGACACATAGAATTATTGTTTTGTTTCAGGCTTGTGATGAAAGAAGAACCGAAGAGGAGGACGAAGAAAAGGAGGGCACCATGTCATGGAACCCAGTTACAGGGCTTTGGTAATTCAGCCCTGTAACTGGGAGTCATAACATAAACAATCCCAGGAGCACCTGGCAGAAGAAGATAGAATATGCCTGGGAACTTGGGGCCGAAAGTATAAACAATTATAATTGGTCTAGTGTGTGAAAATGGTAGTAATGTGATATTGGGGGTGGGACTTGATGATGATATTTACGTGTGGTGTTACGTAGCATAAAAAGTTATAAAAATAGTTGTATGTAAACATTGAGTCATTCCTGACTTTTCCAAAGTCATGTGTTCTTCAATAAAGATTGGATTTGAGAGCAGCCATCTCTGATCTGCGTTCAGACTGATCCTTTGAAGTGAGCAGGACACATGTGCCTCCTCTTCTTATATTTTTCAAATTATTCTCTCAAGAATTTGTAATAGTGTGTTGACTACTTGAATCACCCACTGATATGTTGTTATGTTTCTATTTCTCTCCAAACAGCAGTAACCTTCCTCCTACCAATGCTAACAATACGTCAATATTGTGTCCACCCTTTTTTCCCTCTACCTTGCTGATTTCTAACATATTGGCCTTGCCTTCCATATTACTTATTTGGTCTAGAGTGACCATGGCCTCTGATTCCTATTCTCTGAAAATAAGAAAGCAAGTAAGTAAAACTTTATTACTATCCCACCCTATCTCCCCATGGGGATTCAGGGCGGCTCACAACATAAAAGGCATTCAATGCCATAAAACACAACAATAAACTAAACACTTCAAATAAAAATACAAAATATTCAACAAAAACCAAGTCGCGTAGAACCAATAATGACAAATTACATGGTATTAATAAAAACAAAGTTAAAAACAAGGTCAAAGCCGCGTCCAAATTCCATTCCCTATTTCACATCTCCATATGCCATAAAACCACAAAACTGTGAAAATTGTTCAAAGGGAACAAGAGCTTTGTGAAAGTAATTTTAAAAAAAAGACTGCAACTGATTATAACAATGAAAATGTAGTGAGGTCATCCCATTTGCAATTTTTCACCTACAGTCAATCCTCCACATTTGTGGCTTTAACTAAACACTTCTTCCCCCTCAAAAGGAATACAATTTATCATTCCCTCTAAAAGGCTTTTACTCAAATCTCTCTTTTCTTTGGGAGAGTAGGCATCACATGTTTCACTTCCTTATTCTCTATTAATACTTTTCCCAGACGCTTTTCACCAAAAACTAATTCACCTTTTAAATGCATAACAGCCAAATTACTTCTCAATTTTCTATCAGCCTCCTAGTATTTTTAAGCAATGGGACCTCCTTACAATTGTTACAGCATTAATGCTGTGATACAAAGGCTATTGAATCATAACCTGCATCCACTACAAACTCCAAAATCCTTTTAATTTTTTCTAATGCTTTTTTAAAGTGTGTTTCTCAGAGTCCAGACTTTCTATAATATCCTTTACTCATAGGACTGCATGTCACTGAAGCCCTTATACTTACAACTAAAGTTTCATGTGCTCTTTTTGAAGCCATTTCAGACGAAGCCGCAATAGTACACTGAGACTTATTGTAGACAAGCCCACAATCTGACTCAAACCATGACAAAGTAAACAACTGTCCAATTCATAAACTAAAATGGAAATCATCAAAAACTCAAAAATCAGAATTAGAAGAATCAACAGTTGATTCATAATCTAAAAATCAAGCAAGAAAATAATTCAAGAATGAAGGCCAAAAGAAGGAAAGTTCAGAATAATTAATTTGATGCTTCTAAGACAGAAAGAAAGAGTTTAGGCAACAAGCAAAGAGATAAGATGACCTAAAGATGGGCTGGGTTACCAGCAAAAATCCTATATAATAACTCTAGAAAGTTCTAAACGATGCACTGTGCAAGCACAGAAAACCCATCTGTGTGAATGCAGAGATCATGAAAAACTCAGATTACACACAGGCCCTTCATTTATATCTCAGTGCTCATTCATATGCATATTAACAAAGAAATTCAGAAACTAAACTATGAAGCATGGAGTTTTAGACATACACCTTGGTTATAAAAATGGAAAACAACCTTATAAGCTTTTCATTTGTCTTCTCTTTTGGAGCAACCATCATACTGGAACCTTTAAATATTTCCAAAAGATGATCAATAGCATTGTGAACCAATCTGCGAAGTAGTTCTTGAAAGATCCTATCAACAAGCTGAAGAAATCTAGAAAACCTTTCCATAATGTGTCGCCATTCAGCTATTTCAAAGTGTTTTGACTTTTCTGTGACATCATCTGGGAAATGTTGAAAAAGCTTTTCTGCTCCTTTCATTTCAGCGACCTGAGTAGTTTAGAATAAAGTTTGAAAATGAATCAATATGCTAAATACACTTTCATTCGATAAAATGTCAATTTTGTTATACTCAATCTTTAGCTATCATGAGAACTTCCAATTAATAATGTGTCATGGAAGTACATTTAAAATTTATTCTCATACAAATAAAATTATTGCTGATGGCTCCATTGGTAGTGGAGTAGCAAACCTACTCTGGTTTTTAGTCCAGATGTTAAATGAGCGACCCAAACTGCTTAGTCTAGTCTGAGGCTAGGCTTCAGCACTTTAGAGTTCCTTTAAAGTTCTCACTGGGAAAACTTCCCACTCACTAGAAAATGATGCATGGGTGTATCCTTCATCACCCCACTGACCAGTAATGAAAATAGCCATTTGCTACTTTTTACTCTACCTCCTTGAGCCCTCTTTAAATATGACTTATTACGGTGCATTTGTTAAAATGATACCATTGAGGAAACTGTTCATGAAGAATGCATAATATCATGACTTGTGAAAAACCAAATGAATCCAAACCTAGGTATAGATTCATTGGCTGGCAGACCTGTACAGAATGCTCTATTTGAAGGTTTTATTCCAGCCTGGTGTGGGTCTATTTATCTTCACTCCTCTATATGCTCCGCCAGTGGTTGGGCTCAGGCAGATTGGTCGTTGCCTGGATCCAGACTCATAAACGTGCCAACCCTGTCCGCAGTTGTAAACAATAGAAGTTCTTCCATTCAATCCTTTGAGTTGGTGTGTGGAGCAGGACTCATCCCTGGATGCTCATTTTGATTTAAAATACATTAGTTGTTACAAGAAAATGTTTTGTGTTGGACAGACAAGAAAAATGAAAATAGAAGGGGAAGGGCTAAAAGGGAGCTAACCCTCCATTTTTATATATTTTCATCTGTTCCTTCCTTTATGTCACCAAATCCCAAGCCTAGCTTTCCTTCTCTAGCTTTCACTGGTGTAAATAATTCCATTGGGTGTTCTCTTTTTCTGTTTCTCCAAAATGTTCTTCCAGCATTACTGTTTTCCCCACCAACTCTTACACTTGATGCACGACTGTCTTCATGTAATTTCTCATCTGGGTAAATGATTGTCCTACATCTTTCGATTCTGCTATCACTTCATCCTTAATTCCTACAAAGATCTGGATGAACTGATTTCTCATTGCTTGTTTCTCTGCCAGAATCTTGATTTAAATCTCCCATTTTAGCTGGTATTTCAGCTGATGTTCTTCTTTGTTATTATTTAAACATATAATGTCTTTGACCAGTAATTACTTAGTCTTTTAAGATGGCACAGCTGTTTGGTTGTAATCCTTCTATTGTAGTTACCTTACTTTCTTTCATAATGGTTCTGTATTTCAGTCTCTAGTATTTTCAGTCATATGTCTTCTATGTAGTGTTTATTTCAATTTGAATGAGTACAGTCTTGTTTGTATTAAATATTAAATGGCTTTTTACCACTCTCTCTTTGTAACCATGTATTGCACTTTGTTGATTTGGGTGTGACTTTGATATTGAATGTAGTCAAAACAATGCAGGGCTCTCAACTTAGTTCTTTTCCAAGTGAAAACTTATATATAGGTTTTCTTGTTGTCTGTTTAGTTTCTGTTCTGAAAATTTGGCTTCAATTCAAGCTTTGTTCCCAATAGTCTTGTTGCAATTTAAACACAGCATGGTTTGTTATTTCTCCAGGGTGTCCCCCCCCCCTTATGTATACCACACAAATTAGTACACTAACATCATTTTAGGAGGCTTAAACTGGTGCACTTCTGAAAACCATCATGCCTAGGTTTTTTCCATGTTGATCAGCCATTTGCAAGTTTACATTTCAGATCTCCTTTTACAAATTCAGAATAGTAATTTTAAAAACCCCTGTCATGATAGGTATACACAACACAAGATCACCAGGATTTACAAGACAACCATGGGGATTGAGGAGAAGATGAAACATTTGTCTCAGGAAGTGCTGATGACACAAATCTGGAAATGGGCCTATAATTCTGTAACTATATAGGCTGCAATACATAACCTTTTTGTGTTGTGACTGCGCCTTCGGGGACTATGGATGATGGTGGTGGGATCAGGAGAGGAAGGAAAAACCCTTGCGAGGAGGGCTCGTTGGAGGATTTGCGCAGGAAAAGGATGAGGGATCTCTATGGGGAATCTTCTGAGGAAGATTCAGATGGGGAGTTTGTGGAAGAAATGGATGCTGGTGAACAGGTGGTGGCTGAGGAAGTGGGCACTGAATGGGCACGGCCACTGGAGATGTCTGGGGAATTGGGGCCTATGGATACTGCTGAACCTTGGGTATCTTCAGGAGCAGATCCCACTTGGGCTGCTTGGAGAAGGGAGGATGGATCTTCAAGTGTGCATGGGGTTGGGTGTGGGCAGGATGATTGGAACTCTGATGAGCAATTAGGCATGCCCGATCCACGAGCCCTAGCTGTGTGTAGTTCTGACTCTGAAGGACAATTAGGCTCGCCTGATCCACAAGCCCTAGCTGTGTGGAGTTCTGACTCTGAGTAGGATTCGGGACACCTGCTGTTTGGGTGTGGGTGTTTGGACACTCAAGAGGAATGGGAATAAATGGGGAATGTTTGGTCACTTCACTTTGCGTGTGGCAAGGTGTTGCTGAAGCGCCATTGGGATTTCTGTTCGTTCAAGAAGACTGGACTGGGACTTTGCTTCTGATGTAAGTTATCTGGGTTGCTCTGCAACGGAGGGCTGGAACTGTGTGGGTTTCCCTGGATTGCACTGTGATTACTATTCTAGCTGTTGTTGCCTTCATTGCCTTGGC
Source organism: Anolis carolinensis (assembly GCF_035594765.1). Classification (NCBI taxonomy): domain Eukaryota; kingdom Metazoa; phylum Chordata; class Lepidosauria; order Squamata; family Anolidae; genus Anolis; species Anolis carolinensis. Next base: position 38,178,150 of record NC_085841.1, on the reverse strand, counting down.
TCTTTGTGCCATTTCGTGGACCTGGTTTTGATGACTGCAACCTTTGGACCCTGGACTGGAATTCGACCCTGTTTCTGCCTTCGCCCTTTGATTGATGTCTACCCACGGCTCTTGACCTCTGGCCTGCCTTCTTGACCCAGCTGCTGTCTCCTGCCCCGACCCTGGATCAACCTGACGACGCCTCTTCGCCATACCCTAGGAGCTTCTGGCATTATCTGCATCCTTGAAGCAGGTTGCTTCTGTTCCTGGCAATTTGTCTCCGGACCTGTTTGGTGACAACTTTGTGAACTGTCCCTTTAAATCCCCAGAGTCTGTTGCCTGCAACAGAAAGGGTTTGGAACCACAGTTCTTTTTGCACAGTCTGTTTTTTCCCTGGCTTTGTTTTCTGTTTGGGAGTTCCGTGTTTAAACTACTAGTTGTAGCTCTTGGGAGGTTTTTGGAAGGTTCCAAGTCTTTGTTTGTTTTGACTACTTTTCTAAGCCAACTTAATCTATTTTGAGCTGAAGTGAAGCACCTTTTTAGTTTTATCTGGGTGAATAACCCGGTTGGCTTGTTAAAACATACCTTTTGATATAGTTTTGTTTGGACTGCTTTTAAACACTGATAGCTAAGTTTGTGTTTACGTTTACTTTTTGGCCTATCTCTTGAATAAACTCTGACTCTTGACATTTTGGGTTGTTTAGAATTTAATATGGGCTTTTGATCTTTCTTGTGGTTATTACATTATTATGGCGGTCCCTAAATATGGAGGCATAATTGCTATGTTTAAAAGAATGGTATAATTTGTTACTACCACCCAGAAAAGTTATTTTTTCACATGCTGGCTCCCAGAAACTAGACTAATGATCCAGCAAGTGCTTGTGAGACACACATGCACCCTGGCTATATTCCACATAAAATTCAGTATTATTGAAGGTCTAAAAGATTTGATAAACACAAAATGCAGTTTGATATACATTTTAAGCAGAGATGAAGAAAATACAGGTCACAAATTGTATCTAGCTTCCAAGAGTGCTTTCTCTTCATGCTCCACAGTGCTTTGTACAGATTTTTTTTTAAAAAAAAAAAAGCTAAAATGTCCCACTTGGAGATTTAATCATACTGACCCACTTATCCCTTAGGCAAATATTTCTGTTCCTAATTTTGCCACATTTTGTGCAGTTTAGACTTAGGAGAAGCCTTTTTTCCGAAAGTAAGTGAATGAGAGGTGAGCTGGAAAAGTTATTTCCTTTCTGATGACAGAAGTCAAATGATGATATCAAAGTTGGGAAAGAAACAAAAAAGGCAAAAGTCTTGTTTACTCCCACTAGTTTCATTGAAGAACAACTGTAGCACATTATGATTCCAGTATAATGAGCATCAATATTTAGGCAGAGATGATTCCAGTATAAAGAGTATCAATATTTAGGCAGAGATTCATAAAAATTCTTTGTGTTAGAGAGTCTATCTTGATTCTATTTTGCATAATTCCCATTCTCCCTCCTCCTCTGTGATTTAAGAGGGAAAATAAAAGAACAAGAGAAGCCTCTAGAAAAAAATGGCTACAATTATTGTTTTATGGAACCAGAACCAGAAGAATTAGAGACAAGAGGAATGTGGATGTAGTCCTCTTGAGTGAAGAATGACTCAGGCTGGAATTGTGTGGGTTTTCCTGGACTGCACTGTTATTACTATTTTGTATTAGCTGCTGTTCGCCCTCATTGCTTTGGCTCTCTGTGCCATTTCGTGTTGTGACCTTCTTGGATGACTTCGACCTCCCGGACCTTGGACTGGAACTTGACTCGGCTTTGCTCTTCGCTCTCAATCCGTGGCTTGGCGTCGTTCTCTATTCCGTGGCTGTCTGCTGTTGCTGACCACTACCTTCACTCCTGATACCGACGCTGTCTGCTTATCCGAACTTCAGACCGGCTTGACAACGTTCTCCCGCTCTGCTCTTTTAACTCCTGGCTTGGCGTTTGTTTCTGCAGCAGCTTGGCACTGCTGGTTTATCCCAATTTCGGACCGGCTTGACGATGCTTTCCCGCTTTGTTCCTTTAACTCTTGGTTTGGTGTATGTTCCAGCAGCGGTTGCTGCGTGCTCGCCAGCGTCTCGCTGTTTCGCTGGCTTTGCTGCTGTCAACTGGGAATTCCCTAGCTCAGTTTGGGTGTTTGTTTGTTTTGAACTCCTTTTTGTAATTTGGGTTTTGAGAAAGGTTTGTGGGCTTCAATACTGCTTGCTTTAGTTCAAGCCCATTGTGAACTTTTGGGTCAAGTTCTAGAACTTTAAGTTTAACCCGGATTATATCTCTGGCTAATCCGGAAAGTTAAGTGTTTTAAGTCTTTTTAGTTTGTTGAGCTATTTTTTGGACTGTTGCTTTAATAAACTCTATTTTGCTCTCTAATTGGCGTCTGACTTTTGACAAAGCTGGCCTGAGTCCCCAGGGGGAGATAGATAGGGCAGGGTACAAATGAAGCTGTTGTTGATGATGATTATTATTATTATAAAGGTATTGTTGCTTTTCCACTTATAGAGTTAGTTTACTGTTTTTCTTTGAAATACAGTAAATATTCAAAATATTTAACCCACTGATGCCTCAATTAATGTAATTTTATTGGTATCTAATTTTATTTTTGAAATTTACCAGTAGCTGCTGCATTTCCCACCCTCGGCTTATACTCGAGTCAATAGGTTTTCCCAGTTTTTGTGGTAAAATTAGGTGCCTCGGCTATATTCGGGTTGGCTTATACTCGAGTATATACGGTATCTCAAGAAACTATTAAATATCATAGCCTTGAGATTTCAGGTGAAAGAGCAAACACTGCTTATGGTCAACTTCAATGACAGAGAACATCAGTGCAGTACTTGTATCTTCCCCTGAGTAAGTCTAATTTCTAAAGTAGGGAGAACAAGATCTTATTAAATTCTGTTTTCAAGATTATAGAATGTATTTATTCATTTGTTTTTACATCCAAACATTCTTCGTAAATAATCAAGGTACCGTGTTTCCCCAAAAATAAGACAGTGTCTTATATTAATTTTTGCTCCCAAAGATGCTCTAGGTCTTATTTTCAGGGGATGTTTTATTTTTTTCCATGAAGAAGAATTCACATTTATTGTTGAACACAAAAAAATTAACATTTATTATATACTGTACAGTAGTTGTCATCACAAACCAGCATAACCAGACAAACTGTGAATCCTATCAAGAATTTGTTACTACCATTATTTCCATGTACAACACTCTATGGTACGTACATTTACCGATCCTGCATGCTCTGGTGTTCTGTTTGGCGGGCATGCTTCCAAACAAAACCTTTGCTAGGTCTTACTTTCGGGGGAGGCCTTATATTTAGCAATTCAGCAAAACTTCTACAAGGTCTTATTTTCTGGGGATGTCTTATTTTAGGGGAAACAGGGTTGCTAACAAATAATACTAGATATGGTGCAATACACCAATTCTAGATATAAAAACTGAGATATATAATACAGTAAATATACGCAAAATAAAAATAAAAATATAAGAAAAAAAGGAATTTATATTACCTTTAAAAAAGACCTCTGAATTACTTTGATTACTTTGTCTCTAAAAGTTTGTATTAGAGAACGTGCTAGTTGACTCTGTTGATACTGTTTCTCACAAAATTCATTCAAAGTGTAAGTGTAGGAAGTGTCTATCTAATAAAACAAAGAAAAAATCAGAACAAATGTAGAGATTTCCTGTCAAACTTTTGACTCACACGTGGAAGTATGTTATTCTCAACACACACCAAGCAACTTGGAGAAAATTTGTTTTAAAACAAGAAAATGTATTACAAATAATGATGGGAACTTACTTTTTTAAGCTAGTAAATACAACAACTATACAGAACATAAGAGTTGAATTAATTATACTTACTTAGCATAACTTAAGTCCCAACTAGTACAAAGAATTAATGAGGAGAAAAAAACAGTTGACATTTAGGGTAGCATCTTGATCAGTATTTATGTGATTGTAAACTTGTAACTTTTGGAAATCAGATTTATGATCACTAGTAATAGAACACGACTCCAAAAGCCTAATTGTTAGAAGGGTATCCAAGGGGTTACAAATTGGTGTTCTGGGAAATTATGAGTGCAGTGCTTTCCTAGAGATTTGTTGTGAACAGTTGTGGCAGAAGACTTAGGGATCTCTTCAGTCATCAATCTCAATGTGTCTGCAGTCAGCAACACCTCAGAAATCCTTCAGTTGGTGCACTGCCTAGCTTAAGAGATGAATTGGATGGGGGGTGAGGGGTGGGGTGGCAGCAGCAGAAATAGCTCAATTATTGGAGCAACATTTGATGCAGTATTTTGTTCATTTTCTCTCCCATATCAGCTGAAAACAGAACTGTATACTAATTTATACTGTAGTTAGGGTAATCCCATTATAGTATTTAGTTACATTTATAACCTATTTTTTTCAGTCAATTCAAGGTAACAATTTATTTTTACAGTAATGTTATGAGGTAGACTGGACTCAGATATAGTGACCAGATCAAGTTCACCCAATATTCTATTCCTTGATTACTGGAATATGCATTAGTTTCCTAAGTTCACTCTCCCATGGCAAGCAAGTCCTCTCTCAGCACTCCTTGGGCCACAAAAGATATTTTTAATCAATTGAGCAATGACATTTACAGACAGATTTTTAAAATCTGGGTGCTTTCTCTTTGTTTTTAAATAATTTAAGTTGCTTTCAATACTGTATGTGTCTGGGTTTTCAGTTAATATCTTATTTAATTATCTGTATTTTTTAAATTATTCATGTTGTTGACTGAGATAATAAGTAAACAAATACATTTAGATTAGTATTTTTGTATTTTAAATATTGTTTCTTCTCACCTTTATAAAATGAATAGCTACATCCTCTGAAGATTTATTTCTCTTAGGGCTACTTACATCCACACATAATGCTTGGATATAAAGCAAGCAGTTTTGTAATATCTCATCAACAAAAAATAGTTGTTTGTATATCACCATTCTATAAAAAAGAAGTTTGAGATGTTAAATTCTCACTTTACAGAAATATATTTGATGTCAACACTTATTGGCATTATAAGCTGCATAGCACATCTTCAATTTAAATGTTGGGATTATGTATACTTGAAAAAACACCCCTTATTTGCTCTATTTTCCAGATCCACATGGACTCACGTTTGCCTCATTAGCACCTCATGCAGCAATCACATCTTGGCGAGTTTGTCTTTGGCATCCACACGTGTCTCCTGGGCAAGCTCATCTTGATGCGGGTTTGCATGCAAAACACTCCTACTATTTGCATATTGGTGGACTCACAGCAGTTGCCATTTCACTTTTTTTTTTCTTCCGATCATACAGGCGAATCTAAAGATTTCCAGCTAACCATTTTGTGATGCGGAGGTGTACTAATACTGATATATGAGTACACTGATCTGCTAGTAGCCACACATATATTCTTGGGGTTTCTTTTAAAAAATTATAGGTGAATGTAAAATTAAGCATTAAGCCATGAACAAATTCACGTTCTTGCAGAAACAATAATGTGATCTGCTGACTTTTATCAACCAAGCCCGGGCTGTGGTGTAGGCTGATAAAGCAGTCAGCTGCAACAAATCACTCTGACCAAGAGGTCATGAGTTCGAGGCCAGCTCGGAGCTGCGTTTGTCTCTGTCTTTGTTCTATGTTAAGGCATTGAATGTTTGCCTTATATGTGTGATGTGATCCGCCTGAGTCCCCTTCGGGGTGAGAAGGGCGGAATATAAATACTGTAAATAAATAAATAAATAAATTCAGATCACCCCCTACACCTCCCCCAGCCCCAATGCAAAAACTAACTGCTCAGGATTGCTACACAAAACAAAACCTCTGGAAATCATTTGGATCATTATTCAAAATGCTGAGTGAAAGGCAATTCTTTTTTAAATGGTTTAAAGATTAAAGATCCAATTGAGATATACATTTGTCATGAATGTTGTGTGTTAGTAAGAATTATGATTTTTATATTGGTCTGTGTAGACAGGGCCCTTGTTTACCTTCACTGTGTGATCATATTCCACCCTATTTCTAAGATTTCTGTTCAGACTTGTTCAGCTGGTTCTACACTGCCAAATAATGCAGTTTGAACTGCATTATATGGCCAGTGTAGACCCATATAAGGCAATTCAATACAGTTCAAACTGTATTATATGGATCAACAGCTACCATATATTGCAGTTCACATTGCATTCTTTGGCAGTGTAGATCCAGCCTTAGGGAGCATCTACATGTGCTGCTAAATCTGAGGTTTGTCCAGCGCAGTAGAAATCTAAGATTCCTGTGCCTATGTCTTAGGGTACATCTTCACATCCCACTAAATTTGAGGTTGGTATTGGTAGCCCATATGAAACCCATAATTCTTAACTATGGCAAAATTAGATAGCCCATGCTAACCATCTCTCCTCCTCTATCTCTTAAGAATGGGCCCGGGCTGTGGCGCAGGCGGGAGAGCAAGCCAGTGCAATTAACTGCAATGAATCACTCTGTCCAGGAGGTCATGAGTTCGAGCCCCACTCGGAGCCTATGTTTGTTTGTCTTTGTTCTATGTTAAAAGGCATTGAATGTTTGCCTATATGTGTAATGTGATCCGCCCTGAGTCCCCTTCGGGGTGAGAAGTATGGGTTGCTTACCTGTAACCATGTTTCTTCGAGTGGTCACCTGTCAAATCCACACATATGGGTTTTCCTTGCGCCTGCGCAAACAGTTCGGAATTCTCTAGAAGCTCTCAGAGATACATTTTTGGCGGAGGCCCCGCCCCAATCTCCCCTCGTTAGTATATATAGCCAGTGGGCGTGGCCGACGCCCCAGTTCCTAGCCGCGAGAGGCAGCTCAAAACTGAGGCATGACGTGCTGCGGGGAGGAAGGGCGGGGATGTGTGGATTTGACAGGTGACCACTCGACGAAACATGGTTACAGGTAAGCAACCCATACTTCTTCTACATGGTCCCTGTCAAATGCACACATATGGGTGACTAGCAAGCTACCAACCTGGTTAGGTGGGCGTCATGCCAGGCACGCTGAAAGTACGGCTCTTCCGAAAGCTGCGTTCCTCCTGGATGTAGCGTCCAGCTTGTAGTGGGACACGAAGGTAATGGGTGTGGCCCAAGTCACCGCACGGCATACGTCCTGCAACGGGACACCTTTCATGAAGGCATGAGTCGTCGACACGGCCCTGGTAGAATGTCCTTTCAACATGGCTGGAGGACTTCGGCCTGCAAGCTCGTAGGCCAACCGAATAGTCGCTACGATCCATGAAGACAAACGTTGAGGCGTTACTGGTGAACCTAGAGCGTCTCTCCTGTATTTTAAGAAGAGACGTGGCGATTTTCGGTGGGGACGTGTTCTATCCATGTAATAGGCAAGGGACCTTCTGGCATCTAGAGCATGAAGGGCAATCTCAAGCGGGGTAGTAGGATTTGGAAAAAAGGACGGCAGGATAATGTCCTGCGATGAGTGGAACATAGACACCACCTTAGGCAAGAAGGCTATATCAGTTTGAAGAACTGCTTTATCCCTATGAAAACGTAAATATGGCTCATCAGCCCTCAAAGTTCACTTGCGCGCCTTGCTGTGGTAATGGCGACGAGAAATGCTGTTTTCCATGTGAGGTATTGGAGACTAATCGATGCCATAGGTTCAAAGGGGGCTTTTGATAACTGAGATAACACCAATTCCAGGCTCCATCCGGGGGCTGGTGTACGAACCAGAGGATGGAGATTCATGTGCCCCTTGAGAAAAAGGCGAACCAAGGGGTCTGCGAAGCAAGATGGTTGCCCAGCCTTCCTACGGTACCATGATACTGCTGCCAGGTAACATTTGATGGAAGAAAGTGTTAGTCCCTTCTTTGAGAAAGAAAGAAGGAATTCTAGTAGTATCGCGGTAGAAGCCGAAGTAGGCTCAGCACCAGCTTGTTTCGCAAAGTCTGCAAAATGCTGCCACTTATACGAATAAGACTTTCTTGTGGAATCCTTATGTGCCGCAGCGATGATGGCTATTACAGGGTCCGAAAGTATCGGAGCGGTCGAATTCTCCATGCTGTTAGGCGGAGGGACCTTGCGTCCGGATGGCGAACAAGACCGTTGTGTGTGGTTAGTATGTCTGTCGTGTACTGCAGGTGCCGCAATTCGCCCTTCGACATCTGGAGAAGAGGCCCGAACCACGGTTGTCGAGGCCACCAGGGAGTTAGTAGTATGCAGTCGGTATTGTCCTCCAGTATCTTGGACAACGTTCGTGGTATTAGAGGAATTGGAGGGAAGGTGAACAATAGACCCGGGTTCCATGTGTACAAAAACGCATCCCCCAGGCATCCCGTTCCCGGGTTCCTGGGAAGGTGGGCACAGAACAGGTCGCACTGAGTATTGCTGGGTGTGGCAAAGAGATCCACCAGCGGTTGGCCCCAAAGACTGAAAATCGGTGAAAGTACTTGGGTCTTGACCCTCCACTCGTGGCAGGAATTCGGAGTCCTGCTCAATGTGTCTGCCAGTTCGTTCTCCTTCCCTGGAAGATATACTGCCAGTAGGTGGATACCTCGGGGGAGGCACCAATGCCAGATTTGCAGAGTCAGGTCAATAAGCTTTCGTGAACGAGTTCCCCCTTGTTTGTTGATGTAGAACTGAGTTGTAGTGTTGTCTGTGAGTATCCGGACCACACGTCGTCGGAGGGATGGCTCGAAAGCTCGAAGAGCCTTGAGGACAGCTAACATCTCTAAGTAATTGATGTGATGTTTCTTCTCGGTTAGAGACCACTGTCCTTGCACCCTGAGACCGGCTAGGTGGGCACCCCACCCCTGTAAGGAGGAATCCGTTGTTAGAGTCAGTGACGGTCTTGGTGTCCTGAAGGACATTCCTTTCTGAACATTGTCTCTGCACATCCACCAACGAAGAGAGTTCCGGACGGAGTTGGGGATGAGGAAAATTGTCTCTGGACTGTCGCGAAGAGGGTCGAAGACCGACAGCAGCCAAGTCTGGAGGGGGCACATGTGAAGTCTTGCATACGGTGTTACTGATGTCGTTGATGCCATGTGCCCCAACGCCACCTGCACGAGACGAGCGCTTACGCTTCTGGAAGTGAAGATCTTTGAGAGGATTGACCGCAAAGTCGTGAATCGGTCGTCTGGCAGAAAAGCCTTTTCTTGAACGGAGTCGATGAGCGCCCCAATAAACAGAATGGACTGGGAAGGCTGCAAACAAGATTTTTCTGGGTTGATAACCAAACTGAGATCCTGTAGAAGAGACAGCGTGAAATGAATATTGTCCAGTAAAGTTGATTTCGACTGCGCTACAAGTAGCCAGTCATCAATGTAAGGGTAGATGACCACGCCCTGTTGTCTGAGGAATGCGGCTACAACGGACATGCACTTAGTAAACACTCTAGGTGCAGTTGAAAGGCCAAACGGGAGAACATTAAAACAGTAACAGTTATGGCCAACTTTAAAACTGAGGAAACGGCGGTGAGACCGTCGAATTCCAATATGGAAGTAGGCGTCTTTAAGGTCCACCGTAGCGAACCACGCCCCCTCCCGTAGTAGTGACAGAATAATCGGGAGTGTTACCATCCTGAATTTCCGGGGTCTAATAAAGAAATTTAGCCCCCGTAAGTCAAGGATGGGACGAAGACCACCATCCCTCTTTGGAACCAAAAAATACTTCGAGAAAAAACAGTTATGCAGGGCATCCTCCTCTAAGCGCTTAATAGCGCCTTTGGCCAATAGTGATTGAACTTCCTCTAGTAAGGGGACAGAAGGGGGTGTTGTTTGGATATGACCTGTAGGTGGTAAGGTCTCAAATTCAATTGCATAGCCTCTACGAACAATGTCCAGCACCCATCTATCTGAAGTAATCTGAGCCCAGACATTCAGGAACGTGGCTAGACGGTCCGTGAAGGTAGGGGGATAGGAAATTGAGGAGTCATCCCGTAACAATGTGGATGCTGCAACAGGGTGGGTGCCATCAACCATAACCGGGGAAAAACCTAACTCTCCCAACGGGGAGAACGAAGACGACCTAGACGGGTAGTGGCTAAACCCGTCGCCGAGGCGCATAAGCTTGCCTGGCCCTACCCTGCGGGCGACGCCTCGATGTAGAAGATGTTCTCCTTGGGGCAGCCAACTGAGTCGGGAGACGAGGTCTTGACCCTGAGGGGACTGGGCTTGAGCGTCTGCGCTGAAAAGGAAGGTACGTAGGCCAACGTTGTCGAGGATAGGTAGGTTGTTGAGATGGTATTCCAAATCTGTGAGCCGTCTGACGCATTTGATGCGTGCGCTCAAGATTGGAGTCAGTATTGGGATTGAAGAGCCCTGACTCATCTATAGGTAAGTCTTCAATAGCTGTACGTGCGGTTGAAGACAATCCAGAGGAGCGAAGCCATGCGTGACGTCGGATAGCTACAGCATTGGCAAAGAGTTTTCCGGCTGAGTCAGCCATATGTTTGGCAAGTTCTTTTTGTAGATCAGCCAGTTGGCACGCTTCCTGCTTGAATGCTTTAGCCAAGCGCAACTCTTCAGTAGGTAGGTGCTCCAGGAGGGGGGCAATCTTGTTCCACAGGTAACTTTGGTAGGCCCCCATATAGGCTCCATAGTGGGCCAATCGAGCGTAGAGGCCCGCGGAAGTGTAAACCTTACGGCCCATAGCGTCTATCTTTTTCCCCTCCCTGTCAGCTGGGGAAACTTGGGACCTCTGCGATTGACGTGGTTGTGAGACATCCACAACTACAGAGTTAGGTTTTAATTGTTTGCCTAGCCATTCAGCAGATGTCAGATCCATACCGTATAGATTATCAGCCTTCTTTGAGATAGCTGGGATCACAGCCGGAGCCAGGTCAGGCGACTTCAGGAGGCGGAGCAGGTAAAGTAACAGAGGCAATGGTGTTGTAGCGGGGGTCTGTTGTTGCTCGCGGGGAAAAACCGGATCATCAACAGCAGCTGGGTCCTGGCGAGTGGGAAGGTTAAGCGCCCTTGCTAGACGAGAAATCAAAGAGGAGAACCCCCACAGTTCCTCTGGAGAATCGCAGTCCACATCTGGTACTGCTGCAGTAAGTTGAGAGCCCTCAACCTCTGCCGCCGAGGTTGAGTCAGACTCTATGACATTTCCTACATCACCTGGCTCTTGTGCCTGCTGAAGAAGAGGCGCTGTTTGAACAGGCTGAGTTGTTTGGGCCGTGATTTGAGAGGGGTTTGTGGTTCTTGGAGCTATAGGTTGGCCTGCAGGCATTGCAGCCGAAGCTGTGGTCGGGAGTTGCGGGGCACCTTGAGTTTGCCTCGTTGGTACTCGCTCACCCCCTGGAGTGGGCGCTTGCATCTGATCCCTTAAGGAATTGCGTCAATGTCTATGGCAACGTGAGATGAAACGAAAATAATCCCGAGTATAAATAGGGTCACCATGAAAGTAAAAGGGGGAGGGAGATCTAGAACCGCGAGAAAAGCCCCTCATGGAGGAGTCTCGGGACCAAGAGCCATGCCCCTCATCCTCGGTGTCGGAGCTCCATGATCCCGAAGAGGAGAGGGAGCGGTAATGCCTCCGTCGGTAGCGACGTGATCGACTTCTCCTCGAAGTCGATCTGCCTTGGCGACGGAAGGCATTCTCCCTTTCCAAAGGTCCCTCGCTTGATACTGAAGGCACTATCGGGACCGAAGCTGCAAGATCTCCGGTTTCACCACCTTCCCTCTCCAGGGCAGGCGCAGGAGGTGTGGCTGCCAAGGCCTCTTCTCCTGTTACCAGCTCTCCTCCCGATGACGGGAGGGGCGCTGCGGGCGCGGGCTCTAACTCCGGGAGGGAGGAACCGCCCTCTTCTGGTTGCAGAAGTAGCTGGGGAAGATCCGAGAGCAAAGCCTGGTTGCTAAAAATGCTATATCCTTCCGCCGGGCTCAGTTCCAGCAAGGAGGCAGAGAATCCTTGAGAGGAAAGGCCGACTGCATTTTCTACCTCAGCTGCGGACTTTTTAATGGCTTTCCCTCCAGGGAGAGGCTTCAATTTCTTAACTTTTGGTTTCTTTGCCAGCGGAGGCCTGACCTCGGAAAGCCCAGCCACAGGTAAGTTTCCATTCGCCAAAGGATCTGGTATAACAACAGCTCCCGTCAACGAGGTTTGAGCCGGGGGCTCTGATACTGCCCTTTTCATTGGCTGAATGGATGGTGGCAAAAGGGCCTGCTCATACAAGAGGGCCTTGAGGCGGGTTTCACGGTTTTTGCGGGCCTGTGGTGTAAAGGCCTGACAGATAGGGCAGGAACGGGCCGCATGACCCTCTCCCAGGCAAAGGAGACACATAGAATGTCCATCTGTGTCAGGAAGTTTCCCCCCACATTGGGAGCACTTCTTAAACAAGGCGGCCATCTTATAGCAGGTAGGGGGGGAAAACTGGCCTGAGTTGATGTAGCCGTAGGTCAAACAAGTCCAAAAACGACGCGCAAAAGAGTAGTCAGAAGTCCGTTGGTCAATGAAGGATTAAAGATTAACGAGAGAGCTAAGAGATTTCTAACTGTCCGACGCGGCGGAAAAAAGGAACTGGGGCGTCGGCCACGCCCACTGGCTATATATACTAACGAGGGGAGATTGGGGCGGGGCCTCCGCCAAAAATGTATCTCTGAGAGCTTCTAGAGAATTCCGAACTGTTTGCGCAGGCGCAAGGAAAACCCATATGTGTGCATTTGACAGGGACCACGTAGAAGAAGGGCGGAATATAAATGCTGCAAATAAATAAATAAATAAATAAATGTAGTAACAGCAGTTCTGGATTAAAACAAGGGTTTACCCTATTCCACTATTTAGTGACCAGATATCTGTGGTAAGCTCAGCACAAAACATAATACAATTTTGGCTTCTGCAACCCTGAGGGGTAAGTACTATAAAGAAATAAATTGCCTCTGATAATGGAGACAATACATACTCATCATGGGGAATAGCAATTTCAAACCTTATCTTTAAGGTGTGTATCAGCATCAACATGCACGTGAATGAATATGCCCTGCCCACCCTTCATGGAAAAGAGTGCTTTTGGACTCTTTTAATAATCACTGTCCCCACATATGCCAAAAGAGATTTGACAGCTAAATTTCTTCCAGCAGGACTGCCCAGTCAATTTTAAACTGTGAATTTTAAGTTTTCATTCTATTTATATTTTAATATATGTATTTATATTGCATTTTATATTGTATTTTAATACTTGACCTATGTATTTTTAATATATGTATTTTGTAGCAGTGTGTTTTAAAGTCTGTATTTTATGACAATGTGTTTTATTTGTGTTGGGGCCCTACCTAGAGCTGTAGGTAACAAAATTGATCATCAACATACATCGAGAATGGTCTGAAATGTTTGATTCCAATTTTTATCACAATATAAAGCTACAATTATTATGTATTCTAGAGATATGTTCTTAAACTATTCTGTGCTCATAACATCTCTTCACACTTACTTGCTCTTCTTTACTTTTGATCTCCTAACGTTGCTTTTCCACACAATAAAATATTTAATTTTTCTGGAAAAAAAGAAAAGATTTTAAGAAAAATAGGGAGAAAGTGGAAATGGGATTTCATTTAGAAAAGCACGTATTCAAAAGATTAAGACACTCCTGTGTGGCCCTAAGTTAGAGAACGATGTTAATCCAAAATGTCATGGAGGGGCTCAGAACGCAGGAACTTGATGTGAAGAAACAGGCCCGCGTTGTGGCGCAGGCTGGAGAGCAGCCAGTTGCAACCAGCTGCAATGAATCACTCTGACCAGGAGGTCATGAGTTCGAGGCCCGCTCGGAGCCTATGTTTGTCTTGTCTTTGTTCTATGGTAAAGGCATTGAATGTTTGCCTATATGTGTAATGTGATCCACCCTGAGTCCCCTTCGGGGTGAGAAGGGCGGAATATAAATGCTGTAAATAAATAAATAAATAAGAAATAGATCAAACATTTGGGGCAAATTCTGAATGTGTTACAAAAACAAATGCTTACAGATATGGCTGTAACATCTGTCAAGAGGAGATTAAGAGTCTCAATCCTCAGATGGCAACTGGGAGACCCTGTAAAAATGGATGTCAAGAAAACTGTAATTTTGAAAGACTTTGGATAGAGTAGTGATTCCCAAAGTGGGCACTACCTCCCCCCGGTGGGCACTGGATTGATCCAGGGGGGCTGTGATGGCACCTATTAGGACACGGGGGTGGGGCCAGGAGAGGGGCGGGGCCTCTTCCCAAGTGCCGGAGACAGGGTTGAGCCCCTGAGACGCCTACTAGGACAGAGGGGGCGGAGCTAGAGGAGTGGGCATGGCTTCTTCCCAATAGCCCGAGACAGGGCTGAGAATCTATCTCCTGAGATGCCTGTTAGGGCACAGTGGGCAGAGCTAGAGAAGGGGGTGGGGACTCCTTCCAAGAGCCCGAGACAGGGCTGAGCCTCTATACTTCTCCTGAGAGGCCTTTTAGGACTAAAGGGCAGGGCCTCTTCCCAAGAGCCTCTGTATACCTCCCCTGAGGCACTTGTTAGAACACGGGGGGCGTGATATAGAGGCCCCACCCCCTGTGTCCTGGCAGGTGCCGCAGGACAGAGTTCTGCTCAGCCCTGCCTCAGAGCTTGGAACGCCGCCCATCCCAGTCCTGGCCGCCCATTTTTGGCCCCTCCCACATCCCCACCCCCCTCCCAGCCCTGCATCTTGGACTAGGTGAGAGCCCCGCCCTCTGGAGCAAGAGCCATGCCCACCCCCTCTAAGCCAGGAGGCGTTGAGTAATATTTTTTCTGGAAAGGGGGCGGTAGGCCAAATAAGTTTGAGAACCACTGGGATAGAGCATAAGAGTCTGTGAAATGGTCAAAATGTCAGACTCAGCTTAGGATCCCAGAAAAATTATTGTTATTAATATTAATTTTAATATTATTAAGACCCATTAGTACACATCAGATATCATGGGGAAGCACTCCTCTCTCAGACTCAGCTTAGGGTCCCAGAATAACTGTTGTTATTAATTTTAATATTAAGACCCATTAGTACCCATCAGATGTCATGGTGAGGCACTCCTCTCTCAGTCTCAGTTTAGGGTCCCAGAATAACTAGTTATTAATATTAATATTAAGACCGATTAGTACACATCAGATGTCATGGAAAAACACTCCTCTCTCAGACTCAGTTTAGGGTCCCAGAATAACTATTTATTTATTTATTTATTTATTTATCTATCTATCTAGCTCTACTCTGCATTTCTCTACCCCGAAGGGGACTCAAGGCAGCTTATATATGGCAAACATTAGATGCCTTAAAATACATAGAGACTTAAAATCAATTAAATTTAAAATTAATACATATTAAACATTTAAAAATTACATTCAATATTAAAGTCACATCATCTGAAAATCATAGTCCAAGGCTGTTCCATTGTCAATTATCCATAATTCCAAGTCTAATAATGCATTGTACTAATCACCAAAAGCCTGATCTCAGAGTCAAATTTTTGCTTTCCTTATGAAGGCTAGAAGGGAGGGGGCTGATCTACCATCGCTGGGGAGAGTTCTACAGTCGAGGGGCCACCACTGAGAAGGGCCTGTCTCTCATCCCCCAAGCCATGCTTGCAAAGCAGGCGGGACCGAGAGCAGGACCTCCCCAGATGATCTTAATCTCCAAAGTGGCTCATAGGGGAGATACGTTCAGACAGGTAAACTGGGCTGGAACCTTTTAGGGCTTTATAGGCTAAAGGCAGCACTTTGAATTGTGCTCGGTAGCAAACTGGCAGCCAGTGGAGCTGGTGTAACAAGAGAGTTGTGTACGCTACTCCAGAGAGCAGCCTGGCTGCCGCCCGTTGAACCAGCTGGAGCTTCCAAGCAGTCTTCAAAGGCAACCCCACATAGAGCATGTTGCAGTAGTCTATTCGGGATGCAACAAGAGCGTGGACCACAGTGGCCAAGTCAGGCTTCCCAAGGTGCAGGCGCAACTGGTGCACAAGTTTTAATTGTGCAAAAGCTCCCCTAGCCACTGCTGAGACTTGGGGTTCTAGGCTCAACAATGAATCTATAATCACTCCCAAGCTGCGCCTTCAGGAGGAGTGTAACCCCATCCAGCACAGACTGTAACCCTATGCCTGTTCAGCCTTACGACTGACCAAGAGGACCTCTGTCCTGTCTGGATTCAATTTCAATTTGTTCGCCCTCATCCAGTCCGACACAGCTGCCAAGCTCGGGTTCAGGACCTGCACAGTCTCCTTAGGGACAAGTGGAAAGGAGTGACAGTTGGACATTATCTGCGTACAAATGACATCGTACTCCGAAACTCCTGATGATCTCTCCCAATGGCTTCATGTAGATGTTAAACAACATGGGGGACAGTACTGAGCCCTGCAGGACCCCACAAGACAATGGTTGCGGGGCCGAGCAGGTGTCCCCAGCAACACCTTCTGGGATTGACCCTCCAGGAAGGACTGGAGCCATTGCAGAACAGTATCTCCGAGCCCCATTCTTGTGAGGTGTCCCAGAAGGATACCATGGTCAATGATATCAAAGGCTGCTGAGAGGTGCAGCAGAACTAACAGGGACACATTCCCCCTGTCCAGTTCCCGGGGTAGATCATCTACTAAGGCTGTTTCAGTTCCATGTCCCAAAACAGTTAATATTATTAACACCCATCAGATGTCATTGGGAAGCAGACCTCTCTCAGATTCAGCTTTGGGTACCAGAGTAACTATCGTTATTTATATTAATATTATTATTAACACCCATTGGTACACATCAGCTGTAATGGGAAATCAGCCCTCTGCTTATCATTACAGGGCCAAAACAAAAGGAAAACGAAAGCAAGTGTGCGGCTTTCATTTTCATGTTGCCTCTCATTTCCTACAAAAATGTCATCATTCGTTTTGTGTAAATGAACGGTTGAAACAAAGATAGCACAAAAGGAAAAAAAATTGTGCACGTATATATACTTTTAAATACTTATTACCGCCTCATTCAAGAACCTCTAGGATAATAGAGGGGTTAGTACCCCCTAATTAATTTGGATCATTTTGGAGGATGATAGTGATACATAGTAAATTTTGTCTGCACAATACTAATTTACTGACTAATAGATTAAACTAAAGATTTAGATTATTTAAACAATAATTAAAATCTTACAAAAGAGTTAAAAGAAATAATCTAAATAAGAACAATCAATATGAACTTTTAATGAAGAGGACTTGGAGGAGAAGACAAGAAGAACATGGAACAATACAGAAAAGATAAGAAGATATGACTATTAGGTTTAAAATTAGATGACACTATTACTCCTCTTTTTGTTATAGAGGATATATGGCATTTGTAATACTTTTAATACGTTAAGTAATGTAAGTGTAATAGATATGAAGAATTAGATGTAACAACTACAATTTTGTACAATGTCTTTCCCTCGTTCCCTCAACTCACTCCCTCTTCCCCGGAGACAAACTAGATATTTATAGAGTTAACCTACTAACAATAATTCAATTACCCCTACCCTCACTTTTTTTCCTTTTTACCTGACTGTTCCATTTTCCCTTTCGTGTGAAAAAAACATTTGGAAATATTGAATAAAATATTATTTAATTTTTTAATAAAAAGATTAAGACATAATGTATACTGTAATTTGGTTTCCTATAATTATCATCAGAAAAAAATATTACATTGACATCTGCTCCTTCTAGAAGGGCTCAAATTAAATAGTGACAGCTGATTTTACATATGTAAAAAAGATTCTTATCACAAAGAATTTAGATGCTAAATTTCTTTCCTGTAAGCTGTCCTAGCCTAGTTTCTTCTTGCACTCTAGGGAGAAGGGAAGGACAATGAAGAAGAAAGAAAAATACATATATTCAAATGATTTGCAAAAATGTTTCAATTGGTTAGAAAATGTATTGTTGATAGCCACTGATGCAGGCAAAACATCAAGAGAGAATGCTACTGGAACATGGCCATACAGCCCAAAAGTGATTAGGAAATGCCATACATTAGAAAACATTGTTGTGTCAGCTCAGGCTCACCCTCCTTGAAGATTTCATCAGGGATCCCACTGGGGACATGAGAGAAGCTTTTCAGAAGTATGATAACATATATGTGCGTCCTATGGCCAACGTCTATGTAGACAGCTAATTCTCTCACACTAGAAGCAACTTGCAGTATGTTCGCTTCTGACACAATAAAAAAGGAACCCCATCAAGTCCGCAAGCTTTGTTATTTTTTTTTAGTTGATTTACAGCTTTGCTGATTTCCTCCAAGCTAGGCTGGGACTTGCAGTTCAATAGCATCTAGGGCAGGGGTCCCCAAACTTTTTTAAACAGGGGGCCAGTTCACGGTCCCTTAGACCATTGGAGGGCTGGACTATAGTTTTAAAAAACCATGAACAAATTCCTATGCACACTTCACATAAATTATTTTGAAGTAAAAAAACAAACAAAAAGGGAACAAATACAGCTTCAATGTTAATAATAATCATATCATCATCATCATCATCATAAAAATAATGAAGAGGGTTGAAAGAGACCTCCTGGGGCCATCTACTCCAACCCCCTTCCGCCTTTGTGCACCAAAAGATAATCAAAGGAGGGGAGTCCGCATGGTGAGGTAAAGAGGGAGGCCACTTCCTTTCACCACAGGCACGCCTCCATTGTTGTTTTGCTGACCAACAGCAGCAGCAGCAGCAACAGCAACAATAATACTGTAATAATCAGGGTTGGAAGAGACTGCTAGCCTTCAAGAAAAATGAATCCACAACAGGGCTGCCAAGTTTTCTTTCAGTCATTCACATTGGAATGACTGAGGAGGAGGGAGAGGCACACGCGGACTCCGTGCTTGTTTGCTGCGCACACATGTGCCTCGCTCTAACTCTGGCTATGCGAATTCCGTCCTTGTGAATGTGCGTGCGTAGCAAAACAACAACGGAGGTGTGCCTGTGGTGAAAGAAAGAGGCCTCCCTCTTTACCTCACCATGCAGACTCCCTCCTTATTTTGCCGCACGCACATCCACAAGGAGGGAGGTCTCTTCCTTTCGCCACAAGGATTCCTCCGTTGTTTCACCTCCTCTATCGCTGAGGAAGGCGCGCACAGGGCAAGAGAGCAGGGAAAAGTGCTCACCTTTCCTGCCTCCTCACTCGCCTCGCATGCTTCTTTCCCGCTTCCGAGGAAGGCGTGCACGGGGCGAGCGAGGAGGTGGGAAAGGTGAGTGCCTTTCCCTGCTCCCTCACCCCGTGAGCGCCTTCTTTGGCAGCGATGGCGGGAAAGGAGTGTGCAGGGCAGGCAAGGAGGCGGGAAAGGTGAGCACCTTTCTCTGCTCCCTTGCCCCATGCGTGCCTTTCTCGGGGGAGGAGGAGGGAGCTACTGTTGCGGGGGCCAGATAAATGGCTCCAATGGGCCACATGTGGCCCGCAGGCTATAGTTTGGGGACTCCTGATCTAGGATGTTATAAGATTCCCACTGCTGTTATAGTCCAATCTATATATATATAAATGAGTGATGGAATCCCGGCAACCAACAAAACTAAAGGCCCCCCAACCTCGAAAATTGACAGCACAACCCCTCATCCACGCCTCTAGGTTGATACAACCAAAAGGAAAGAAAACTAAGGTCCTAGAGGGAGAGGAATAATTGTTTTTAGCCAATTGCTGCCAGTTAGAAGGCTAAGCTCCGCCCACTTGGTCTCCTAGTGACCCACTCACCCAGGGGACAGGCAGAGTTAGGCCTCACTTAGGCCTCTTCCACACTGCCTATAAAATACAGATTATCAGATTCGAAGTGGATTATATGGCAGTGTAGACTCAAGGCCCTTCCACACAGCTATATAACCCATTTATAATCTTATATTATCTGCTTTGAACTGGATTATCTTGATTCCACACTGCCATATAATCTACTTCAGTGTGCATGTTATACAGCTGTGTAGAAGGGGCCTCATATAATCCAGTTCTAAGCAGATAATATAAGATTATAAATATACAGTAGAGTCTCACTTATCCAACATAAACAGGCCGGCAGAACGTTGGATAAGTGAATATGTTGGATAATAAGGATTCTACCATGCAGGAGGACACGATCCAACCACTCCTGACAGATGCCCATCCAATATCTGCACAATAATAATACACATCGAATCATAGCATCAGACAGTTAGGAGACACCCCTAAAGGCCATCCAGTCCAACCCAATTCTGCCATGCAGGACAGAATCCAACCACTCCCAACAGACGGCCACCCAGCCTCTCAACACTAATAATAACAACAACAACAACAACAACAACAACATACAATCCTAAGGTTTGGAGCGACCCCTAAGAATCATCCAGATCAACTTCCTTCTATCATGCAGGAGGACACAATCCAAGCACTCCTGACAGATGGCCATCCAGCCTCTACATAATAATGATGATGATGAACATTATAATAACAATAGTAATAGTAATAGTAATAATAATAATAATAGAAGCATAGAATCCAAGAGTTTGCAGAGACCCCTAAGGGCCATCCAGCCCAACCCTTTCTACTATGCAGCAGGACACAATCCAAGCATTCACAACACATGGACAACGTATAAATACTATACAATACTACACAGGGACATAGACCCCCTCTACCCTCACCACTTAGTACACAAACAACCAAATCCATACTAAACATAAAGACAACCATACAACAGACATTCAATACCACCACTACCTCAACAATTTCTCACCAACCCCACCAGACAACGCCACAGCAACGCGTGCTAGTTTAATATATAGTCCATACTTATAATTCTTTTGACTTCTAGATTTTTGTATTCTGAATGTAATACAGCAATTTCAATAAAACTGTAAATTTTAAAAACCGCGTTCTGTGAAAAATTGTGAGAGTTTGAACTAATATATACCTTAAATCCTTATACAAAAATGTCTGCAAATCAGTAGTAGCAAATTATCTTACATAAAGATTTCATGTTGTATCAGAAAATGCTTTCCTATATGTGGAAGAGTACTTCTTGCTCAAACTTATACTTAAGGTCTTACCTGAAGTTAAAACAGATCTTAATACTACGTAAGGCATAATAAAGTTGTCTTTCATATAACCATTCTATTACTGGTCTTATTTCCATTTTTTCTTCTCCACACACCAAGGTAAACTAGAAAAATTGAGGAAAACCAGATTTAGGAATTCAGAGTTGAAAATTAATAGTCTGAACAATTATGAAATTATTTTCATAATTATGAAATATTTTATATTAGCACTTTCTTTTACATGAGATGAATGATTATTTAGACTTACAATATGCTCTTTGAAGACTTCTGTTTCTGTAAGTTACATTAATTTTTGTATGGCTTCAAAAATTTCTCAAAGATAAGCATAAATGTCAACAGTTTCCATAAAATAACGGAAAGAAAACGTGATTGAAAATTTTATTTTGCATTATTCATTCTTACCTCTAGGTGGGGATGGTGAATGATCAAAAACAACAATAATTGAATAAATCATTCTTTGAATCTTATATCCACTTAAAAAAATAAAAGAAGAATTGACCGTATGGCTTGCAATCAACTTTTTTAATTAATTAAAAGAAGATTAATACTTCTTTTAAAATAAATTCATATTACAATGTATAGTCATGAATAAAATGACCTCATGTATAAATACAGAACAGGTTTTCAGGGCAAAATTAAGGATTTTACTACAGCCCATGGCTAAGTTAAAGGTAAAATATAGGGGCTTGTAACAAATCTTTCCTTTTAAAAATGCATAGAAGGAACATACTTAGGAAGAACTAAAGAAGAAAGGATCTGTTTGTCTACATGTATACAAATACAATGTCTACATCTATCCAAATACAGATAAAGGACTATAAATGAGGAAATGGAATGAGAATGCACCATGGAAAAAAAGGAAGAAAAAAGATTAAGGAAGAAACAAACTGCTTTTAGGGAGGCAGTGTGAAGACAGTGATGAGAGGCAGATAAAAAGTTTCTTGGTGTAGTATAGAAGCAGTGCTCCCACACTATTGTTCCTTCATTGCCAAAACAAAGAAAGGCAATTCTCCCTTTTTCTTTACTTTGTTTTTCGGTTTGAGCGGCATTAAGCAGCAACATTGGTGAGCCTGAATAATATTTTTGGGCAGTTGAGGTGAAGCGGACAGTGACTGCCCTTTTAATAGGAGTCTTTCTGCACAAAACTACAGCATGTGTAATAAAGATTTGCTATATAAGCCTTGCAAGACTTGGCAGTCAATAGTTTAAAATTGTGGACTGGGAAAGAATTAATATTACCTTGGAAATATATGAAGCTGTAATAGTCCAATATTCTTTAAATTGTCTAGCCAAATTTGCCGAAACCACTTGAAGGTCATAAGGATCATAGGCTGCTTTAGGATCATCCCTGCTTCTTATGAGACAGTATACATACTCTCCATCATCTTTCTGTAATGAAACACTCTGATTCCAGAAAATAAATCAATAGATTATTTTATGTAAAGATTAAAATATATACATCTTTTTACATGTTTTTCTCAAATTGTACCAAAATTGTGGGAAGTATTAACTAATTTAAAATAAATTCAAGAAAAACAGAATAGAAGTTACTTGTACCAGACTATGTATTTGAAAAATTTGCAAGTATTGATTAGCAAAGAAAAATAAAGTGAGTTTATAACTTAAACAGACATCTGATCTTCAAACTAATAGATGCCTTGCTCCAAAGAACACACTTGGGTCCAACTAGATAACGGGTCCCCAAAGGCCTGCGTGACAGATGTGGCCCTCCAAGGTCATTTATCCAGCCCCCGCCCTACACTTTAGACTTAGGGTGCCCTAAGTCTGAAACAACTTGAAGGCACACAGCAATAACAATCCGAATTAACTTGACTCTCATCAGCTAAAGGCAGACCCACACTTCCCATTGAAATACTGGTAAGTTTATGTTGGTTAAAATTGTTTTTCATTTTAAATGCTGTATTCTTCTTTCATATTTTTTCATAATTTATTATAGTCTCCTATGTGCGAATCTTTCCCAGACAGCAACACATTCTTTTTCTATTACAGTCATTAGGTATTTAACCCTTTTCCAAAAATTTTGTACATTGCCCTGCCTCAACCTAAATAACTACTCAAACATTTAAACAATGTAACATTGCAAATTAATGCTCAAATAGAATTGATATATTCCCAAGCTTTAACATTAGGGAGATTTAAAAAATTAATCCAACACTGACTGCAGCACCATTCTCCAGAAACCTGCAGTCGCCAATCTAAATTATCTTGTAATCTCTCACAAATGTTGTTGGATCCTTCCACCCTAATTTTGCAAATGCCTTTTAAAAAATGAGGCAATGTATATGCTGCAGTTATTGACATCAACCTCACTGAATGAAGCTTCGTAACTAAATTGTACCACAAGTAAATCTATATTTTCAACCATCAAGCTATGACCTGTTTGAATGCTTTCTGGACCAAATGAATAAGCCTTCTGTCTGAATTCTATTTGTTCTGTTTACGTTTATCTTCACAGCTTGTCTAACATCAAAAACATGTCAGACTTCCTCCCCTGAATGCTATGGATTTTAACAGAATATTTGTAAGGATATTGTATTAAATCCTATTCCAATGAAGACACTTTGGTACAAAAGATGAATCTAACAATAAAACTACCTTATCTTTCTCTGATAAAAAGATGTGGATAAACTGATAACACTGCCGGCTTTGACATACATCTTCCTAATGTTGTTGCGACTAATAGTAGCCATTTTAAATGAAAGTAAGCCATGTGATGTGTCTCTTATTTGTTCAAAGGGCATTCAAAACTAAATTCAAATCCCAAGTCAGGAATCTATGAGCTTTTTGATTTTTTCATATCAGGAGTGATTTGAGAAACTGCAAGTTGCTTCTGGTGTGAGAGAATTAGCCGTCTGTAAGGAGGGGACGCCCGGATGTTTTAATGTTTTACCATTCTTGTGAGATGACTTCAAACTACAGGAAAGGAGATTCCACCTGAACATCAGGAAGAACTTCCTCACTGTGAGAGCTGTTCGACAGTAGAACACTCTCCCCCGGGCTGTGGTGGAGGCTCCTTCTTTGGAGGCTTTTAAGCAGAGGCTGGATGGCCATCTGTCAGGGGTGCTTTGAATGCGATTTCCTGCTTCTTGTTGGACTGGATGGCCCATGAGGTCTCTTCCAACTCTACTATTCTATGATTCAGTTAGTGATATGGGGAAATTTCAAAGTTATATCCCGCCCTTCTCACCCGAAGGGACTCAGGGCGGTGTACACAATTGGCAACAATTCGATGCCTACACATAATTAAAACAATGAAAATCCAATTAAAACAATATAAAAATATAAATATATAAATATAAAAATATATAAATATAAATAGTAAGGTAAAGGTTTTCCCCTGCTACAGGCTTGGTTGGCGCTTATCTCCATTTCTAAGCCAAAAATTGTCCATAGACACCTCCTGTGGCTGGCATGACTGCATGGAACGCTGCTACCTTCCCGCTGGAGTGGTACCTATTGATCTACTCACATTTGCATGTTTTCGAACTGCTAGGTTGGTAAGAGCTGGGGCTAACAGCGGGCACTCATTCCACTTAGTTCAGCAGCTCAGCGCTTTAACGCACTGTGCCACCAGGGCCCTCCATAAATATAAATATAAAAATATAAAACACTAGCTGTGCCCGGCCACGCATTGCTGTGGCGTTGTCTGGTGGGGTTGGTGAGAACTTATTGAGGTAGTGGTGGTATTGAATGTCTGTTGTGTGGTTGTCTTTATGTTTAGTATGCATTTGGCTGTTTGTGTACTGTGAAAGTGGTGAGAGTAGAGGAGGTCTATGTCCCTGTGTAGTATTGTATAGTATTTATACGTTGTCCGTGTGTTATGAATGCTTGGATTGTGTCCTGCTGCATAGTAGAAAGGGTTGGGCTGGATGGCCCTTAGGGGTCTCTCCAAACTCTTGGATTCTATGCTTCTATTATTATCATCATTATTATGTAGAGGCTGGATGGCCATCTGTCAGGAGTGCTTGGATTGTGTCCTCCTGCATGGTAGAAATTGATCTGGATGATCCTTAGGGGTCACTCCAAACCTTAGGACTGTATGATGTTGTTATTATTATTAGTAGTATTGAGAGGCTGGATGGCCATCTGTTCGGAGTGCTTGGATTGTGTCCTGCATGGCAGAATTGGGTTGGACTGGATGGCCTTTAGGGGTGTCTCCTATCTTTCTGATGCTATGATTCGATGTGCATTATTATTGTGCAGATATTGGATGGGCATCTGTCAGGAGTGGTTGGATTGTGTCCTCCTGCGTGATACAAGAAAGTTGAACTGGATGATCCTTAGGGGTATCTGCTAACCTTAGGATTGTATGATATTATTATTATTATTATTATTATTATTATTATTATTATTATTGAGAGGCTGGGTGGCCATATGTTGGGCGTGCTTGGATTGTGTCATCCATGGCAGAATTGGGTTGGACTGGATTACCACAGTAATTATTTCATATTACAGTAGAATCTCACTTATCCAACATTCGCTTATCCAATGTTCTGGATTATCCAACGCAGTCTGCCTTTTAGTAGTCAATGTTTTTGTAGTCAATGTTTTAAATTCATTGTGATATTTTGGTGCTAAATTTGTAAATACAGTAATTACAACATAGCATTACTGAGCATTGAACTACTTTTTCTGTCAAATTTGTTGTATAACATGATGTTTGATGCTTAATTAGTATAATCATTACCTAATTTGATGTTTAATCGGCTTTTCCAGAATCCCTTCTTATTATCCAACATATTCACTTATCCAACGTTCTGCTGGCTTGGATGAGTGAGACTCTACTGTATTTATAATCTTGTATTATCTGCTTAGAACTGGATTATATGACGCCTCTTCTACACAGCTGTATGAAATGCACACTGAAGTGAATTACAGTAGAGTCTCACTTATCCAACGTTCTGGATTATCCAACGCATTTTTGTAGTCAATGTTTTCAATGCATTGTGATATTTTGGTGCTAAATTTGTAAATACAGTAATTACTACATAGCATTAATGTGTAATGAACTACTTTTTCTGTCAAATTTGTTGTATAACATGATGTTTTGGTGCTTAATTTGTAAAATCATAACCTATTTTGATGTTTAATAGGCTTTTTCTTAATCTCTCCTTATTATCCAACATATTCGCTTATCCAATGTTCTGCCGGCCCGTTTATGTTGGATGTAAGACTCTACTGTATCCGGCAGTGTAGACTCAAGATAATCCAGTTCAAAGCAAATAATATAAGATTATAAATGGGTAATATAGCTGTGTGGAAGGGCCTTGAGTCTACACTGCCATATAATCCAGTTAAAATCAGATAATCTGTATCTTATAGGCAGTATGGAAGAGGCCTGAGGCCTAACTGTGCCTGTCCCCTGGGATGAGTAGGTTGCTAGGAGACCAAGTGGGCAGAGTTTAGCCTTGTAACTGGCAGCAATTGGATAAAAAATGATTATTCCTTTCCCTCTAATTAGGACTTTATTTTTCTTTTCTTTTTGTTGTATGAACGTAGAGGCATGGATGAGGGGTTGTGTTGCCAAGTTTAGTGTTTCTGGGATGTGTAGTTTTGTTGTTTTGACCTAGGCCGAATTTTTTTTTTATCCTTTTATATATATAGATATGGTTAAAAATCCGTTCAAAAATCTGATACTTAAGTATCTCCTGTGTTCTGGAGCAACCTGAATATGGGGGCAAACTTCTTTCAGGTTATAGAAGTCATTTGAGCCTCCATTTTTATATTCTCTTTTATTGTGCTTAAAATTCCATTTTGAACCTGAAATAGCTCACAAAAAGACTGAGCTATTTCAGGTTTAATGCAGGTCATTCTTTCCCATTGTTTGGGGGTACAGTGAAAATACTACTGCATATACCCAAGAACCTTTGTTCTGAGATCATTCTTTCTGCAAGATGTTACCTCCACCTCTTTCTTGCTATTATCTAACAAATGATCCTTGCTTATTATACTATGTTCTCTGTTTGTAACCTTGTTTTTGAAACCTAAAGTTGATTACCAGCTCCATCATTTTCTCTAGTCTTTTATCGCTCCTAGCAGTTTATCAGTTACCCTTTCCCACTGGAAACCTCGGCTCCACTTTCAGCCTAATTTACCAGTGGGTTTACTATTCATTTTTATGTGGCTTATATTTTGATATTTTAAGTTTAGTATACAGTGTTCTTTTCTGTTTTTATTTGCTATTTTACTTTTAATCTCCTCAGTGTAACTTTTGCTTGAGGAAATAAATAGCTTTCTCATTTTCTTTCCTTTCTGCATTGGAAATCCAGTAGGTAGCAATATTTTTCATGTCAGGAGCAACTTGAGAAACTGCAAGTCACTTCTGGTGTAAGAGAATTGGCTGTCTGGAAGGACGCTCCCCAGGGGATGCCCGGAAGTTTTACCATACTATGCGAGGCTTCTGTCATGTCCCTGCATGGGAAGCTGAAGCTGACAGACAGGAGCTCACCCCACTCCCCGAATTCGAACTGCCAACCTTTTGTTCAACAGTCCTGCTGGCACAAAGGTTTAAACCCATTGTGCCACTGAGAGCACCTTATTAAGTAGCAATGATTTATGCCTTTTCCCCTTCTCATTGATTTGCTGGGTAGCTATCAATTAAGCTCCATTGTTTTTAGTCTTTTCTCTCCCCCCACCATGCTGAGATTATCTCTGAGAGCCGCTATTTTTTATTTCTGGCTCAGATTTTATCCCTTTTTTCCATATTGCCAGAGAACATAAAATATATTACTATGGTTGGTTTAGTAGTAAAACAAAAACTGTCAGAGAAGAGATGAATAGTTAATGGCCGCAATGAAAAAAGAACATGGTTCTGGCAGGAAAAGATTGGCATGTGGGAATACCCAATACTAGTGGATTACTCTCTAATGCAATTAAAAGAACATCTTGGTGTTCTTGTTAGAATACACATGTAAGTTACAAAGAAGTACAATTTGGAAACAGTTCTCCCTTGTTATTGGCTAACTGCTGCTGCCTTGTGGCTATTTTATTGCTCCTGCAACAATATTGATTTAACTGTTTGGGGAACTCTGGATTCACAAGCCAGACTTTATCATACATTCTATCATGAAATAAAGTGTCTTCAAATTTCAATTATAAAGGGACATTTTCCCCTTTATAATTGACATAAGCAGGTTCTAGGAATCTTTATGAAGTGTGAAAGATTTTAATGGTAGCCACCTATTTATCAATGTAACTAGCTTGTGCCATTATAATCTTCTCTGGCTTCCACTGTACGTATGTCATCAAGCAAGCTCATCAGTCAGCCTCTGTATGTCAACATAATAGCTCTTTCACATTTCAGGTTCTGCGCTTGTAAAATAGGGATAGGAAACAACACAAAGTACATTTTACATCTACACACTATCTGGGTCTCAAACTTAAGTGAAAAGCAAACACAGCCTAATGTTTCTAAGAGTGCTGAGGGATGCTGTGGGTTGTAATGCAAAAAGTAGCTTTCTCAACTCTGCAATACATACAGGCATACTCCAGAAAAGTACTTCATTGACCAAATACACATCCATCTGTGGCCTAGTTACAATTATAACATTAAGGAAGCATCAGAAAAGCTGAGATATAAACTGAAGCACCATTTTGATATGCCAGCTGCAACAGTAGAATTTCAATTCTACCAGTATAAAACCAGAACCTGGAAAAGTTACTTTGGGTGCCTACGACTCCCAGAATTCCCCATCTTGGCCACGTCATGGAAATTATTGTAAGTCATATTGAATCCCATTTTGGGGAAAGGCAGAATATGAATAAAGATATGAGTTTCAAAAAGTAACTTGCTAGAAACTAAATAGAATTTCGCCATTACTTAATAGGACTTAATAACTAATCATGTTAAAATCATTTCTTTCATTAACTAACTAGGTATTTGTGATTTGAACAGCAAGCAAATGATTTTTTTAAAAACGAACTCAATGACAAATATATATACCGGCAATGTAATCTTCTGCTTATCAGTTCTACCATCTTCGTTAGCTATGAATCCACATCTTGGTAATGATGTCTCCCATCCAAGTTTATCTCTCAGTCTCAAAATATGTGATATCACATCATCAATAATGGGCTCTTAGAGGGAAAAGAGGTCAGTCAATGTTATTTTCAGTATTGTGTAATTTGTCAAAGTGGGCCTGTTGTTCAGTTTAACTATGCTGCCACATAAAGCAAAGACTTGTGATGATAATCCACTCAAATCATTCTTACATTGAGGTCATGTTAAGCGATTAGACTACAGTGACATTATGCTAAACTGCATTTTAGCACACTATGAGTAGGGCTCAGACTCTCTTCCATTTACCTCACATGCTCTGTCCTTTGCACAGATAAACAGGTTTGCAAGCTTCCATTACTGTCTTTGATTATGTGTAATATATAATAGCTTAAATGAAGATGAAATGTTATATTGCTAATTTAACATGAAGGCCCAGTCTTGCCAAAAAGGAAACATCCAGGAATAGGTCAATCTGTTGCCCAGGCAAGGCAAGTGATGACATCATCTAAATTAAGTCATTTTAATTGGAACCCTAACTCCTCCATGCAGTTCCATACAAAAGCCAAAGACAGAATAAAAAAAGAAGAGAACGTGTTTGCCACTAAAAGGCTGAATGTCTTCTCCTTGGCAAGAATAACCTCATAGTAACTTCCCAACATGGGGCCCCTGGTAGCACAGTGTGTTAAAGCACTGAGCTGCTGAACTTGGGGACCAAAAGGTGCCAGGTTCAAATCCCGGGAGCGGAATGAGCGCCCGCTGTTAGCCCCAACTTCTGCCAACCTAGCAGTTCGAAAACATGCAAAATGTGAGTAGATCAATAGGTACCGTTCCGGCAGGAAGGTAACGGCGCTCCATGCAGTCATGCCGGCCACATGACCTTGGAGGTGTCTACAGACAACGCCAGTTCTTCGGCTTAGAAATGGAGATGAGCACCAACCCCCAGAGTCAGTCATGACTGGACTTAATGTCAGGGGAAAACCTTTACTTTTACCTAACTCCCCAACATAACATTCTCTACCATCAGAGAAAGATGAAGGTAGGTTGCTGATGGAGTACATCTACACATTTATTCTAAGGGAACACTGGTCAAAAATGCTTGCAAAATGACAGCAGATCTGGTCGAGTCTCTTATTAACGCTGTGCATTTTCTTTTTCTTCTTACTTTATTATTACAGTAGAGTCTCACTTATCCAACACTCGCTTATCCAACGTTCTGGATTATCCAACACATTTTTGTAGTCAATGTTTTCAATATATCATGATATTTTGGTGCGAAATTTGTAAATACAGTAATTACTACGTAGCATTACTGCGTATTGAACTACTTTTTCTACCAGATTTGTTGTATAACATGATGTTTTGGTGCCAAATTTGTAAAATCATAACCTAATTTGATGTTTAATAGGCTTTTCCTTTATGCCTCCTTATTATCCAACATATTCGCTTATCCAACATTCTGCCGGCCCATTTATGTTGGATAAGTGAAACTCTACTGTATTATATTATTGTTGTTATTTTATTCTTACAAGTTTATTACTCTTCTTGCTGCACTGTAAAAAAAATGTGGTATTTCACCTGGCATGCCCCTCACAGTGAAGCCAACTCATTCCTGACAAATATCTAATGAAAGAGAAGCTGAAAATCCCCAGAAAACATGTGCTGAAGTTAGGATGCTAACATTATTAGCATAGTCAAACCACTAGGTGTCATCTACAACTTTAATATATAACAGAGTGAGGGGGGAAAACATGGTTTGGGAAGGCACACTGATTTACCAGGGGTTGGGAAAGAAGATGCTACAACTAAAATGCAACTAAGGGATTTTTTTTTATTTTTTACACTTTTAAAATTTACTGATACTAAACAAAGAATAAACCCAAATAAATTAAGTACAGACTAAGAAAACAGAGGTTGCCAAGAAACAGTGGATCTGTTCTGATATGACCTGCTCTGGGCAAAGGTAGGAGTTTTTTGTTTTGTTTTGTTTTGGTGTCAGGAGCGATTAGAGAAACTGCAAGTCGCTTCTGGTGAAAGAACTGCATAGAGAAACTAGGGATCCAATGAAAAAGACTCATCTTTTGTCTTGCCTGACTGGCAGAAAAGATTATATTCCTGAATGGCTCCTTTTCCACTAGCAAGAGAATACTGTTTTACTCCATCTGTAACAAGCAGGAATAATGCAATCTTCCAAACACTGTTTGACTACTGCTTCCAATATACTATGCCATTAATTATAATGGTTATAGAGAAAAAGTCCTGTTCTTGGTACCCAAGGTAAATTTAAAACAAGACTATTCCAAACAAAATTATTTCAGAAGCTGTCCAGTTTAAATTATTTCATTTAATTTTCCCTAGCTATGTTACAAATAAAATTACAATTAAGTAAAAGCAAACAAAATTGTTCAGGGAAACATCCAGGCATACATGAACTCAGGAAAAGTCTACCAGTATGTTTGTTTGTAGCAAATTAAACTAAACTATATGCTTATGTTATGTGCGTACAGGAAAACAATATAGCCAGGATAGGCAAGTCTAGGCCATATAGCCAATGGTAAAAAAATTCTGGGAGTTACAGTTCAACAAAACCTAGAGGATATCATGGTTCTCACTATTTTTAAATGAGATGCAATCATTTTGTCTTTGCTCTGATAAATCACAATGTAAATCAATGCATAAAATAATGAACAACAAATAGTGCTGGCTTCAACAACGGTAAGTGGCAACATCTCAGTTTTGATGTACATACCAGTTTTGTCATAAGAGGGAGGAGACTTTTTTCTGACAAATTTGTGATTATACCCTGCTTGAAATTTCATACATGTTCTTCTGTGGCAACTTAACTGTGAAGAAACAGTTTGCACTTCAATTTTTTCTTGAGCTGTAACAGAAAATAAATATCTATAACTGCTGCTCAAAGTAACCTGATATATATAACTAAATGCTGCTTTTAAATCAGTGTTCCCAATATCCAAACTTTATGGTGTCCATGTAATTTCTGATACTTGCGCAGCTCAAAGACTTTTTAAAGCTTATTGTGTTTTGCAAAATAACAGAAGTAATCAGTATCTGCATGCAGGACAATTCAGACTCAGGACAAGGAAAATCACACAGCAGCTACAACTATGTATTATACAAATAAAATTGAGTTACTATTTCTCACTTAAATTAAAAAGGGACATAGTTCCAAATAACAAATATCAGTTCATGGTGCATAGTGACCAGATAGTCCTTTGATTTAGTGCCTTTCATGCAAACAGCAATACATTCTAGCGAGTCAGAAGAGATTATTCTGATTGTTGGCAGTCAAATACCTTTTGCATAGGACACTTTAAAAGTATCCTCCTCCATATCCTCTTCTCATGTCTACAAAAGGGTTAAAATCTAATTCTTCTTGCATAACTTTCACCCATTTACATATAGTACACAAAAGAAAAGGGAAAATGTCCTTTTCTATTCAAAATTTGTCATTATAAAACCATTTAACAATTTCTAAGCTGCATTTCCAACATAGACCTATCTATTATACTTTCCTTCACATTCAGCAAAAGTATCAACAGTGCAGCTAGAATCTTCATAGAGAGGAGTAATAGAAAGCTTCTCTGTGCTCTTGCTTTTCAGATTAGAATATTCTAAGATCTTCTGTTCATTCCACTCAGCCACTTCATTAGCATGGTCAACAACTGGTTTTGTTCTTTCCTTATATATTCTTGAGAAACTAAAAAGCAAAAAAACAAAATATACATATATATCTATAAATACTGTCATGATATATTTACTAGGCAGAGGCAACTTTAACAAAACAGCCCCAACTCCTCCAGGACAGTATTGACAAGGAAACTGTGGCAGATACTGTCCTATTGTGCCTAGAATAAAATATTCTTTGGAAGAACTCATAACTACTTAGATCCATGAACCCCGGAATCTTTTTCCTCACAATGTAACTGGGCTTGCTGCCAAGAGACTAACCAATGAGACATGTCATTCTCTTCATTAAAAAATGAGAAAGGGGAACCAAACTACTATTATTCACTTTTCCACATAATCACCAGACAACTGGATAAATTTCTGCCAAAGATGAACCAGTTTTCTGAAGCCGTCACGGAAAAAGTCGACACTCTGTTTCCGCAACCAGCGCCTCACAGTTCTCTCAATGTCTTCATCAAAAGCATAATGATGTCCCCGCAGATCCTCTTTCATTATTGGGAACAGATGGAAGTCAGATGGTGCTAAATCTGGACTGTATGGAGGATGCCGTACAGTGGTGAGATCCAGTCTCTGAAGTTCTGCTGTGGTGGCATGTGAAGTGTGTGGTCTGGCATTGTCATGCTACAGGAAAACATTTCCCTTTTCCTTTTGGACCCTTGTTAGCTGTCATTTCAAAGTTCGCAATGTTGTGATGTAACGCTCTGAAATTATTGTTGTCCCACGTTCAAGGAAATCAACATGGATAACACCATCTGCATCCAGAACACTGTTACCATGATTTTTCCAGCTGAGGGCTATGTCTTGAATTTCTTTCTCTGGGGCGAGTCTTTGTGTTGATATTCCATAGACTGACACTTCATTTCCAGGTCGTAATGGTGTACCCACGTTTCGTCTCCTGTCACAATTGAATGGAGAAAGGCATCATCTTCATTTTCGTAACGCGAGAGGAGTTCCTGGCAAATTTCAAGTCTGTGCGCTTTCATTTCAGGTGTCAGCATCCTGGGTATCCATCGTGCACAGATCTTCTGATAGCCAAGCAAAGCAATATTGTGACACATACGTTCTTGTGAAATGCCGATTATGCTTGAAATTTCTCTCTGAGTAATATGACGATCATCCTGAATCAATCTGTCTGCTTTTTGCTTGTGAAACTCGGTGGTTGCTGTCACAGGACGTCCAACTCTTGTTTGTCACGCAAGTCAGATGTTCCCACCTCAACATCTTTAAACTTACTCGCCCAACGACACACAGTACTCACATCAAAACAATCACCACAAACAGCTTGCATTCTCAGATGAATATCCTTTGGGGTGACACCTTCTGCTGTCAAGAATTCAATGACTGCACGTTACTTTAGTCGCATTGACCGACCATCTGCACAGGGTTCCATACTTTAACAACACAACTGGGGCGCACAAAGGTATAAATGCTTAGCGGTTAAGAAACAACGTTTCATTACAACTCTCCTCCAATCCTTTTCTTCATAAAAAGGAATGCTATATTACTACGTAAATACAGATTTTCGATTATCTTTAACTTATTCTGACTACTTCTCTAACCACCTTTAATTAACGTCCTCCCTGACTCTTACTAACAAACTATCATGACTCTCCAGCTAACTCCTTCACTTACTGACTTCAACTCCCATAGAATGTTCAGTTGGGGTTTTGTTTTCTTCAACTGCCATCCTTGACTCTCTCATCTTTCAAGTCTTGGCACCCGCTCATTTGCATATGACCAATCAGGTCGCTCTTATGCAAAATAGCTGGTGCTGCTGCTCCCTGAGAACCACAAAATGGCTGCTCAGACGCCAGCCCTATAAGGTAGGTCAAGTCCCAACATCAGCAAGCATATTTAAAATTCTACATTATAACTAGGCATTTTGTTACAACAAGCGTTCAATGCTAAGGGTTTCCGCCAAATGGGAATGTAGAGGAGAGTCTACTGAACAAGCCAATACTTGCCGCATACCAGTACTGCCATCTGTTGAGGAATTATGAAGGTGGAAGCATTACTTTTCATTCAACCCTCGTATAATAAAATGTCACTCAGGCTTGTACAACAAATAAATGTATCTTTACTCCACTTCAAAAGTTCAAACAAGGCAACAATATATATAACAGTCTTTCTGAATTCACACAGAGAACATGGGAATAAACAGTTCCTTTAAATATGCCTTATTTGTCGTATAAATAACTAGGCTTCGGAGAGTTTGGCAGCCATTTCCCTGACCATTTTCAATCAGCGCACTCCTCCCTCTCCGAGATGAAAGTGGCAGTTCAAACCGTTTGTCTCTACAGCAAGCAACAGACAGCAGCCAATCTGAATTCTGGCTCCTGGCTGGCTCAGCCAATCAGCTATCGCCACATGGCTTTCCATCACGGCGTCTTTTTACAAACCCTCACAAATGTGAGGACAGAGGCAGTGGAGAAATGGTTGTCACAGGGCCAGGCTGTGGTGTAGCTGGTTTATAGCCAGCAGCAATAAATCACTGCTGACCGAAAGGTCATCGGTTCGAAGCCCACAGACTATTTAATAGCCTAGCTTATTGTCCACTTAAGCAGTACAAAAACAGCTGCAGCTGTGAGTAGAGAATTTAGGGACTGCTTAACGTGGGGAGGTTAATATAATTTAATTTACAACACCATAAAACTGTCGGCAAACAGAGAGCAAGGAGGAAGTACTACAATCAAAAGGATTCGGTGTCACAATGGATGAAGCGGCAGCTCCCCCTATGGCCGGAATCGAGCATAATAACCTCATGTAGCCGGAAGTTGGAAAATGTTAAAATTACCTCTACTGTCTGTCAGTATATGTTGCATGTCAGGCACCTATAGAGATCACAATTTGCATTGCTTTGAAACTGCAACATATTTCTTTACAAGATACAGCCAAGAATCATTTGATGTATGACCAAGTCCCCTAAGTATGCAAAGGAACTTGTAACACCTTTGGGAATAACTGAAAGAAATTGGGACCATAAGCTTTTGTTGACTTAAATCTACTTCATCAGATGCATGAACTGACATGCCTTAAGAACAGATCTTTATGAATAAAGAAAGTAATAGGTCCTTAACAAAGGTAACAAAGTAAACCTTTCCCCTGAAACTCTAGGAGACAAAATCTTTCAGATGTTCTGGACTCAAGCTGTAAATGGCTTGAAAGGTGGTAACTACTTGTAGCGGTAAATGGAATCTTGCTGTTCCACTAAAAAAATAGTACTTAAAGGGCTAAAAAATTTTTTCCTAATCCTGATTCATCTCCACCCCACAGCTATTATTCTTAACATCTACAGAAGGCTGAAGGGGAGAAGACACCTTAAGATCGTGCATTTAACATCATATCTAGATTAACCCCAATATTCTGTAGCTATAATTAAGCTGTTATTTGTACATCTATTAAATCAATGGAAATTATATATGTGTTGACTAACCAAGCTGTTAGTCTGAATGGGACTAACAACTGGATTTATCGCTACCCTTTTGACTTTTACCAAATAATTAAATAGTGATACAAGGTTTACGTACACATACTCAAAACCCAACTCTCCTTCTTTGTTTTTTTCTTTGCGTTTTCTTGCAGTATTTGTTCTGCAAACAGCTGTGCGGAGATCTGAAGAAATATCTGCAGGAAATAACTTTAACAAAAGAGCCAGTGAGAACTTATTAACTTTAGTAAGTTAGAATACTGTGATCTGTATTAGACTGTTTAGTATTGCAGCTGAGTGGGCATCACATATTGCTCATTTTACTATGTCACATTCACATTAAAATATTCTCATTTTATATCAAAATTGGAATTACATGGCCTCCCTAGTGGTCTTAGCTTGTGCCTAGCCTAACAGTATTCCTTAGCCATACTGGTTAGCTGTGAAGTAACTATTACAACAACCTCTAGAGGGTGACATGATTCCCACTTCTGTTCTAGTATACATGTTATTCAATACTAAATAACATGTCAAAATATCAAACATTAATATGCCACTAAGCATTTTCTTTTATAAAGTAAACCTTACCATTTAACGCCATTAAAAATGTCAAATATTAATAAAAACCATCCAAAAAATTGCTGGAGAGGCTGTCAGGAAGTGGGAACATATATACATATGTAGTGGCATTTTAAATATGTAAGGAAATTTTGGTATAAAATATTTAAAGAGATAGAGGATATAATGAACATCAAATTGAAAAGAAGCCCTGTTATTGCATTATTATCAATTTATAATGAAAATAAAATGGATAAAAAAGAAAAAGAAGCAATAACAAATTTATTGACAATAGCAAGACTGCTTATATCAAGGAACTGGAGAAAAGTAATAGATGTTCAGATTGAAGAATGGTATAAGGAAGTATGGAAATTGGCAATAAATGATAAGCTAACATGCAAATTAAAAGTTAAAAGAGGGATATGGAAAAAAATGATTTTGAGGATATATGGGGGAAATTTATTGAGAAAGGACTCCAAAAAAGGGATGGAGGGCTACCGCCTCAGGAAGAAATGAGATTTTGGTTAGACAATGCATAAGAAGTGACTCGGGGTGGGAGGGGGGATACACAGTGGTGAAGAAATATAGATGGACAAATGTTAATGATGTAGTAGATATAAATCAACAGTAGATATAAAAGAATGGTGCAAGTATTGTATGATACATTAAATATCTGCTATGTGAAAAAAGTAATTATTGTATGAAAAATTTTAAATTCAATAAAAACTATTTTAAAAATAAAAAATAATAAAGTAAACCTCTGTTTTTCAGGATATTTTAGAGCTTGTCTACCCTAGCTCAAATCACACAAATGCACTGCTGACAGTCCTCAGGATGTAAAGCAACCTCTGATGAATATTCCAGGTTTGTTTTACTTTAATTTGATTTTGCCTTGATTTAGACAAAGTCATCCGATACTCCAGAATTTGATTGATACTCTTGAGTGTTCCAGGGCTTCAGAATACTGGACTGGTGATCAGGTCTATTTCAGCTGATCAGAAGAAACAGCGACAGCAAGCAACATAGAAGATGCAGTTAAGACCAGTGCAGTCCCAACTGATCTTGGCAATAGCTGCAAACCAGATTTACACTAAACTAGTCTGCCCAATATAAACTAGTCCTTAAAGCCTTAGACAGCATTTCCATTTAAAAAGCCATAGAAATTTGGGCCACAGATAATTCCAACAAGTTTAAATGTTATAGACTGAGTATGCAGAATTCTGTTTATCATAATATCAATATACTTAACATCTTAGTTAAGGAACTACCCAGCTAATTTTTAAGCATGAATTTTAAACAAGTGTCCTTTGTTTAATCTGTTTTGTGTATTTTAATATGTATTTTATAGAAATACATTTTAATACTATCTTTTATAGAATTATTTTAATATGTGCATTTCGGGTATCATTACAATGTTATGTGTTTTAATTATTCTGTAACCCGCCTTGAGACATGAGGAGAGATGGGTAAGAAATAAAATTATTATTACTATAATTATTATTGGCTCAGAATCCCTCAAAGTTCTGTCTTGTGCCCTATGCTACTTAACATAAGCATGAAAACACTGGAAGACATACAGCGTTTTGGGGTTAGGTATCACCAGTATGCCTTTGAAAAGTGATCAGAAACTTAAGTTGGCACAAAAAGCTTCATACAGATTAACTGATTATCTACAAGAAGCACATAACTCTTGTTGCAACAGCTTGTTGCTAATTCATTTCACAATTCAGGCACGATTCAAAGTGCTGGTTTTGATCTATAAAGCCTTATTTGGCTTCCGTCTGTTATTTGAAGAAACATATCTCCTTTTAACAGCTCCTTAGGTCTCTATGATCATTGATCTAAACAGGCCCTTCTCTTTGGCCCCTCTACACTGCCATATAATTCAGATTCTCAAAGCAGATAATCTGGATTTTACATGGCAGTGTAAGAAGGGGCTTGAGTCCCACCACCTTCCAAAACTGTATGGGGAACAAAAGAGAGGCCTTCTTGGTGGCTGCTTCAACTTGGGAACTCCCTCCATAAAGAGGCCAGGATGGACTCATCTTTGCTCTCCTTCCATCAGCAGATTAAAACATTTCTATGCCATTGGATTTTAAAAACTGCCTGGAATAGATTTTTAATGCTGTGTGATACTGTTTTTAAGGTTTATATGTAGTCTTTAATGTTTTAACTTCATACAGTTTAATCTCTTTTATATACTTTTTTATTTATAATTTAATTAATGTCTTTGTATAATTTTATTTTATGTTGCTTTTAAATATGTTGTTAGCCACCTTGAGCCCAGTTATTGGAAGAAAGACGACCTATAAATGAAATAAATAAATCAGTAAGATGGAGATGCAAGAATGTAAACTTTCTTTCCCTGCATCATTTTAACCATCTTTGTCTGACGAAATTAGTAACCTTTGAAAGCTATAGTCATGCATTTTGTGCCTTTTCGATGGCCTAATAAAGGTAATCCAACAAATAGTTTAGATTTATTTTAATGCCACCATAACCTCCTGTCAATTATCATGAAGGCCAGAAAAAGTCTAGTAACATATTTTGGATCATCTTGAAAGGCAGCACCAATTTCAGTAGCTTAAGTAACATACTATTCTAGTCACTCACTAGTGGATGTTCATCTCCTGCAATTCTAGAAGCTTCTTCGTGTTTAAGAAACTTTCCTTTCACCATATGTGGCACATTTGTGTCATCTGGTTTATGCTGTAGACGAGATGTCAGCAGTTTTTGCTGTTGTCTTATCTTCTCATTCATCTTAGCCTAATATATTTTTTCCAACATCAAAAACATAATTAGAATATTCACTTAAAACATAGTATAATCTGCACTTGCAGAGTTATGTAAACTAGTCACATAATAACATTTAACTTTATGTTGGTCTTTGACCCTCCAGGCCTGCACAACCTGCAGCCCTCCAGGTGTTTGGGACTCCTACACCCAGAAGCTCTAGCCAGCTTGTCCAATGGTCAGGAATTCTGGGAGCTGAAATCCAAAAACATCTGGAGGGCCAAATGATGGGTATGCCTGCTTCAATCAATCAATTTATTTATTTATTTATTTATTTACAGTATTTATATTCATTCCGCCCTTCTCACCCCAAAGGGGACTCAGGGTGGATCACATTACACATATAAGGCAAACATTCAATGCCTTTAACATAGAACAAATACAAGACAAACATAGGCTCCGAGCTGGCCTCGAACTCATGACCTCTTGGTCAGAGTAATTGGTTGCAGCTGGCTGGCTGCTCATCAGCCTGCGCCACAGCCTGGGCCTGCAAAGCTAGCATAAAATGGGCAGGATTAAAGCAAATTCATACTTTCATAAGTTCAGAAATATTTATGTAGTCTTCTAAAACATATTTAAAGATGTTTCAAATGCATTCATATCAAATCATATTAGAATTGCCATCTTCTACCTCAGTTTTCCAAGCTTTGTGTGTTGACACATTTATATGCTGGCTAGTGTGTACAGAGAAGTGAGTCTTTTAAAGGCAAGCTTTTAAAGACGAAGGTGTTTAAAACCACCAAGGGCTGTTGTGATTTTGTGATGTGATTTTATGTGCTTTTATGGTTTTAACCTGGATTGTTTTAATATGAATGTTGTTTAATACTGTTTTAATATTTGTATATTTTAAGTTGTACTTAAATGCTTTTAGTTGTGAGCCGCTTTGAGTCTCCGAATTGAGAGAAAAAGTGGAATATAAATAAACAAAATGAATAAAAAATATGTGAAATAAGATTTAAAAAATATAAATGAAAGGTTTTCATGAGATAAGTTGTGTCCCCATACATCAGGCATGAGCAAACTTGGGCCCTCCGGGTGTTTTGGATTTCAACTCCCAGAAATCTCAGCCATTTTACCAGCTATTAGGAATTGTGGGAGTTGAAATCCAAAACATCTGGAGGAGCAGGGTTTTTGTTTGTTTTTTTCATCAAATTAAATTCCAAATATAGTAACCAACAAAAACATATGCAAGAAAAACATATTAAAACAGTATCTGCATCGGGAAAGTACATCGTAGTATGGAGTTTTCTTAGTGTATTAATAATTGAGAAACTCTGCTCCAGCAATTACTTTCTTTACAGATGTTGAGTTCAATGAACTTCTTTTCCTATCTCTATCCAAACCAGAGTAGTTATGCCTGTATATTGTGCCAGTAGGATATAAATAATTACCTTTTTACAATCTTAGATTTGTTTCCCAAAAGGTAAAAAATCTAAAACACATGGCCCAAGTTTGCCCATGCCTGCCATACATTGTGTTTACAATTCATGTATGTATCCGAATCTCTTATAAGGCGCTGGTTAACTTTAGCCTCTGGTTTGCTAAAAAAAACCAGAATGATGGTTTCAAAATGATGCATGTTTACAAAATGTGTCACCAAGATGAAATGTTTGGAAAGCTCTGTTCCATCCCCTTGATTTTCCAGTTTTCCCCTCCTTGTTTTGCTTTTTTTATGCTAGTACACCAAATGACATTCTATGAGTTGTTCTCAACCTGTGGGTCTCCAGATGTTTTGGCCTTCAACTCCCAGAAATCCTAACACCTGGTAAACTGGCTGGGATTTCTGGGAGTTGTAGGCCAAAACACCTGGGGACCCACAGGTTAAGAACCACTGATCTACGCCCAACACCACTAGGGAAATTATACTGTTTAGCCCAGGCAAGGGCAAACTTCGGCTCTCAAGGTGTTTTGGACAACTCCCACAATTCCTAACAGCCAGTAGGCTGGGTTGCTGTGAGTTTCCCAAGCTGTATGACCATGTTCCAGAAGCATTCTCTCCTGATGTTTTGCCCACCTCTATGGTAGGCATCCTCTGAGGTTGTGAGGTCTGTTGGAAAACTATACAAGTGGGGTTTATATATCTGTGGAAGGTCCAGGATGGGAGAAAGAACTCTTCTCTGCTTGAGCCAAGTGTGAATGGTGCAATTGGCCACCTTGATTAGCACCAAATGGCCTTCCAGCTTCAAAGGCTGGCTTCTTCCTGCATGGGGGAATACTTTATTGGGAGGTGTTAGCTGGCCCTGATTATTTCATGTCTGGAATTCATCTGTTTTCCAAGTTGTGTTTTTTGTTTAATTTTAGAATTTTTAGCTGTTAGGAATTGTGGTAGTTGAAGTTCAAAACACCAAAGTTTGCCTATGCCGGTACTGCACCACCTAATATCCGCCAGGAAGTAGCAGCCAGCAATGAAACAACCAAGGCATTGATTGACATCTCCGGCTCATTCTCTGTTAGGATATCAACCAGCATGCCAATGTCTTAAATCATGAAAGAGCTTCCAAGATCTACAGAAATACTTGCAGGAACACTTCAGCAAGCGAGAGTCCAAAAGTGGCAGGCTAAAACCCGGAACCTCAATCAGTGGCTGATGCCGGAGAAACTTTCTCCTGGGTACACAGAAGACTGGACAACTTGGAAGGCGCTGAACAAACTGCACTCTGGCATCATGAGATCGGGCCAGAATGTGGAGTCCATGACATGCGAGTGTGGAGAATAAACCACAGACCATTTACTACAGCGCAGCCTGATCCCTGCCATGTGCACAATGGAGGACCTTACAGTGACACCAGTGGCACTCAAAGTGGCTAGCTTCTGGTCAATGGAAATTTAGCATAAAGCCAACTTTGTGGTTTTTATACCTTATTACTGCATTCTCAATTTGCTTCTGACAGGATAAATAAGCCAAGTGACAAAAGAAGAGTTCCTTTCCAAAGCTAACGTTTCTTCCTGGATTAAAAGACGGCCTGCCTCTCCTGTGGTTTGTCCTGAGAGAAGGGAAGCATGTGCACAAAGACACTGGCGAACATCTCAGAGCCAGATATCCCCGCCAGTTTACCAGCTGTTAAGAACTGTGGGAGCTGAAGTACAAAATACCTGGAGGCCCAAAGCCTGGGAACCACTGCCTCTGATCAACACTTACAAACATAAGCCTGTGTGCGCGCCCCCTCCTGCTTCCCCCCTCTTAATAGAGTCTCACTTATCCAACATTCGCTTATCCAACGTTCTGGATTATCCAACGCATTTTTGTAGTCAATGTTTTCAATATATCGTGATATTTTGGTGCTAAATTTGTAAATACAGTAATTACTACATAGCATTACTGCATATTGAACTACTTTTTCTGTCAAATTTGTTGTTAAATATGATGTTTTGGTGCTTAATTTGTAAAATCATAACCTAATTTGATGTTTAATAGGCTTCTCCTCAATCTCTCCTTATTATCCAACATATTCGCTTATCCAACGTTCTGCCGGCCCGTTTATGTTGGATAAGTGAGACTCTACTGTATTTCGTTTTTCCACTCGATATGAGGCACTGTCCCCACCCTCTCATTCACCTTTTTAGACGGTTATCTCCTCAGACTTCGCAAGGTGGCCGAATGGAAAGGAGAAAGGAGAATGAGTCTTTCCTTAAGGAGAATCTCACAGTTCCCCTGCCTTCCCTACAGCCTGGCCGTTACTGGTTGCCTCTCCCGCAGGTGTCAGAAGCGACCGTTATTCCAACGCCCGGCCGCTCCCCCTCCCTCAGCTCCCGTTCTCTCATGTGATTGGCTGCCCAAGGAGGCAGCGCGCGGGGGGGGGGGCGAGCCGCCGTGCTCGTGCGCGTGCGCAGCCGAGTCTCCCTCAGACTCCGCGCCTTTTTTTCTCCCATTTAGGAATTGAGTGGTGGAGAAGCGAGAACTTGGCTATAATTTGCGCAGTA
Organism: Anolis carolinensis; assembly: GCF_035594765.1. Classification (NCBI taxonomy): domain Eukaryota; kingdom Metazoa; phylum Chordata; class Lepidosauria; order Squamata; family Anolidae; genus Anolis; species Anolis carolinensis. The sequence goes on along the minus strand of NC_085841.1, from coordinate 38,134,761 downwards.
GAATTGACACTACTTTTACTGCCTCAGTACAATAGAATCATGAGAGCTACACTTTTTACAAGGTCTTTGGTCGGCTCAGAAATGCTGGACAACCAGCCTGCCAGGCTACACAAAGAAGCTAATGAAATCCACAAGCGTGTGGACAATTTCAACAGAAAGGAAGAAACCATGAAAATGAACAAAATCTGGCTACCAGTATTTTTTTAAAAACGAAAAAAACCAGGACAGCAAATAAAGAACAACACTCAGAAAAGGGAGGATTCCAAACATGAAACAATCGGCCAGTTAACACCTCCCAACAAAGGATTCCCCCAGGCAGAAAGCAGCCAGACTTCGAAGCTGCAAGGTCATTCAGTACTAATCAAGGTGGCCAGTTGTACCATTCACATTTACCTCAAGCAGACAAGAGTTCTTTCTCCCACCCTGGACTTTTCACAGATATATAAACCCCACTTGCCTAGTTTCCAACAGACCTCACAACCTCTGAGGATGCCTGCCATGGATGGGGCGAAACAAGAGAGAATGTTTCTGGAACATGGCCATACAGCCCAGAAAACTCACAGCAACCCATTACTGTTATTATTTTCCTGCTTCCTAAAACTGGAATCTCAACAATAGTATTTTATAACTGAATTTTTCATTTATTTACAGGCCCTCTTAAGAGGATAATTGAATATAAGATACACCAGGCTGTCCCTTGACTCTGGAAGACCTACAGGGTGTATCTATACTCCAGAATGAAATTCATGAAGTTACTTTTATGTCGCGTTTATCTGAGATAGTTTTAAAAAATATTATTGTCCTTATTTGTAAAGAGGGAAGGAAGTATTTATTTAATACATTTATATCCCGCCCTTCTTACCCCGAAGGGGATTCAGAACGGCTTACAAATTAAATTTACATACAATATTATATTACAGTATTAGCATAGCACAATACTGGCAATAAATTACCATATTGTACTATATATATTGTAATATTATTAATAATATTACATGTAATATATAATTAATAAGTATCCCTTATCCAAAGTGCTTGGAACCAGAAGTGTTTGAGAATTTGGAATTTTTTTTTTCCAGATTTTGGAATATCTGTTTTGCATGCTCATTCTAAGATGTCTTGGAGATGTCCCCCAAGTCTAATCATGAAATTATTTGTTTCATGTGCACCTACGACACATAGCCTGAACATAATTTTATACACAATATTTTAAATAATGTTTTGTACCAAACAAAGTTGAATACATTGTACCAGGCATGGGCAAACTTCAGCCCTCTAGCGGCTGAGGGGGAAAAGGAAAGGGACTGAGGCTGTTAGGAATTGTGGGAGTTGGAGTCCAAAACACCTGGAGGGCTAAAGTTTGCCCATGCCTGCATTACACCATCAGAAAGCAAAGATGTCACTATCTGACCCACCCACCTGAACAATTTGAGGGTAACAATATTTTGGATTTTGGAATTTCAGGTAAGGGGGAGCAATCTGTATATAATGGCATAGTAAAATGGTGTCCCTTGTATCAAATGGCAAAATCAGCCCTGGAATGTTCAAGTTGGGGGTACAGAATCCAAGAATATGGAGGGCCAACTCTAAAGGCTTTTCTTATTCAACAGTTATTCAATGAGTGACATTATAAGGACTTTTTCGACCTAAACAATGTTCTGGATCCTGTGTATTCTTGGTCTGGTATGTGTAATGATACATGTTTTCATCTGGTTTTAATTTTTTTTCAATTCAGTCTTGTTGTAATATTTGTATCTTGTGATTTTTTAAAAACTTGTTGTAAACCACTTCGAATCCCAAACGGCGTAATAGAAATAAATATATAGTAGTCTCGTTTATCCAAAATAAAAGGGCCAGAAGAACATTGGATAAGCAAAAATGTTGGATATTAGGGATTAAGAAAAGGCTTATTAAACGTCAAATTTTGTTATGATTTTACAAATTAAACACCAAAACATCATGATTTACAACAAATTGACAGAAAAAGCAGTTCAATACATGATAACATTATGTAGTAATTACTATATTTACGAATTTAGCACCAAAACATCGCAATGTATTGAAAACACTTGACTACAAATAAAGACAGAATTGCATAAAATGAACTTACAGTAACAACATTGTCGGAAGTTAAAAAAGTTCAGTCCCTGCTGCCTAGAGAAACAGCTGTGGATCCGAGCGGGAGGCAGATTACCTTGGATAATCCAGAACGTTGGATAAGCGTTCTCTATACTCTACTGTATTGATAATAACAATTGTGCCAGTCCAGTAAAAATATAATACTGTATTTCATCAATTCCAAGATACCATCTAAGATGCACACTAATTTCAATGCCACCAAAGGAAAAAAGTATATATAAACAAAAGCAACTGCTATTCTAAAATGCTTCCCATTTTAAAAGATACTTATATAGGGGAAGAGTGGATCATAAGCCCCATCTACACTTCCATTCTGTCTGAGCTGGATTATATACCAAACTACATTATCTGAGGCCCCTTCTACACTGCCATATAAAATCTAGATTGCTTTGAACTGGATTATATGGCAGTGTAGACTCATACAATCCACTTGTATGATACAATCCACTTCATAGCAGAAAATATGGATTGTCTGCTTTGATAATCTAGGTTATATGGCACTGTAGAAGGGGCCGGAGTGTACACTGACCATAGAATGCAGTACAATCTGCCTTATAATGGTAATGTAGATAGGACCTTATTTTTATAAAAATATAGTCTGCATATATAGTCTGCATATGGCGAGTGTTTTAATAATGATTTTGGGGGAGGAGCACCATGGATGATGGGATACGCAATACTTTCAATCACTTCACCTCCCGCAAACCACTGCGACATGCACCAATGACAGATCAGAACCAAACCTGGCACACAGACCCCCCATTCCCCACTTATTTATTTTATTTATTATAATATTTATATCCCGCCCTTCTCACCCAACAGGGGACTCAGGGCAGCTTACATTAAAACGCATATATAAAAATTATACAGTGCAATATAAATCAGTTAAAAATTATTAACTTACATCAGTATTCATAAAACACACTTTTACGTCCTGGTGCAGTTAGGGGAGAACAGACCACAGATTTGCAGTACCTTCACCCGAATCAGACCACTGCGACCCACATGAATGACAAACGAAATTAGAAAACAAATACTTCTCTTGTGGGCAATTATGGGCTCCAGAGTCGGTAAACCATCTGATCTTAATATTTATACAGAAAAAAAAGACAAACAAAAAATGTCAATCCATGAGCATTACCAAAAAAAGATTTTTGGAAAAAAACTCCTTCCTTTCCATACATTCCACATAGACACAGCAATGCAAGGCAGGGTATTGAATTGAGTGGTGTGTTTTCTCGCTGAATATGTTTGCTACAATACTTTTATTTACTTTCAGATTCATTACATATACTGAGCCACAGTGAAGCGTGGCCTAAAGGTTTAGCTAGTTATCAAATAAATAATTTGAGTTTGAGTTACTTGATCCATATAATTTGTCAACCCTAATGCAGCATTATATCCTCTGATCCATGTCTCATTGATTTATCTGAGAATTGCTCCTGTGTAATAGTTCATAATATGACAGCTATAGTGTTCACAGAATCATAGGTCCCTTCCTCACAGCCATATTACCCAAAATATCTGCTTTTAACTGGAAACCCCAGTGGCCATCTTATCCGACTCCTTGCCCTTCCAAAAGTATTGTAATAATAATATATCTATGCTTAGAGAACAGCAAGAGACTCATAGAAGAGGGTGTAAGCCTTCAGAATGATAATCATTACTTTGTTTCATTAACAAATATTATTAAAGGCATCCCACAATCCCTAGGTACTATACAATCAATGCTGCCAATGGGTAATACAGGATAATTCAGATATAAGCAACATGAATTCAGGTAGTCATTATTTTGATATTTTTAAGGAACAGTCTTTTGCCAGCACTTAAACTACACATTGGCTCTACTTCTATGTGTCCCTATGTGCACATGCTACAATGGGAAAAGGGAAAGCACACAAACTTCATACAGTTGTATTTAGAAAGCCTGTTCCCTAAGTGATTAGCCAGACTGTCAAACATAACCATGAGTGAAGTTTCTTCAACTCTTTAATATTTTGATAGTAGTTGGAATAGTGTCTTATTATTGTGAAATGTATCCATAATTGAAGAAACCCAAAATTGTATATTTTAAGATCATCTTATCTAAACTTCCAGACTGCTGAAAATCTGAAGCAGTATATAAAAAGTCAGTTCCGATCTGGTTAATCCATTCTTAGTTTATCCTAATATGGATACCCCAAATATTTAAATAGTGACTAATCTTTGATTTGCTAATCTGAAATACTTAAATCCAAATACAAAATTTACAGAGACATTTATTTTAATCATGTTTGACTGGATAAATCAGGAACAAATGTCACACTAAAGAACTGGAATCACATATTTAATGTGCCATGACAAAAACCCAGTTAACTACATACTGATGGGCTCATGTACTTCTCACTATTGTGCAGATTTTCATGCAAAACTGCCATTAGAATTAATATGATCTCTCATTGCAATGGTCAAGAGAGTCAACATTGTTAGTATCGCTGTTGTTATGGAAGTAGAATCCAAAGACATGGCCATGTTAGTCTGGATCAGAGCTTTCCAAATGTTGTGCTGAGACACATTAGTGTGTTGGCTGCAGTGTGTATGATTACTATTATAGTATTATTATTTATACCCTGCTTTTTGTCTCTAATACTAGCTGTGCCCGGCCACGCGTTGCTGTGGCTTATGGGAATCATTTGTTGGCCAGGTGGAATAGCAGTGAATAGCCTTGCAATCTCAAAGCCTGGCTGTTTTCTGGAGTAGCTAGAGCTGTTTGTTGTATGAACGTAGAGGCATGGATGAGGGGTTGTGCTGCCAAGTTTAGTGTTTCTGGGATGTGTAGTTTTGTTGTTTTGTCCTAGGCCGAAATTTCATTACCCTTATATATATATAGATTACTATAATACATATTATTATATATTACTGCATTACTATTATGTTATTATTATTTTTACCCCGCTTTTAGTCTCTAAAAGTATATATATAACTATAATGTTCTGGCTCCACTCAGCGCCCTCCCAGGCTACCACAAAACCTCCTAAATCTGGCTCTAAGTGTTACAAACAATTAATACCAGGAAAGCAAATAACACTTTGAAAACAGGTGAATTGCAGACAGGAAGCAATCAGGGCTAGCTAACACCTCCCAACAAAGGATTCCCCCAGGTGTGTTGTCGAAGGCTTTCATGGCCGGGATCACAGGGTTGTTGTATGATTTTTGGGCTGTATGGCCATGTTCCAGAAGTATTCTTTCCTGACGTTTCACCCATACATCTATGGCAGGCATCCCAAGAGGTTGTGAGGTAACAACCTCTAGGATTCCCCCAGGCATGAAGCAGCCAGCCATTGAAGCTTCAAGACCATTCAGTGCTAATCAATCTGGCCAATGGCAACATTCCCACTTGCCTCCAACAGACAAGACTTGCCTCATTTCTGACATTTCCACTTGCCTCATTTACCACAGACCTCTATGCAAAGACCCTCCCTGATTAACTTTGTAACTGCAAGGTCGTTCGATGCTAATCAAGGTGGCCAATTTCAACATTCCCACTGTTTGACAGACTCAACAAGCATGTAATTGAGTTCTCTGTTATTAGCAAACCTGAAGTCTGAAAAATCTTCTGAAGAGATAGCATGACCAGGAAACCTTTGTGTAGTACTTGTAGACCAGTAGTTCCCAAACTTATTTGGCCTACCACCCCCTTTCCAGAAAAAATATGACTCAGCGCCCCCTTAAAGGGGGCATGGCTTAGAGGGGTGGGCGTGGCTCCTGCTCAAGAGAGCGGGGCTGAGCCTCTCCCCTAGTCCAAGATGCAGGGCTGGGAGGGGGAGGTGGGCAGGGCCACAAATGGGCGGCCAGGACTGGGATGGGCAGAGTTACGAGCTCTGAGGCAGGGCTGAGCTTCTATCCCTGTCCTGCGGCGCCTGCCAGGACACAGGAGGCGGGGCTAGTGGAGGGGGCAGGGCCTCTTCCCAAGTGCCTGACAGGGCTGAACCTCTATACCCCACCCCCATGTTCTAACAAGCACCTCAGGGGAGGTATACAGAAGCTCAGCCCTGTCTCATGCTCTTGGGAAAAGGCCCCACCCTTTAGTCCTAAAAGACCTCTCAGGAGAGGTATAGAGGATCAGCCCTGTCTCGGGCTCTTGGAAGGACGCCCTGCCCCCTTCCCTAGCTTTGCCCTATGTGTCCCAACAAGAGCCTCAGGAGAGGTCTAGATTCTCAGCCCTGTCTCGGGCTCTTGGGAAGAAGCCATGCCCACTCCTCTGGCCCCGCCCCCATGTCCTATAGGTGCCATCACTGCCCCACTGGATCGCTCCAGCACCCACTGGGAGGGCGGTAGCGCCCACTTTGGGAATCACTGTTGTAGACCAAAAATAACAATAAAAACTTAAAATTGTTGCTAAGTTTAATAAAATATTTGCATTCTAAAATGCAAGTTTATTTGTGTTAATTCTATGTAAAGTAACTATATGTGATGTCTCATGGGCCATGTAGTCCCGTTCCTAGTACTATTGTGGCAGACGAAGAGGAAAACTTGGGTTTCCCACCGATTCAGCCAGAATCGGAGCCCTTGCACCTGCAGGATGTTTGCCCTCAAGAAGTCAGCCAAACAAGCCTTGGGCAGAATTCTCCCCATTCTCTCGCAAGGATAATTATAATCGAGATAGAGGCGCTAGGGAGGCGAATCGCCGAAGCGCCAGAATCGCTGCCAGACAATTAGCTGATTAAGCCTGTTTTCCTTGGGAAATCTTAAGGAGTCATGCATCTGGACACAGTTTGGGTTTCACTTCTTGTTCCCCAGGGAAAGTGTTCCTTGGCGGGAAAACAAGATCCTATATAGCTGTTTTACCGCAAGGAGATCCTTGTGGAGTCAATTCGTCAGCTTCAGGAGTGTGATCATGTGTGGACTACGCTACTCCAGTTCCTTGTTTCCAGGACCTTGCCACGGACCTTGTTCTAGTTCCAAGCCTGCCTTGTTCCCCGGACCTCACCACGGACCTTGTTCTTGCTTCTTGTTGCCTCGTATCAAGTCTTGTTTGCCAAGAATCTAGTTTGTTTTCCAGCCTTGTTGTCAAGCTCCATTGGACTAAAGGACCCTGTCATTTCCCCACACTTGCTCGGCAAGTGTGTGTTTCGGTTATTGGATTATAACTTTGGACTCTAATATCTCATATTGGACATTGATTTCCTGGACTATATTTGACCTTTCCTGAAAGGTCTACTTCTGAACTTTATTCTTCACGTGTTTTTATTGACTTTATATATTCCTTTAATAAAGATATTAGATAGATTCTGGTCTCTGCGCATGGTTATTGGTGCTCTGCAGCCTGGGTCTTGACACTATATGAACATAATGGTGTAACTAAACTTCTGGTTTGTAAGGTAACTCTTTTATCTATTCTATTCACCTCTACCTTCTACCTTTTATTTTTCAGTGATAGGTTTGCGGGGGAGGGGGGGGCAAAATACTGTTTGCTTACACTTGAAAAATACCTAGGGCCGGCCCTGCATGGGAATGTGCATTACCAATTTACAGATGATACAATAGTGGTGGGGCTTATCTCGGAAGGATGAGTCTGCCTATTGGGATGAGGTGGATCAGCTGCTCTTGCGGTGCAGGCATAATAACTTCGTTCTCAACATCAATGAGACCAAGGAGCTCAAAGGAATACAGAAAGAACAGACTAGAAATCCAGCCCTTGGTCATAAATGGAGATCAAGGGGAGCGGGTGGCCAGTTTTAAATTTCTGGGTGTCACTGTTACGGAGGATCTGACCTGGGGCACCCATACAGCAGCATTGGATAAGAGGCCCCAGCAGAGACTACCTGAGACTTCTAAAGAAACAGCAACTGAATGAAAAACTGCTGGTGACTTTCTACCGGTGTACTATAGAGGGTGTCCTAACCTACTGCATCTGTGCATGGTTTGGTAACTGCAAAGAGGCAGATGGGAAGGCGCTCCAAAGGGTCACCACTACTTCACAGAGAATAATTGGTTGCCCTCTCCTCTCTTTGGAAGAACTTTATAATGGTTTTTAACTGAGTTTTTAATACTGTTTATATTTAATTCTGTTTTAATGTTTACATATTTTAAATTGTGTGGTGATGCTTTTACGTTAAGTTGCTTTGAGTTTCCTTTGGGAGAGATAAAGCAGGGTATAAATAAATATAATAATAAGTCCCACACTTAAGAATACTCAGAGCATTCTTAAGGATCCATCCCACCCAGCATATTCTTTTTTAAAATTCTTATCATCTGGCAGGCGGTACAGGGTGACAAAGACAAGGACAAACAGACTGAGAGGTAGCTGTTATCCTAGAGCTGTAACTATATTAAAACTCCATGGTATCATATTGATGTGACAATACCGCAAATAAATAATAATTATATTTGGGAGCTGTGCAGTGGTGGTTGGAATATGGAGGGTGTGGACTGGTGTGTTGTTTTTGTGATGTATGCTGGGAACAGCATTTAATCTCATTGTGCAATGTACAATGATAACACAGCTATTCTATTCTATTTAATCTACATTAATTTTATTATTGATGAAATCAGTAACTTTAACTAAATCATGCTGCAATTTTTTTTGGTGGAACATAGTTTTAGAATAAATGGAAAATGAACAGAAGGACAGTAATTATCCTATATAAAATGAATTAATATAGAATGACAGTATGTCATAACAATTAGCAGCAATCTACAGCAATATTTGCTAAAAAGATTATGAATGCAACAAGTAGAAAGGCAACTAACTGTAATGCATAGATATGTAATCATATTTGGCCACCTGGGCCCCCAACGGGAAATCATGTGCCATGCACATCAATGAATTCTGACTCATGAGATATCTATTCATTTCAGCAAACCAGAAGTGTAGAGAGATAGAAATATTCCATTTGAAGACCAGAAAACAACCACTCAGCTGGATACATTTGAAAAATTACTCATTATAAAGTGAAACATAGGAAAGCATATTCCTCTGGACAGAATTTTTACCAACAGGAAGCTGCATGTGAAAGGCCATACTTAACATATAAATATATAAGCCAGTTTCTTCTAAGTAGAATGTAATATTCTGCTGCAGATATAAACAGAAATGCATCTTGGATCGGTCCAGAGGTTTTTTATTAGGGACAAAGCATGAGGATGAATATATTGAAACGTATATTTTGTAATTCATAATGTATTTTAATAGTTTTAACTGTTTTATGTGCTGTTTTATATTGGTTTGTATGAGCATCTAATGTTTCCACTGTTGTAAGAGGCCTGAGTCCCTTCGGGTGAGAAGGGCGGGATATAAATGTGAGAAATAAATAAATAAATATTATCAGATGTCATGTTGTGATAACTAACAAGGGAACAAAAGAGAGAATTGGATTTAAAAGGAGTAGAAACTATTAACCAAATATGTGGGAATGCCTCTCTGAAATATTTTAAGCTGAAATCTCATATGTACTAAAAGACAGAATAAACAAAACATGCACCTTGTCAATAACAGGTTATAGATAACAAGCAATTGCTACACACATGTAAGAGATCATATCAAAGTGACAACTGTGATTAAGCAGCATAGCCTAATTCAGATAACTGTGATTAAAAAGCATGCCATTGTGCTTTTGAAAAGGTATTGATACTTGACTTCTTGTACCAGAACATGGAGGCAACTATTCAAATACGCATTTTATTTAAAGGTGTGATGTGGAGAGAGATAATCCACACTTTTAGATATGTGTCTGAATGACATCTGACTGACACGTGATGTTCTCTACCCAGCAAGCGAGTGTCTGCAAATCTATGTGCACTCTCCTCCCATAAGTTCTTTTCAGCTGTGTGATTTTCAGCATCTTATTAAAGTCCTATTAATTTTGTTTATTGTCTTCTTTAGAACTGGCATAACAAAATATTTTTCATCTTACCATTTTATGTGATCTTTTATGTACAATAGTTATGAAAAAGTTATTTTTAAAAACAAAAGATTAATTAGCTACTTATAAAATGAAAGTGTTAAGGAAATGGCAACAGTTGCACATTGTTAAGACATTAGTATTTAACTGTAATTGTCAAGGACAGAACGCCACAAGATCAAAGATAACAGAGTTTATTGGATTTACAGAACTCAAAATGCCCGTAAAAGACAAGGGCAAGGCAACTTAGCCTTTAAAAACAAAAAGGGGCAAGAAAAAACGTTCAAAAGATAAACCGGATTAAACCGGAGTTTAATCCGGGTAAAATCAAAACAGCTTGCTTCAGCCTGGGGAAAAACAAACAGAAGCTGGGAAACAAAGAGTTCAAAAGAATGCAACTAATTGGCAGCAGATAATTCTCTGCTGCCAGCACTATGTTTTGAGTAACTAGGAGTCACTCCTTCACACAGCAAGGCAAATTTCCAATACAAACTCAACAGCCAAGGATTGAAGCAGTAGCGTAGTCCCAATTCGTTCCGAAGGTCGAGAGGCAGAATCAGACGTTTGCAGTTTTCCAAGTCCAATAGGAGAAAGCGAGCCCGTAGTCAGTTTTCAGTCCGTAAATCCAGAGTAGCAGATGGCGTCCGTCAAGAAGACGACGGAAGGTCAAAGCTATTGAGATTAAGCAGAGGTTTTGCACAAACAAAAGCCCACACAATTCCTCCCGCCGTCTGAACCCAAATTCCAAAACAACTTACGTATCAGCACACGAAAACACACCAGTCTTCAGGAAAGCATCCCACACAGATCCCAAGCGTTCGTCCAGATTACCTTGCCCAACGCAATTTGCAATTGCTCCCAAGCCTCATTTTATGCCAGTTACAAATCCTCATCACTATCAGCTGCCCTCCTTAACCCGGGCGTTTCCTCATCACTTTCCTCATCAGAGCTGGAACACCTCTGACTACGCCCCACAGCATCCCCAGCTGTGGATCCCGTCCCATCCCTCCAGCTTGTCCATGGGTCTAATCCTGAAGGTCCCCATTCATCTTCCATCCCATTATTGCCAGTGGCACCCAACTCCTCCCTTACCCGAGTCCAATCCATCTCATCCTCTTCCGAGCTAACCAGCTCTTCCTCCATTCTCTCCGTGAACCCCTTAAAAGACTCTTCGTCAGACGGTTCTGCAAAGATATCTCGCAGCCTCTTTCTTTCTCGCTCCTCGAGAGTATCTGACTCTCGAGGAGTCTTACGTCCACGTCTGCCAGAAGCAGAGCCATGAGGCTCAATCATAACAGTAATAGTATATATCTACATTATAATTCTGCCTGTAGCTTAAGGCACTGCATTACAAATATGCATTCAAATTTTCCCTTTTAATACATAAGCAAAGCCTTGAAGTTATTAACATATTAATACCACAAAAATAGCACAGCACAGTCTTCTCTTCAAAGGATTATTATAATCATAATAAGATTTATCTGGGCCAGATTCTCAGTTCCTACTCCCATGAACTCAGCACAGAACCCCAAGTGAGAAAAAGCAAAATGTCTTTGACAGTAGTAATTCCCTCTTGAGCAGTCATTTTCTAGGCTCACTAGCAAAAAAAAAAGAGAGACGAAAGAACGGGCTACCCTGTCTTATACATGTTCATAAAATGTGTGCAACTTTCATTCACATAGGTTGCAATCTGCAGCACCTATAAGGCATTTTACCTGGCAACCAAGTGAGCAAAGTGAAATAATGAAGTCCTCTCCATTGGTCTTAATAGTCAACATCAGTATGCTTCATTCACTAGTGATTATTCTGTTTTGTAATTTTCTAAATCTGATATACTTGAATGTTTTCTTTTTTTTCTCACCTATCTTCTTTTCATGTGGTGTCCTTTCACAAATTCTGGTCTTGAGATGGGACCTCCTCAAATTATTAGTGCTGAATCTCCTTCTCTTTCTAAATAAATGAAAATAACACTGTATCATTTCTAGATTCGGTGTTACAGAAGCAGAGGCCAATGTAATGCTAAATTTCTGAGGCCCACCATTCACACTTGAGACAACTACAATTTACTGCCATCCAATATGGTTATCTGCAACCCAAGGTCCACTCTGGCCCCTTCCACACTGCCCCTATGTACCAGGATCTGATCCCAGATTATCTGTTTATTCCAGGTTATCTGGCAGTGGGGACTCATTTAATCCAGTTTAAAGCAGTTAACCTGGGATCAGATCCTAGGATATAGCATAGTGTGGAAGGGCCCCCAATCTCGGCCAGGAAAACCCAGACTTATTCCAGGCTGTTTTAAAATTCAGAGTATCACAAAACAAATTTTACCGATCGAATCAAGGGTTTAAGCCCAGTATCCAAACATGCCAAGTGTTCAAACCAGGCTACAGTACAGACAGTCCCCGAGTTACAAACATCTGACTTACAAATTACTCATAGTCAAGGAGGGGTGGGACAACAGAAAGCTAGAGAAATCTACCCCTTGGAAGGGAAATTCACTCCTGCAAGAGCTATCATGGGGAAAAGGTGTCTCCACTAAAGCTTTACTTCCAGTCCTTGTTTCCACAGCAAGCCATTTTTTTTTCAAAATCCAGTCATCACAGGGACAGAAAATGAGATGAAATTTTCTGAACAGGGGCACAAACAGTAAAACAAACACTACAGGGGTGTTAACCCTTCCCTGTGCTAACCAAAACCACTTAGGTAAGTTGTAGGAACTAAAATAACCAAACCATATACAGACTACTAAATGCAGTCACTAACATAAAGCATCCCTCCTATGCACACACGATCCCTTGGTCAAGGAAGACCACATTGGTACAATTAACCAGTCCACAGACCTAGATGCAGTCACTAGCATCTTCTAGTACAAGGACCTCCTTAAGCCTCACAGGCCCCATCCAGACAAGCCCAAAAACCGGGACCTGTCCGAGTTTTTTACTGGAAGCGTCCAAACCGCATCTCTGATAAAAGCTAATTAATTACGAACAAACCAAGGTTTCCTAGGTTTGATACCCTGTTTAGATCAGGGCCTTTCTGAAAGGCCCAGGTCTAATGGAGTATTGGACCTGTGGGGAGACTGACTTTGGGTTCCAGAGTCATTTCACCTGTTTCTTCCAGAAGTTTATGCTTCACTAGTCCTGCTGCACTCTGCTTAATATAGATAGCAAATATTTCTACATCTCCTCCAACATTTTACATTTCATATGAAAATCAGAGCATATATGGCAAATCAACATAAGAATGTGATCAAGATGGCAAAATATATTAATGAGGAAAAACACAAGCTGGAGATACTGCACCAGGCTGCTTTTGCTTTACTGGGAAGGAAAAATCCAATGCATTCTCCATCCTCTGAGTTAATGACCGCATACTATTTTTGCACTTTGAACTCAGTTGCAATTACAGTAGTAGCTAAGAACAAAGTGTGAAAAAGGAAACATTTTCAAAGCAGCTGCAAAAGGGGGGTGACATATGATTAATTGAGGTTGTTCTGCCAAATTAGAACAGTAATGGGGTATGTGAATAGACTGCTAGATTAGATAGGCCCTTAGTCTGATATAGCAAGGCTCTTCTTTTATACTCATGAAATGTGCAGACATATGTCACATCCCACCATAGCAAGGCCGTCCCTGCACAATAAGGCAATCCCCATGCACTTCCACAACAATAAGATTATATATGGGCATTTGATTTCACTGCATTAACAAAAAAAATCAGTATTTTGTACTGGTTTTTATTGTCCTAAAAAGGAACATCTGAATAATAATCACTTTTAGGCTTGTGCACAGATTCGTTATGGATGTTTGCCTTTGGCTTATTCGTTTGGTTCATAAGCCTGTAACAGCATGGGCTCTGCCACCATTTGTTACCTGCTGCAACAGAACAATAGCTGTCAAAAACTGTCTGCTTTCGGTTACATGTGGAGTGCGGGGAGGGAGGCAACCGCAAGAAGGAAAAGCATGAAGGGGGGAAAAGCACCACTCTCGCACCTCCAAATCAAGAAAGGGCTTTTTAAAGAAAGCCCAAGGTGGGATACATCCAGGTAAATCCCTCTTCCTTCTTTGGGAAATGGGAAGCCTCCTTAAAATGCCTTGGAAAATTGCCCGCTGCAGGGAGAGAGAGCGTGCGCCTGCAGTTCCTATCTCTTCTAGAATAGAAACAGCTTTAATGATGTATTAAACCTGGTCTCCTCTACAGACAGAAGGAAAAAGATTGCAGAAAGATGATTTTAATCCAGGTCTTGATGAAGGATATAAGGACAAACACGATGCCTAAAATGGCGGGAAGGGGAGCCTGTGGAGAGTCCTCCCCCATTGTCACCAATGGGCTGGATAGAAAATCGAAATCTAAAACAGATTTCTGTCTTCCTGTATTCAGGAAGCTCCCAAAAAATTAATCGGGACCCCATCAAAATCTGGGACACCAAAACGGATCGTGGTTTACCTGGATTGCACAAGCCTAATCACTTTTACTGCACATATATTGATCATTATGAAAAGTTGCATTCTAAGGATTAACTCATTTTTCAGATCACCTGAATGTTATAGAACTCTGGGGAAAAAAGAGAAGAAATTAGCACCACAAACCATCTTTGATGTTGCCAGGAATTGATAATCCCCTTTCTCTTCCACAACAATCACTCACCCCAACTAGAACAGAAAATCTTGTCCTTGCACTTTACTACCATTCTCTACTCAAAGATATTATGCTCCACTTTACATTGTCCTCCATCCCTAATCTCTGCTGTCTGATTATGCACTTTATCCGTCAGCCTTATCCTCAAAACTGATTTGCACCAGTCCACCCTCCCACGCCCAGCAGCTGACAGTTATTTCAGCTTTATTGATTGGTTGATGGTTATTTTATTTTTGCTATAATGTTTCTGTTTTATTCTGTTTTTATGTTATTGTCTATGCACTTACTATGTATGTACCTAGTATGGCATATTTTATATTTTAACTATGTTGATTGGGCTCATCCCCATGTAAGCCGCCCAAAATCCCTTCAGGGAGATGGAGGCGGGATACAAAAATAAAATTATTATTATTTTCCCCAGGTATTTATGCCTTGGTGGTCAAGCTTGCAAATTAAGATGTTTATCTTCTCATGACGAATAACAAACAAAGTACCTCTGTAAACATATAGAGGTTAGAAAATATAGAGGTGGGGAAATATGCTATAACAGATATACTTTGCCACATAAGGGATGTGCTATAAAAATTGCTAACAGTGTCATCTAGATTGATTCCTTAATTTCTCCATATACAAATTAAGAAATCAGATACATCACCCAACTTGGCATCCATAAAACTAGCCTAAGTTGTAAGTGAACAGAGACTACACAGTGCATTTACAGTTCTATGACAAATAAATTAAGCCAGAAAGTTAACAATTTTCATGTTTTCTGGTGCATGAATAAATTTCTAAGAGCCTTAGCTCTTTTCTTAAACCAAAGAGTTTTTATCCTAGTTTGTGAACTTTTTATTTAGAACCTTTTATTACAGTTTCCCCACAGTGACCCAAACTACCTGATCATAAATAATACATTCTAATGCAAACAAAACATTTCTGCTGTAAATAAAGGCTACAATAGCATTTGGCTTTACTGGGAGGTGGGGCGGGGTGGGGTGGGGGCTAAGAAACTATTCTGAGATGACAATACCAAAAGTTCCTGGAGAAAGCAGATCACCTTCCAGTAAACAACAGAGAACAGAGGAATCAGAATAGGAGAGAAAGATGTGGCATAATGTTGATTAAATACCTTAACATAATTTAATGTAAGCTGTTCCAAAGCAGCTTACAATAAATAATGCATCATAATGCAAATGAAATATTTCTGTTGTAAATTAATTTGCTTCACAGTCTTCTTATGATGCTTATTTAGCACATGTTATTTCGGTGATTTTGCTTCCAGCTTCACTCAATGATGCTTGAGTGCCTCCTGCAGGCAGCCGTCCACCTGCCCTGGTAGGTAAGATGAAACTTATTGGCTAGAAATAAGATGCACAAAATAGCTCACGCAGGTAGACAGAGCTGGGATGATTGGCTTTTCTTCCATTGCTGAATACTAATAGGCAAATAGTAAAAGGCCCATTGATCATTTGAAACATGTGCAGGCATTCAGTAACAGCTCCTTCAGTACAGTATACAAAATCTGTTCTTAGGCCAGCACCAATTATATCTGTAGCAAAAATGTACATCCTTGGGTTTGCTGATTTAAGAGTAGATTGGAGTGACAATTGCCCACAGTTTCTACAGCAAATGTCCTGTGGAATATGGAAGAGTAGGGGAAAAGTAAGCTCTCCAAAAGTCATAAATGTTTCCCTATATAGATGGAAATGGAAGGAGGAGAAATCTGGAAGTACTGATTAGATAATTACCTGTCATTATATGCCCAGGCATATTATATTCAATAATTGTAGGAAGTGTGTTGGCTCACCATTGACATTGATTTGTATGATTGAAACCAGAATTCTGTAAGTTTTTAGACAGTTACCTGGAAGTAAATCTGATTGAAGTTTGATGATACTGTAATATGGTGGTTAAGGTGGACGAAGATGAAATGCTACAAACTGTTCTTATGAAAAGAACAGTCTGGTACAAAGTAATAGAACCACTGTTACAGTGCAAGAAACATTCTTTTATGTAACAAATGAGAATAGAATGCCTATGGAAAAAATAATCCACTACTTGTTATAGGAGGCTTCCTTCCATTTCAAGTGATTGTATTCTTCTTCTTTATTCGGTCAGTCGTTTCCGACTCTTCGTGACCTCGTGGACCAGTCTGCGCCAGAGCTCCCTGTCATCCGTCGCCACCCCCAGTTCCTTCAAGTTCATGCCAGTAACTTCAAGGATACCGTCCATCCATCTTGCCCTTGGTCGGCCTCTCTTCCTTTTTCCTTCCATTTTCCCCAGCATCATGATCTTTTCCAAACTTTCCTATCTTCTCATGATGTGGCCAAAATATTTCAACTTTGCCTCCAATATCCTTCCCTCCAGTTGTTCCTTATGCACAATTAATGGACCTGTTTATATAAGCTATAAGAATCAACAGGGAACATTGACCTCAGATGAAAGCTTCTAAAGACAACTGAAAACCAGAAGCATTTTGGTGTAGCAGATCAATCCTGCTGTTTAGATGACAAAAGGTACCTTAAAGTTGCTAGGAGACTGCGATCACAAAAAGATTGCCTTGATGCCAATTTCAAAATTTTAAACAAGAGGTTTGAGTAAAATGGACAAAATAATAAATACATAATGAGTAGAAATATCAAACTTACATAATTTAAACTCTGAAACTTTAATGTTGAAATGTCAGTGCACAGCAAGTTGTTCTTTACAGAAGCAGACCTGTCCTCGAAGCTTTTTAATTGCTTAGTTAGGGGTAGAGAAATTGTCAGCCCTCATACAGTTAAAAATAAAATGGCTTGGGAAAAGTGGTTAAAGGAATTTGCCGTTTTCAAACTTGCTATAAATTAAACATTCATTTCATTTGAAAAATTACTATAGAAGGGTTCAAGTGCAATGTATCATAATGGATCTCTACAAACATGGAACCTATCAAAGATTTGTTCTCTGAATTACTAATGATACATAACAACTTTCATTCCATTCCCTCTGATATACACCAAAACATACACACAAAATCTCAGAAGCATATCTGCAAGTCATTGTGTGACATGTCCTTCCCAACTGACCTTTCTATCAACATCACAGAATATTGCTACACAGAAATCTGTTTCTAAATTCACATGGCTTGGAGCCAACTAACTATAGTTGGAACCAGGAAAGTTTTCAATCCAAATGGAAACTAGAGGATTTTATGTTATCATAAATGTATCTCTTACCTATGAAAGACCATAGAAAAATGTTATCCATCTCTAGAGACTGTATGAAGCAGCGGAGAGTGTATGACGAAGGAGAGTGCACCAAGTATATCAATGTTCTTGTGTACCTTCAAGTTGTTTTTGACTTATGATAACCCTAAGGCAAGATTTATTTGGAAAAGCTATGCCATTGTTTTCCTCCAAAGTTGAGAGACTGTGACTTGCCCATGATCACCAGTGGGTTTCCAAATCTGAGCAGGAATATGATCCCTGGTCTCCTAGACACCTAGTCCAGTATTGAAACCACTACATGACTCTGATTCTCCTGCCATATCTGCTACAAGGTAATCATTGCATGTAGTTGGAATTAAGATCCACACCTTTCCTTTCATTCATTCGTCTTTGGACTGTAGAGCAAAATGACACTTCACTGAAAAGGCCTGGGCCAGTGACAGTCCTAAAACTGAGGATTACCATATATGTATTTTTCAGAGAAAAGGCTGCCAGCCTTTTTATAGCCTTCCTCTTGAGTCTTTAACTATCAGAAAATATGGAGAAATGTGTCATTTTTCCAATCATCTCTCACTATCCCAAGTAGGAATGGGGAGAATTTTATCCAGTTCATTTTTGATTAAAGCTTTCCCAAATTTCTACATTTCTTTCTGGACATTATGGTAAAGGCTTTTTTTTTAAAGTGGCATAAAGGTAAACTGACAGATGTGGCTTCCCAGGTTTGGCCTTTAAATACTGGGATTAAATCTCTGGGTGGTCTATTTTTATGGTATTTTTTCTGACTCACTCCTCTTATAGGAGCTGTATTGCAGACTGATATAATATGATGTTCTCATATTAGTAGTACTTACTGAATTTGATCAGAGCATTTGGTTGATAATTTCATTCAATTTCCTTTTATTTTTAATGGCAGGAAAGGCAACCAAAAGATTAATCTATCCCTTATGCCAGAGAGAAATGTACCGCGTGAAATGTACAACATCTTTCACAAGGTTATTCAGTCAGCTATGTCTCCAACTACTTCTTGAAGAAACTGAAAACACCTGTGTATATGTTCCTTTTAAAACTCTTTGTGGAAAGATGTTAGTCCAGGCCATGTTAGGCTGATCGTGCTCCTCCTTCCAGCTCTGTGGTTCTCAACCTTTGGTCCTCCAGGTGTTTTGGACTTCAGCTCCCATAATTATTAACAGCTGGTAAACTGGCTGGGATTTCTAGGAGCTGAACTCCAAAACACCTGGAGGACCAAAGGTTGGGAACCACTGTTCTAGCTGTTCGAGAAATATTTGGATTAGATCAGGATGGAGTGGACAAATTGCAGTCTTAAGGCTCTGTGTGGTACTCATGTTTTGGCAGCACCACGTTCCCTCAAATTGTCTTTTTGGGCAGTGGAGGGATGATTTATGTCTGTCCCGGAAATTTCCAGCAGCAAATGTTATTCTTTTCAATATTTTGCAGGCTTTGCCCATTGTTTCATATGAAAAATTACCATTTTTAGAAATAGAAGAATACCCTCCAACATTTTGCCAGCCAACACCAGAGACATGTTGCCAAACAATAGCTGAGTATAATCCAGATGGCAAAAGTTATTAATGAAGAAAAACAGACAAGCTTAGTTCTTTTTGGAGCTTACTGGGAAAGAAAGAGCAAAATTGTGCCTTCTCCTTCTTTAAGAGTTAATTGAGTACGAACTACTTTCCCTTTGTTCTCAGGTTGCGGCAACTGAGGACGAAGGGAGAAAGTGGGAGGAAGAGAAAGAAAACAAGACTTTAAGAAAAGAGTTGAAAAATGGGATGACAGTGAGTTTATAAACATTGTCACTGCCAAATCAAGACAGTTGGGCGCATGATTTCACTGTAATTCAGTTACCAAATTTATCTATTACTAGCTGTAATATAATTTTTTAGACAATTAAAGATTACTTAACAGTCATTGAAATATTAACAGACTTTGCTAATTACCAAATGTCATAGTGACATTGAGATGTTTCCTTTAAGGGTGTTTTACAAATCTGGCAGTAAAAGGAAACTAAAACTAAATCATGCTTTCAGTATTTTCTAATTTCAGCATACTACTACATTTCTAAATAATGTGTAATCGCTGCTTTATTGAGAATAATTATTGCTGCTATTGGTATAGAACACAATAAGTATTTGTTAAGCCTTACTAATTACTAACTAAAAATCTTAACCAAGATTTACAATAGGTCTTTTGCAAGGAAAAACAAAGTAAATGAGGTCTTTATAGGCTGATTTTAGGGATCAGAGCATTCTGAAAAAGGCACATTCATTACTAGCAGCAGGAGACAGGGATAAAGTCAAAGTATGTATAGTTGGAAGGCATCTAATGCAGCAAAATTATTGGGCATTATCAGAAATCGAATGCACAGATGGGAGACCCATTAGAAACCTTTCAAGAAGATTGTAAGGGGATTCCATCCATGCTTTTAGAAACAGCTTCTGCATGTAATAATATCTTGAAAAGTTTGCTGCCTCTTCCATTTCTGTCCGTTGTTGAGATACTGAAACTGGTGGAAATCTTTCCTAAACAGCTGCAGTATTTTTCTTCTTATCTTTCATGCTGAAGCATCACTATAAGTTGAGCATCCTTTATCTGGAAATTCAAAATATTCTACATGGATGCCTGAAATAGTGACATGTTTGCTTTCTGATAGTTCAGTATATACAAACTTGGTTTCATACACAAAATTATTTAAAATCTATAGTAAAAATGTATGTATGTATGTATGTATGTATGTATGTATGTATTATGGGGGCAACGATGCATGTTTGTGGCCGATTTCCTATTAGCTCCCATTTCCAGAGACTACTGTGAACCCCCACCGACCAAACTTAGCACACAGAATCCCCATGACCAACAAAAAATATTGGAGGGGTTTTGTGGGGACTGACCCACAATGGTTGGAGTTGTAGTTCACCTGCATCCAGGAAGCACTCTGAGCCCCACTGTCGATGGATCTGGAGCACACTTGGAACACAGAACCCCCATGACAAACGGAAAATACTTTGAGGGGTTTGGGGGGAAATAACCTGGCATAAGGTGAGTTGCAGTCTACCCATATCCTTATACATTTTCTTCATTGGACCATTCATATAATCCCAAAACAATGACTTTTTCTAATGGTGTTACAAATTATTAAATATCTAACCTGGGCATTGCCGGATACCTAAGCTAGTCTATCTATCTATCTATCTATCTATCTAAAAGAGTAAAAAACTGGGGGCTGTGAAGTAAGCAACAAAACCACACATCCCAGAACCTCGAAACTTGGCAACACAACCCACCATCCTTGCCCCTAGGTTCCGACAACAAAAAGAAAAGAAAAATAAAGTCCAAATTAGAGGGAGAGGAATAATTGTTTTTATCCAATTGCTGCCAGTTAGAAGGCTAAGCTCCGCCCACTTGGTCTCCTAGCAACCCACTCAGCCCAGGCCCTCTTCAATCAGGCTTCTTCCACACTGCCTATAAAATACAGATTATCTGATTTGAACTGCATTATATGGCAGTGTAGACTCAAGACCCTTCCACACAGCTATATAACCCATTTATAATTTTATATTATCTGCTTTGAACTGGATTATCTTGAGTCCACACTGCCATATAATCCACTTCAGTGTGCATTTTATCCAGCTGTATAGAAGGGGCCTTATATAATCCAGTTCTAAGCAGAGTAGAGTCTCACTTATCCAGTAGAGTAGAGTCTCACTTATCCAACATAAACAGGCCGGCAGAACGTTGGATAAGTGAATATGTTGAATAATAAGAAGAGATCCAGGAAAAGCCTATTATACATCAAATTAGGTAATGATTTTACAAATTAAGCACCAAAACATCATGTTATACAACAAATCTGACAGAAAAAGTAGCTCCTGTCACGACCCAGGCTACAGAGCACCAATAACCATACGCAGAGGCCAGATTCTATCTAATATCTTTATTAAAGAAATATATAAAGTTAGTAAAAGCAAATGTAAAAGTTAGTCCAGAAGCAGACCTTTCAGGAAAGGTCAAAATTAGTCCAAAGAAACAATGTCCAATATGAAATATTAAGGTCCAAAGTTGTAATCCAATAACTGAAACACTCACTTTGCCAGGCAAAGTGAGGGGAGATGACAAGGTCCTTTAGTCCATGAACTTGAGCAAGGCTAGGAAATAACTTGATACTTGAAACAAGGCTTGAAACGTGGAACAAGGTAACGAGGAACAAGAACAAGGTCCGTGGAATAACTTGGTAAAATCCGTGAAACAAGGCAAGGGTTAGTCCTGGGAAACAAGGCAAGATCCGTAGGTAAACAAAGGCTGGGAAACAGGAGCGAAGGCTGGAAACAAGGCAAGGCTTGAGCAGGAACGAGGCTTGAATCGGAGCGCGCTGTCCAGACACAACTCGCTCCGGAGGCTGACGAATTGACTCCGCGAAGTTACTACGCGGGTAAAACACCTATAAAGAGTCTAACTTTCCCGCCGAAGCAGTTCTCTGGGAACCAGAAACGAAAGCTAAACTCTGAGACCAGATGTCTGACTCCTTAAAGATTCTCACGAAAAGCAGACTTAATTGGGTACATTCTTAGCTGCTATCCTCGCACTCCTGCGCGAAGCTGCTTCCAAACCCCTCTGTTGTTTACAAAACTCATGGCGAGAGAACACGGGAGATGTAGGCTCAGGGTTTGTTTGACATACTTCTGGGACACAACTTTCTTGCAGGTGCAAGGTTCCCAGATCTGCCTGGGAAAGATCTGGCTGAGAAGATTCCAGTTCTGACTGGGAAGGTAAAAAACCCAAGTTTTCTTCTTCATCAGGCATTACAATGTCATGAGCAGGACTACAAGGCCCATGAGTCATCACACTATCCCCCTCCTCAAGGCCCCTCCCAAACTGGGACTCTCTCCCCGAGGCGCGAGGTCGTGGCTTGGCGGGATAGGTTTGATGAAAGCGGCGGGTTAGATCAGGAGCATGGACTGTGGAGGCGTCTTCCCAAGAGCGTTCCTCAGGGCCAAAACCCACCCAGTCAATGAGATATTGCAGGCGGCGGCGGTGAAAGCGAGAATCTAAAATGTCCTGAACCTCGAACTCGTCCTCCCCATCCACCAAAATAGGGACGGGGGCCGGCCGGTCTACATCTGGCCGCACACCATCCGCCGGAAGGAGCAGGGAGCGGTGAAACACTGGGTGAATGCGCATTGAACGTGGAAGTTGGAGTTTGAAAGTCACGGGGTTTAATTGCGCCACCACTGGATAGGGGCCAATGAAACGGGCATCTAACTTCCGGCAAGGGCGGTGGGAGGGCAAAAAGCGAGTGGACAGAAAAACCCGATCTCCTACCTTGATTTCGGGGCCCGGCTGGCGATGTTTGTCCGCGTGACGTTTATAGTCCTCCTTGGCTTGTTCCAGTTGCTGGAGCAAAAGTTGTTGCACCGCTGTGAGTTCCTGCAGCCAATCTTCTGCTGCGGGAACTTCTGAAGTTTCAATGACAGGGGGAAAGAAACGTGGATGGAAGCCGTAGTTTGCAAAGAACGGCGTTTCTTTTGTAGAAGCCTGGACTCCATTGTTGTAGGCAAATTCCGACAGTGGTAACAGAGAAGCCCAATTGTCCTGTTGGTAGTTTACATAACAGCGAAGGTACTGTTCCAAAGTGGCATTGGTGCGCTCCGTTTGCCCATCCGTTTGGGGATGATGAGCTGAAGATAAACGAGAGTCTATGCCCAATAGTTTTTGTAGTGCCTTCCAGAAACGAGAGGTGAATTGGGATCCACGGTCTGTGACCAAACTCTTGGGCAATCCATGTAGTCTGAAAACATGTTGGAGGAATAAATCTGCAGTCTCTTGGGCCGTGGGAAGACCTTCACAGGGAATGAAATGGGCTAACTTGGTGAAAAGGTCCACCACCACTAGGATCGTGGTGAATCCACAGGAAGGTGGTAAGTCAGTGATAAAATCCGCAGAAATTATTTCCCATGGGCGAGATGGGTTAGGAAGGGGGTGTAGAAGCCCTGAGGGCTTCTCCCTTCTTATCTTGGAGCGCTGGCATACTGGGCAGGTGTTAACATATTTTTCCACATCCTTGCGGATCTTGGGCCACCAGAAATCTCTTAGGATCAAATGCATGGTTTTAAATAGTCCGAAATGCCCTGCTGGTTTGCAGTCATGACACAGACGAAGTACTTTTTCCCTGCCCGGTCCGGGTGGGATATAGACATGATTTCTATAGCAAAGCAGTCCATCTTTAAGCGAAAAGGGAAAGTGCAGACCTTGACGAAGTTGGTCCTGCGCCCAGGCATCTGCTTGCTGACTAGCCCTGATTTCTTGAGCACAGATGGGCCCTGGATTAGGGGGAGTTGAATCAATGGGAGTGGATTTGGTGTTCCCCACTGTGAGCGTGGCAAAGTTCTCGGGTTGTAGTAGTTGGGATTCAAAGGTCTCCTTGCGTCCTGCAGCGTATTCTGGTTTACGTGACAGGGCGTCTGCTTGCTTGGTTTGGGCTGGGGTCACATAATGAATCTGGAAGTTGAAACGTTCAAAGAATAAAGCCCAACGTTGCTGCCTTTGATTTAGCTTGCGGGCAGTTCTTAGATGTTCTAGATTCCGATGATCAGTGTGGACTTCAATGGGAAATTTGGCCCCTTCTAGCCAATGTCTCCAAGTTTCAAAAGCTGCCTTTATGGCTAATAGTTCTTTTTCCCAAATGGTATAGTTCCTCTCTGGTGCGGTTAGTTGACGAGAATAATAAGCACAAGGATGAAGGTGATCTCCCACCGGTTGTAGGAGCACAGCCCCAATTGCCACATCAGAGGCGTCCGCTTGCACCACAAAAAGGGTTTCAGGATCTGGATGCTGAAGGATTGGCTGGGATGTGAATAATTTCTTTAGTTGCTGGAACCCTTTCTCTGCTTGATCAGTCCAGCGGAAGGGCCGTTTTCCACAGATGCAGCTAGTGATTGGGTCAGACCAGCGGGCAAAATCTGGAATGAACTTGCGGTAGTAGTTCGCGAACCCCAAGAATCGCTGCACCTCTTTCTTGTTAGTTGGCGCCCGCCATTCCAATACTGCGGAAACCTTGGCTGGATCCATGGAGAGCCCTAGAGGCGAGATACGGTATCCAAGGAAATCTACCTCTTGTAGATCAAAAGCGCATTTTTCCAGCTTGGCATAAAGTCCATGATCCCGCAATCGTTGTAACACCATTTTGACGTGGTTCTCATGTTCTGATTGTGATCTAGAAAACACCAAAAAATCGTCCAGGTAGATTATCAAGAACCTATCTAGATAGTCCTGGAAAATGTCATTGACAAAATGCTGGAACGTTGCGGGAGCTCCGCATAATCCATAATTCATAACTCGGGACTCGAATAATCCGAATTTAGTCTGGAAGGCGGTCTTCCACTCGTCCCCTTCTCTGATGCGAACTAAGTTGTAAGCTCCCCGAAGATCCAGCTTGGTGTAAACCTTGGCTCCTCGAAGTCGGTCTAGTAGATCCGAGATTAAGGGCAGGGGGTAGCTGTTCCGCTTGGTGATATTATTCAATGCTCTGTAGTCCACCACCAAGCGTAATTCCCCTGACTTCTTCTTCACAAACATCACTGGGGAGGCGGCTGGGGATTGAGAGGGTCTGATGAATCCCTTGCGAAGGTTTGTCTCTATGAATTCCCTGAGAGCTTCTTGCTCTGGTTCAGTCAGGGAGTAGAGATGCCCTCGCGGGATCGGGGCCCCCTCCACCAAGTCAATGGCACAGTCATAAGGTCTATGTGGGGGTAACCTTTCGGCTTCTTTTTCATTGAATACATCCCAATACTCGGAGTACTTCTTTGGCAAGGTGATAATGGGCTCGGTGTCTGTGGCATGGCAGACCTTGGCTACGAGGCAATGATTTTGGCAGTACTTTGAAGCAAACTGCAGTTCTCTGTTGGACCAGGAGATGCTTGGGTCGTGAAGTGTCAGCCATGGAATCCCCAAAATCACAGGGAAATGGGGAACCTCAGTAACAAAGAAGGAAATCTCTTCCATATGTTCCCTTATCCACATCCTGGTGGGTTCCGACCACTGGCTTACGGGGCCCGTCTTGAGAGGGCGACCATCAATGGCTTGCACCACACGGGCATTCTTGAAGTCATGATATTGTAATCCCAGAGAGTCGGCATACTCTCTATCAATGAAGTTGTTGGTAGCTCCTGAGTCTATCATGGCGTGGATCATGACGGGTCCCTTTTTTGCTGACCATAAGGTGACCACTAGAAGGAACAGGACCCCGGTTGGCGGCTCTTGAACGGGTTTCTTGACCGGGTTGGCGAGCCTCTCTACGCCCGGTCGTTGGCTTCCCCCGCCGGCTGTGTGCCAGCCGCCTCAGACGCCTTCGTCTCCGCGGAGGACGCCGCCGCAAGACGGGCGGCGGGCTTCCCTTTGGCTGGGCACTCTCTGGCGAAGTGGCCCCCATTCCCGCAATACCAGCAGAGATTTAGGCGTTGGCGGCGGGCCTTCTCGGCGGCATCTAATCTGGGACGCACATTGCCCAACTGCATCGGCACCTCCTCGCTCCCTCTGGGGTATGGGGATGGTGGTGGGGGTCTCCACACTGGACGCGGCTGAACGCTGGCGGGAGCGGAGGGTTTTGCCCCAGCTCTACCGCTCTGGCCTCGGACCCACTGTTTTCTGTTGGCAATCATGACTTCAGCCCGTAAACACTGATCGATGAGTGCTTCCAGCGTTTGGGGAGGATCCACCTTGGAGATTTCCTCCAGCATTTCAATGTTGAGACCCTCCCGAAATTGTCCTCTGAGGGCAACATCGTTCCAGCCGGTGTTGTGGGCCAGCACTCGGAACTCGGCTATGTACTGAGACATGGGTCTGTCTCCTTGGAAGAGGCGGCGGAGTTTGTGCCCGGCGGCCTCCAAATTGTCCTCGATTCCCCAGGTCGCCTTAAGGTGGTCCAAGAAATGTTGCGCTGACCTTAGATGTGGGGAGGCTTGGTCGAACAGAGCCGTCGCCCAGTTAGCCGCTGGCCCGTCTAGGAGACTGTAAATCCACGCCACCTTGATGTCTTCCTGGGGAAACTCGGCATCACGGGCCTCTAGATAAGCTTGGCATTGGCGACGGAAAACATGAACCTTAGAAGCTTCTCCAGTAAACTTGGTTGGCAACGCCATGGCCGGAAGACGGATTCCGCGTTCCTTCAAACCCTTTATTTCCCCATCCTGTGCATTGAGCTTATCACGGATTCGGTCCACCTCATCCTTGTCGATGGTGTAGGTAATCGGCTGGCCGCTCGGCCCAGGTACGGTTCCGGTAGACATTCTGGCCGAGGTTAATTGGTGCTTAGGGTGGCGGAGTCAAACTGTCACGACCCAGGCTACAGAGCACCAATAACCATACGCAGAGGCCAGATTCTATCTAATATCTTTATTAAAGAAATATATAAAGTTAGTAAAAGCAAATGTAAAAGTTAGTCCAGAAGCAGACCTTTCAGGAAAGGTCAAAATTAGTCCAAAGAAACAATGTCCAATATGAAATATTAAGGTCCAAAGTTGTAATCCAATAACCGAAACACTCACTTTGCCAGGCAAAGTGAGGGGAGATGACAAGGTCCTTTAGTCCATGAACTTGAGCAAGGCTAGGAAATAACTTGATACTTGAAACAAGGCTTGAAACGTGGAACAAGGTAACGAGGAACAAGAACAAGGTCCGTGGAATAACTTGGTAAAATCCGTGAAACAAGGCAAGGGTTAGTCCTGGGAAACAAGGCAAGATCCGTAGGTAAACAAAGGCTGGGAAACAGGAGCGAAGGCTGGAAACAAGGCAAGGCTTGAGCAGGAACGAGGCTTGAATCGGAGCGCGCTGTCCAGACACAACTCGCTCCGGAGGCTGACGAATTGACTCCGCGAAGTTACTACGCGGGTAAAACACCTATAAAGAGTCTAACTTTCCCGCCGAAGCAGTTCTCTGGGAACCAGAAACGAAAGCTAAACTCTGAGACCAGATGTCTGACTCCTTAAAGATTCTCACGAAAAGCAGACTTAATTGGGTACATTCTTAGCTGCTATCCTCGCACTCCTGCGCGAAGCTGCTTCCAAACCCCTCTGTTGTTTACAAAACTCATGGCGAGAGAACACGGGAGATGTAGGCTCAGGGTTTGTTTGACATACTTCTGGGACACAACTTTCTTGCAGGTGCAAGGTTCCCAGATCTGCCTGGGAAAGATCTGGCTGAGAAGATTCCAGTTCTGACTGGGAAGGTAAAAAACCCAAGTTTTCTTCTTCATCAGGCATTACAATGTCATGAGCAGGACTACAAGGCCCATGAGTCATCACAGCTCCATGCGCAGTAATGCTATGTAGTAATTACTGTATTTACAAATTTAGCACCAAAATATCACAATGAATTTAAAACATTGACTACAAAAACACTGACTACTAAAAGGCAGACTGTATTGGATAATCCAGAACATTGGATAAGCAATTGTTGGATAAGTGAGATTCTACTGTAATATGAAATAATTACTGTGGTAGAATAATACAGAACAATATAATCTCTAAAACCAGGACAGTAAATACATAGCAACACTCTAAAAGCAGGGAAATTGGGAATTCCACAAAGGAAACAATCAGGGCCAGCTAACACCTCCCAAGAAAGGATTTTTCCAGAAAGGAAGCTGAGAAGGGAGTGAAGCAGTGTGTATTACCAAAGTCATTATTATTACTATCATCATCATTATTGTTGTTGTTGTTATGTTGCTGTGAACCGTAAAAATGAACACAATCTGGCTCCAAGTATTCAAAAACACTACAATCAGAATATATAAAAATTACTGTGGTATAATAAAACAGAACAATACAATCTCTAAAATCAGAACACTAAATAAAGAACAACACTCTGAAAACAGGGGAATTCCAGACACAAAACTATCAGGGCCAGCTAACACCTTCCAACAAAGTATTCCCATACCAAAGTCTGGCAAATCCTCTGTTTTCTGAGGGCCACAGCCATTTAAAAAAAAAACTGTGTGTACTCAACCACTGCACAGGGGTACTTCTTCATCTACACAGACAGTAGAAGCACATAAAATATTGCAAAGAACACCACTCTGAAAACAAGGGAATTCCAGACAGGAAACAATCAGGGCCAGTGAACAAGTCCCAACAAAAAATTCCCTCAGGGATGAAACAGCCATGCTTTAAAGCTGCAAGGCCATTACATGCTAATCATTTTGCCTAATTGCAGCATTCATACTTGCCTCCAACAGACAAAAAAAAACAAACAGAAATATTGTATATTCACAAGCTTTAGGAAATAATATCCCCTGATGGCGCAGCGTGTTAAAGCACTGAGCTCCTGAACTTGTGGACCGAAAGGTCGCAGGTTTGAATTGGGGGAGTGGAGTAAGCCCCCACTGTTAGCCCTAGCTTCTGCCAACCCAGAAGTTTGAAAACATGCAAATGTGAGTACATCAATAGGTACTGCCCCAGGGGGAAGGTAACGGCGCTCCATGCAGCCATGCCACATGACCTTGGAGGAGTCTGCGGACAACGGCTTAGAAACGGAGATAAGCACCAACCCCCAGAGTCAGACACGACTGCACTTAATGTCAGGGGAAAACCTTTACCCTTTACCTTAACTACTACCAATTCCTCAATACTTTATTTCCCATACCACCATACTTCGCCACAGCAACGTATGGCCGGGCACAGCTAGTAGTATATAAAATTACCTTCAGACTATGTAGCATAAATGAACCCTATGTTTAGACTTGAGTCCCATCTTCAAATTAACTCATTATGTACATACAGGCAGTCCTTGAGTTACAAACAAAACAGGTTCTGTAGCTTTGTTCTTCAATTGAATTTGTATGTAAATTGGAACAGGTACATTTTTAAAGTGTGTGTGTGTGTGTGTGTGTGTGTGTGTGTGTGAATTTCATACAAATTCAGTTTAATAACAAAGCTACAGAACCTGTCTTGTTTGTAACTTGGGTACTACCATTATGTGCATAATGCATGCTTTGGATAGCATAGGTATGAGATTCAACTTATCCTCTGCCTCCCCAGTAGCATTTTGACCATCTTCCAACCTGAGAGTCCCATCTTCTGATGGTATACCGACATATCTCTGGTTGTACTGATCTGTTTAGTTTTCATGGCAAAATACTGGTGTGGTTTGCCATTACCTTCCCCAGGGATTGTATATTACAACAGCCCAATTAATAGTCACTAACTTGAGTTGGTGGGCTGAGTATTTATGGTTCTAATGTACACAGTATTTCATGAGAGGTGATGACGTAATAATGTGATGATATACCAGTGTTCTCATAGCTATTAAATCAAGAATATTATTTTCCTGCTCCACTTTTCCTTTAACCAGCACCAGTATCACAAGATCACAAGAAATTATTGTTCATTGTCTACCTTGTTGAAAGTTCAATGAAAAGGCCATATCCATTGGAAGGAAGATGGGAAAAGAGCTTAGGTATTTCATTTTTTTTTTTTAAAAAAAAAACCCTGAATATGATGGCTGTCACTTAAAAAGGCATTTCAGTGAACGGATAAAAGGTTCAAATAAACATCACATATTTCCGTGTTTAAATATTTTACCTTATTAGAGCTGACATTTTGCCTTAAGTGCCAACCAATGAAATAACATTCTTTTAAAATAAACTGACAGGGCTACTGAGGACCTTGCCTTCTTCAGGCATTATTTTAGTTTTCGAATTCCATTTATAGATGTAGCAGCAAATACTGATGTATGCAGCAGCTTTACAATTTCAACCAATGGCTATATTTTAAAATTCCTGGGGGACTAATGATTTGAAATAGCAGAAGTGGAAGAAAAGAAATTGCTAAATCTGACATTAAGCTAATCATAAAGAAAGATTAGTGATACATTTATATTTTCCAATGTGGCTTGCTCAACGTGGCTCTGAGTTTTATTTCATGCACTGAGCTTACCGTATATACTCACCATATATACTCACGTATCGTATATACGTTTTCCAAGGATAAGGTAAGATCTTATCTTTCACCACTCATCTAAGAGAATGGAATGTTTCCCCTTCTATATATATAAATGAGTGATGGCATCACGGCGACCAACAAAACAACAAAACTACAGGCCCCCCAACCTCAAAATTTGACAACACAACCCATCATCCATGCCTCTAGGTTGATACAACAAAAAGAACAGAAAAATAAAGTCCTAATTAGAGGGAAAGGAATAATTGTTTTTATCCAATTGCTGCCAGTTAGAGGACTAATCTCTGCCCACTTGGTCTCCTAGCAACCAACTAAGCCCAGGGGACAGGCAGACTTAGGCCTCTCTTAGGCCTCTTCCACAGATTATCTAATTTACACTGGATTATATGGCAGTGTAGACTCAAGGCCCTTCCACACAGCTATATAACCCATTTATAATGGACTTAATGTCAGGGGAAAACCTTTACCCTTTACCTTAACTACCACCAATTCCTCAATAGTTTATTTCCCATACCACCATACTTCGCCACAGCAACGCGTGGCCTGGCACAGCTAGTTTTTTATAAGAGTAAAGGTACAGTGGAGCCCCTGGCAGTGCAGCGGATTAAACTGCTGAGCTGCTGAACTTGCTGATCGAAAGGTCGGCGGTTCGAATCCAGGGAGCAAGGTGAACTCCCACTGTTAGCCTCAGCTCTTGCCAACCTAGCTGTTCGAAAACATGCAAATGTGAGTAGATCAATAGGTACCACTCCAGCGGGAAGGTAACAGCGTTCCATGCAGTCATGCCAGCCACAGGAGGTGTCTATGGACAATTTTTGGCTTAGAAATGGAGATAAGCGCCAACCAAGCCTGTAGCGAGGGGGTGGTTTTAGGGGTTCAACCCCCCCCCCCCCCGAAATTTTTCAGGTTATAAAAAAAACCTGGTTTACTCATGAATTTTAACTGGTTAACCAAATCCCCATGCTAAGTCTATGAGACACAAAACCTTAAGAGTCCCTCCAGGCACTATCTCAAACAGATATTGACAGGTTTGTAGTGGGGAGGGGTGTGTGCTAGGGGTTAACCCCCCCCCCCCCCCCGGAAATTTTCAAAACCCCTCCCGAATTTTTTTTCTGGCTACGGCCCTGGCGCCAACCCCCAGGTACTACTAAAGGTACAGTGGTCACACAGATCCAGAAATAAGTTGGCTCAGGGTTTTTAGGTTGATTTTTTGACTAACATTTCAAAACCTATACATACAGGATACTTTGTAGGTATATTTACAAGTCATGTGTCTGGAAGAAAGACTGTTCAGACTACTTGGTTTGTGCAGGTATGTGCATTAAACTGAAGCATATAAAGCAGCCAGGAAGAGGAGTCAGTTAATATGACAATACTGCCATGCATAGAAGATATGAAGAAAGGGAGACCATGTGGGCTTCTCTATACGTGTTGAAGCAAGCATGAAGTTGCTTCATCTTGTGCTCAGTACATGATTTCATGATTCCATTCATCATGAAATGGTTGTGATACAGATGATTAAGAAATATGTGAATAAGTAAAAAAAACATTATTTTATGGGTTAGTGTAGAAAAAAGTAATGAAAAGGTTAGGATATAGGAGAGTGCATTCGTAGAGTGTGGTCTTCTGGTCAGTGAATTCATGTCATCTCCGTGTGGTCTGTCTCAGAGATAAGAAAGAGTATATTATCATCTCGCCTGCTATTGTTACCTCTCCTGGAAGTGGAAGTGTGATCCTGTGTATAGTGTAGTCAAAAATGTAAATAAAGCTAAAGCCGCTCTTCTGAGCTGAAAGAAGGCTACGGCTGATTTATTTGATGGGGCCAGCAGAGCAGGATCACCACGTCCTCAGAAAACAGATGTTTTCCTGGATCGTGAAGGGGAATTGTCAAGGAGATTTATGGAAGCCTCAGTTACCATACCACCATCAAAAACATGCAGCTACTTTCTGCATCTTTAAATGACATGGTGCTGTGTTCAAATATAGATTCATGAAGGAGGGTATCCACAATGAACCCCAGAAAGGAATAAGGTGGTTGGTTGTTCCTAATTTCCTGGTTCCAAGTAAAAGGGCTCTACTACCCATAGATTGTACCTGTTGGTTAAAAACTTGGCATTATTCAGTTTGTCCACCTGTCCACTTGCACAGAGAGCCCTTTGCTGAGTGACACACAGCAAACAAATTTTCAGCATGTTACAGCAATGACACAATGGCTTCTGCACAGATTTTACTCAAAATGACACTGTTATGTGATTTGGCTTTCAGTGTGCTATACTGGTCCCCAATAAAACTTGTAGACACAATAAAATATAGACTGAAAATGAGTCCCAAGTATTTAAAGTCTGAGAAATCTTTACTCAGTCTTTAAGTTAGATATTGAAGTAGAAGGAAAACCTAATGGACTGATAACATCAATTCTCTGGGTGATTTTTCTTCATCCACAGAGGGACCTGCAGCTATCAATAGAGCAAATTTGACCCTATAGCCGTTGCATCTACCATTGGATTGGGGAAAACCTCCAGAGCAAAACTTGTAGGTATGCAAAAGGATCTTGTGAAAAGGATGGACATTTAAGTTCTGTATACTTTTTCTTAGGTGATCACTCTTTGTCTGAGTGTGATGGTCTTCTATGTGCAGTGTCTTGGTGGATCCGTAGGTAACTATGGAGCCTTATTCTTGACCTTCATGTTCTTCCACAGTGAGGACATTGGTTTCCAGGTGGAAGGTGGTCCCGATCAGGGTTGACTTGACACACCTTCCTCTTTGAACATTTCTCCCTTTTGCCTTCCATTCATGCCTCTTCAAATTCCACAGCACTGCTGGTTCTGCAAACACAACACTGGACAAAGCTTAGTGTTATTAATCACGCAACAATTCTCAGTGAAGAAATTACTGCTAATGTGTACAATTATTTTACTGGATATCTGTTTGAATCATTGCTCTTCTATTTACTAGATTCCATTAAAAAGATAAATTAGAATGAATTTGTAGAAAATGAAGAAATGAAAAAAATATACCACACTTTTTTTTTTTAAATAATTTTTATTGAAATTTTACTTATACATAACAGTGATCCAGGGGGGAAGAAACTAAGGGAAAAGATTGTGCGGGAAAGTTTTTGAGGGAGGGAAGTGGGTAGCTTTAGGGGGAGGGGCAAGAAGAGAAAAAGAAAGAAAAAAAAAAGGAGGGGGGGGGGAGAGGGAAAAGAGGGGTAGGAATAAATTAAGGAGGGTAGGATAAGGGGGCCGGGGAAGGAATGTTGCCTAAAGTTTGGGGGGGGGGGGGGGTTGGGTGACTTCCGTTCTTCTCTTCCAATATGGCATCTTCTCTCTTCAATCATATTCTTTTTTGAGATACTCGTCGAAATCTTCCCAGTTTGTTCTTTTCATGGCCTTACCGGAGTTACTCTTCATCCAAAAAGTTAAAATGTCCATATCTCTTATTTCTATAATTTTATTTAACCATTGGTCTTTTGTGGGGGGTTCTTCCGATTTCCAGTGTTTCGCCAAAATTATCCTCGCTGCCGTTATAAAATACGTAAAAAGTTTATCCTTATTTGTCTCCATTTTAATTTCAGGGTCATACAACCCTAACAGGAGGAGTTCTGGTTTAAAGATCATTTTTAGTTTAAGAATCTTATTACATTCTGAGTGTATTGTTTTCCAAAACTTTTCATTTTTTTTACAGCTCCACCACATATGTAGGTAGGAGCCCACTTGGTCTTTGCATTTCCAACATTTATTACTAACATTTTTATACATTAAGTTCAATTTTTTTGGTGTCAAGTACCACCTGTGTACTATTTTTAACCAATTCTCCTTTAGATCTGAGGCGTATGTATATTTCATTTTTTTTTCCATATTGATTCCCATTCATCTATGTTTATAGGCCTCCCTATATTTTTGGCCCATTGTATCATTGATTTAGTGACTTCTTCTCTTTCGGTAACCCAATCTAATAACTTTTTATAGAGGATAGTTATACTTTTCTCCTTCACTTGCAGGAATTTGTCCCAAAAGCCACTTTCTTGATTGAACCCTACTTGTCTATCTTTTTTATAGAATTCCTTAATTTGAATATATTGAAACCACGAGACGTTTTTGTAATTCTTTTGTATCTCTTCCAAGCTTTTTACAAAGGGCTCTTCATCTCTGTTATTTAATCCACCTAGGATCTCCTTGTATGTTGGCCAGATTGTCCAGCCTAAAAGCCTTCTTTGGTTTGCCTCAAGGGGCGATATCCACAAAGGAGTTTTTGTGTAGAAATAATTTTTATATTTAATCCAAACTTTTAACAGGGCAGAGCGAATAAAATGATTTCCAAAAAAATTTTCTACTTTCATCATATCATACCACATATATCCATGCCACCCCCTTCTTAAATCAAATCCCTCTATGGTAAGTATTTTTTCTTTTTTAAGGGTTACCCATTCTTTCACCCACTCCAAAGAACAGGCCTCGTAATATAATCTTAGATCAGGGAGACCGAAACCGCCTTTTAGTTTGGGTGTGATCATAATTGAGTATTTGATTCGAGGTTTTCTATTCTTCCAAATAAATTTGGATATATCTTTATTCCAATCTTTGAATATTTTTGTATTTCTTATAATTGGGACATTTTGAAAAAGATATAATGATTTAGGAAGTATGTTCATTTTGATTACCGCTATTCGCCCTAGTAATGATAAATTTAGATTTTGCCAATTTTCGAGGTCTTTTTTTATTTCTTTCCATTTGGCTAAGTAATTTAGTTCCAAGAGTTGGTTATTCTTTGCAGAGATCCAGATCCCCAGATATTTAATTTTTGTTGCTATTTCTAGTCCTGAGATTTTATGTAGATTTTCTTGTTTTTTCTTAGTCATGTTCTTGGTTAAAATTTTTGTTTTCCTTTTATTTAATTTGAAACCTGCCACTTTGCCGAATTCCTCAATTTTTTCTAGCCAATTGTTTAACTCTCTTTGTGGGTCTTCTACTATACAGATTATATCATCTGCAAAGGCTCTTATTTTTATTTCTTGTTTATCCAATTTCGTCCCATGTAAGATTTTATCGTTTTTTATGGCTTTAAGTAGTGTTTCTAGGGCAAAAATAAATAACAGCGGAGATAAAGGACAGCCTTGTCTAGTTCCTTTTTCGATGCGGAATTCTTCTGATGTCAGGCCATTAATACTAACTCTGGCTTTTTGTTTGGCATAGATAGCGTTAATAGCATTTTGAAATTGCCACCCTATATCTATTTCTTGTAACAGTAGTTTGAAAAATTCCCAATTTAGGTTGTCAAATGCCTTCTCGGCGTCTATTGAGACAAGTCCTAACTCTTTTTGAGGGTTTGATTCATAATATTCTATTATATCCAATATGATTCTTACGTTATCTTTTGTACTTCTATTTTTCAAAAATCCCGTTTGGTCCTCGGAAATCCAATCGTTTAAAAACTCTTTAAATCTATTTGCCAGAACTTTTGTGTAAATTTTATAATCTGTATTGAGTAAGGATATAGGCCGATAGTTGCTGATCTCTTGTGCTTCTGTTCCTTCCTTGTGTATCATAATTATTTCAGCCTCCTTCCGCGATTCAGGGATTTTTCCCAAGTTTAACGCCTGATTCATTATTTTTTTCAAATATTGTATTATTTCCTCTTGTACTGTTTTATAAAATTCTCCTGTGAAGCCATCTGGGCCTGGTGATTTATTTACTTTAAGATCTTTTATTGCTTTTTTTATTTCCTCCTCTGTAATGTCCTTATTTAGTTCAAGTCTCTGGTCTTCCGTTATTTTTGGTAGCTTTTGTTCTCCTAAGTACTTTACAATGTTTTCCTGGTCTATGGGATCCTTTGAGTACAAATTTTTAAAGAAGATTTTAAATTCCTCCTTTATTTCCTCGTCTTTAATTATCTCTCTATCTCCTACCTTTATTTTAGCTATGTGTTTATTTTGTTTCCTCTTTCTTATCATTCGAGCCAGCCACCTACCTGGCTTATTGGCATTTTCGAACGTTTGTTGTTTCACTCATTTCAACCGATTGGCTAGTCTCTCTATTTCCCAAGTATTTTTTTGTTTTTTTAATAATTCTAATTTCCTTTTCGTCAATTGGTTTTTGGGATTTTGTTTAAGTTTCTTTTCTTCTGAATCAATTTGTTTAACCAACTCGTTTATTTCTTGGTTCCTTCTTTTATTTTTACTTGCGCTTAATTGAATTAGATCTCCTCTAATTACAGCCTTATAGGCATCCCAGATTATCTGTGGGCTCATCTCAGGGGTGTCATTTAGTTTAAAAAATTCCTTTGATTTAATTTTTATTCTATCTATGTCTTTCTCTAATTTTATTAAATTATCATTTAGTCTCCATTTTCTCTTATGGTTTTTATGATTTATTACCATGACAAGTGGGCAGTGGTCCGAAAGGTCTCTTGATAATATTTTAATTTTGTCTATTTTGGTTAACAATGTTTTGGTCACCCAAATCATGTCGATTCTTGACCATTGATGATGTCTGCTAGAGAGATGGGTATAATCTTTTTGATTAGGATTAAGTTCCCTCCATGTGTCTTTCAGGTCAAATTCTTCCTTAAATCTTATGAACATTTTTGGCAGGGTACTGAATTCTTTTTTCCTCTTTTGATTATAGGTTTTGTCTAATTTATTGTCTAGCACCCCATTGTAATCTCCGAAAATCATAATGTGCTCAAAATCTATCTGGTTAATATTTTTCCAAACAAATTTTATAAATTTCGTTTTTGGGCCGTTTGGAGCGTATATATTACATAGAAGGATTTTCTCATCTCCAATCTCTATCATTACCCCTATAACTCTTCCTTCATTGTCCTTGAATTTTTCCAACGACTTAAATTTGGTGTCTATATATAGTGCAACTCCTCTTTTTTTCTTAATATCCGAGGAGTAATATACCTGTCCTAATGGGTCGTTTATCAGATATTTTACATGTTTTTTTGCTATGTGTGTCTCCTGTAGGGCTGTAATATTATATTTTTCTTTCCATAATTTACTAAATAGTCTTTTCCTTTTGGATGGCGAGTTCAGACAGTTAATGTTGTTTGAAAAACATTTTATTGTTTGGGTAAAATCATTCATCGGTTGGGTTGTCATCAATTGGGCTGTCGTCGTCCTCTTCATCATCTGCCTCTGAGGATGGGGCTGCTTTGTCCGTCTTGTCTTTCCGTCCTAGGTTTTCTTCGATTTCTTTTGGTGAGTCAAATCTTCTCTTTTTTGGATTTTTTGGATTGAGCACTTTCTCTTTATTTGGTGATACTGACTCAAGATCTATATCTCTCTTAAGTTTCCTGTAAAAGTCCCTGGCTTTATCTTCTGATGTCAGCCAGAATTTCTCTCCTTTGTAAGTTGTCATAATCCCCTCGAATTTTTCCCACCTAAATCTGATGTTCAGCTTTTTCAGTTCATCTGTGAGAAAATAGTATCTCCTTCTTCTATTCATTACTGATGCGGGGATTTCTTTCATTATTGCTACTCTTCTTTGTTTATAGTAGGGTGGGTTGGTCAAATTATTTTTTAATATTTCATCTCTGGTATTTTTCTTGATAAAGCGGACAATTACGTCTCTTATTGATTGGTTCTTCTTTGCGTAGTTGGTTTGTATTCTATAGACCCGATCAATTTGGGAATCTGCCTCTAGTTCCGAACATTGGAGAATTTTGGCGATCAGCTGTGACACCACCGTTCTAATATTTTCTTTGGAATCTTCTTCAATATTTCTAAATCTCAATTGGAATTCTAACTCTTGTTGTTCACATTTTTCTTGTATTTTTTCTAATTTTTGATTTTTGGATTCTAAGGTTTCCAGTTTCTTTTGCATTTTACTTTGGATCTTTTCCGTTTTCTTATTATCCATTTTCAGTTCTTTTATATCTTTTGTGTTATTAATCGTTTCCGCTTTTATATCCTGAATTTCTTTTGTATTATTGAGCATTTCATTTCTTAGGGAACTGAGTTCTTCCTTTAAATCTTTCATATCTTCTTGTAGCGATTTCTGTTGTTGATCCTGCTTGGCAGCAATGGCTTGTACCTCCTTTTGGATCATGTCTTGCTTAGCTGAGATAGATTGAATTTCCTTCATTAGATCCCTTAGATTTATCTCATCATTCAGCGATCCTCTGCGTAACATAGATTTGTTGTCTTTCGGGTCTTTTTCCATTTTCCACTTTGCTGTTATCATTATTTCCTTTGAAATCCCAGGGATTAACACTCTCTTAGTGCTACTTTGTTATCTTCATTAGTATTTTGCCTTAATTCTCTTGTAGACTCTCTATTGAGTTGCCCGATCCAATGCTGTCTTCTCACACTTCTCAGTCCTTAATCTTCTACAGACTCTCCTGTCTATTTTTTTTTTTTTTGGGCTGTGTGCTATAACTCGCTGCTCCACGGTGGCAGGCTCTTTAGTTACGGCTTCTAGCCTCCAAACATTGGTACGCTCTCCCACAATACCGTCTAAGTCCGTCTCTTCCTGTTCTTCTATCCTTCTTTTAGTCTCTCTGGTATGTGTTTCTGAATGGGTGTCCGTGGAGCTACACTTCCTGTTTCTTCTTCCTCCTTTTGGTAATGCCCCTCCTTCAGTAAGCTTGCCCCTCCTCCTTACACATCACCACTTCCGTCCGTTTGCTCACGCACCCACACAGCGCTGTAGACAAAACATGCCAAGGACTTCAAAACATGCCGAGGGCTTCAAGGTCGGAGTGGCTTTTGTTTAGTGGGAGGGGATATTGTTTATAATGTTTTTGCTGGCCGTGCCTTCTCTGCTAATCGACCTGGGACTCGATGTTCAGATTAAGCTATCTATTCCTGTAGCTTGCCCGTTTCAAACAGCGAACAAATTAAGCTGAATCTTGCAGCAAACAATGGGACAATGTCTTGAGGCTTGAGTTTATCTTAACGGATGTTGGCAGGCGAGCCGACAGGGGAGATTTTGGGGGGATGGCCCGCGCGTTCATATGTTTCCCTGACTCAGTCTCCCCCGAATCTTTGCCCTGCCCTCAGTCCCCCCAAGTCCCAGCTTAGCCAGAAAGATGGAAATAAAGCATTTATCCACTCACAGTTTTCGTTCTCTTTCTTAGTTCTCCGTTGTTTTCCTTGGAAGATAAGAACAATTCTTTTTATTCTTGCCGTCTGCCCCCTCTCAGGCGGCTTTCTGCTTGAGTCTTTAGTCTTTGTGAGCGAAGCGTACGGCTTGTGCAGGATCCCCTGCTTCCCGTGCCGCGCCTTGCTGTCCGGATCTTCCCGGACCCTCTCAGCCACCCACTCTTGGGGAATGGGCGCCTGCTGGGGCCATCGGGTTCTCCAGCCGACCTTGCAACTCCTCCCGTCTCTATCCGCGGTAAGGAGGGAGAGCTAGGCTCTTCCCAGGCGCAGCATTCGGGTGGTCACCAGGAGCACTGGTGATCCGTGTCCGTCGCCATTTGTCGCTCACCGGAAGTCCCCCAAAATATACCACACTTTAAAAAGTAAACTCTGTTGAAATGTTTTAAAATACCTTAAAATAACTTTCCTAAAACTTATTGTGACTTCCTAAATGCTCAAAGACCATGAAGTCTACTGAAGGGGAAAAAAGAATGTGGTCTGCTTTGATTCATTAATATTTTATGTTTCTTTTTTAATGGATTTTAAGGCATGATTAGAAAATAGAACAGAAAAAAAGAAAATATTTTTGAGTCAATTTCCATTTTCTGCCTTTTTAAAAAACCAAAACAAAAGAAAATGGAAGGCAATGGCAATCTTCTTCTGAACAAATGTTGCCAAGAACATGGCACGGGATTTTCTTTCAAATCATTTCTGACTTACGGTAACTCTAAAATGATACCATTATGTGTGTGTGTGGGGGGGGGGGGGGGAGGGTTGCAAGATTTGTTAAGAGGGGATTTGCCTTCCTCTAAGGCTGAGACAGTGTGACTTGTCCAAGGTCACCAAGACCAAGAGGGTTTCCATGGCTAACAGGAATTTGAGCCCTGGTTTCCAGAATCATAGACCAATGCTCATACCGCTGCACCATACTGGGTCTCTTGAGATCCTTGTTAAATAGGCTTTGAAATTAGAATACAAATCAAAACTAGACTACAAAGCAAAACCAATGTAAAACAGCAGGGCCAAGGAAAATCAATTGAACAAAATTTGGTTACTGTGTGATTTAAATATCCCATTCTCTTTAAATTGCTCTCTGAAATTATCACTTCCTTTTTCTACAGACATAATCTACGTGCATACTTTGTCCTTTAAGCATTGTGTTTGACTTAGGTTGTTTCTTTTTCAATAGAACTTTGAATACACACAGCTGTTTATCTTGCTGCATTTTTATGTTTATCAGAAAAAGCCTTCTCAGAATTAATGTTCTATGGTTTTATAAGGTCATAATGCTGTTTGTGATGCAAGCATGCCTGTAATAAAATAATGTCAATTAATGCCACAGTCTTACTAATTATCAACATAAATTAATTTACTGTGTCAACCTGCAACCTGCCTCAACTTTAACCAACTCAGTCACTGGTGAGGAATGATGGAAGTTGCAATCCCACAACATCAGGAAAGGCACTCATTCCTCAACCTTGATTTCAATATATGTATGTCAAATCTTGCAGGTTTATATTGCTGTGACCCAGAATTTAAAATATGTAGATAATAAAAAGAAAGTATTGTACACAATTCCAGACATGTTGTCGAACTGGCAGAGTGGCAATTTTTAGTGGCCATGGGCAAATATGTAAATGATATGGTCATATGGAAATCTATAAATGCTGGATTAAAAAAACCAAGAAAGTGTAGTCGTTTTTAACTTTTCCATGAGGAAGGTTTAAACACTGGAACATTTCCCACTCCATTTGGTCTCTGAAGAAAGCTCTTTCATTTAAAACCAGCTTTCACACTTTCCTTCTTTAAAAAAT
Organism: Anolis carolinensis; assembly: GCF_035594765.1. Classification (NCBI taxonomy): domain Eukaryota; kingdom Metazoa; phylum Chordata; class Lepidosauria; order Squamata; family Anolidae; genus Anolis; species Anolis carolinensis. The sequence goes on along the minus strand of NC_085841.1, from coordinate 38,093,025 downwards.
TATTTGTCTCTTGTCATTAAAGAATCGTATAAAAGGCTTTCGTGAGAACTGAGATTAATATAGTGTCTTCTTTTTGCTTTGGTGGTTTGTTGCAAACAAATAATTCAAATTTCCTCCCTAAAATAACACGGCCTGCCAGGGTGGTTTTAAAAAATAATTTAGCATCATGAATCATTAAGCAGTTGTGCATAATTCTATCTTTAACCATTCCGGATTGTTATTTCTAATCAACACAATAACACTATTACAGGTAAAATTCTTCTTCTGCAAGGATGTGTAGATAGCCTTTATTTATATGAAGAACTTTTTTTTTTTTAGTATTTAGAAAGACTTTGGAGACCACCGAACAAGGTGCTTGATATCAGCGTTGTGGATTTCACATAAGCAACAGGTCCCTTTCAATTCAATGGTTTGTTCAGAGCCCTTAGAATGGAGTCAGAAGAGGCAGGCAAGTAATCACTAAACTATAAACAGCATGAGGGGCAAAAGGCACAAGAACAAGTGGTCTTCTCTCTGCAAAACATATGCTTTGGGGTTCTGCATCATCAGTGGGGTGGGCTTTTGAAAACTTCACCAGACGAGGAGATCGACTTACCTTGCTGTAGGAATGAGACCTATAGACACCTGATCAGAGAGCTTAGGATCTCCCTGGCCCCGCCAACTGAATATATTCCAGCATGGCAGCATGGGGTTGGACTAGATGACCTGTGTGGTCTCCTGTACAAGGAACAGCCACTCAGCTCCCAAGAAGATGTAGAAAGAAATGGCTAATTCAGGCTCTTCACCTCAGATGTGGCTTATGACTACTGCCAAATACTTCTCGGGAGTAGAAGACCATACCTAAGTGGAGCTGGAAACCTAAGTGTTGTGGGAGTCTACAGAATTATAAGACCAGCATTACAAGCATCATGGGGAATCTTTGTTCATAGGCTTCTGTAGGGGGTGTAGGTATCTTAAAATTAGTTCACGACCTTGGGTTTTTATGGTTCCTGTTACTGCTAAGAACCAGAAACATATTCAGGGGGTAGCCATGCAGCAAAATACAACAAAATCCACAGAACAGTGGTGATGATGATGATTTTATTTTTGTATCCTGCCTCCATCTCCCCAAAGGGACGTGGGGCAGCTTACATATGGCACAAAGTGCCTAAAACAATGCCTAAAATAAACACACAGTATAATACAAAATAAAACCAGCAGAATATAAAACAACAATTTGAACTCAGAACAACGCCCAGTAACCTATAGTGCAAGTTGTAGCTAAGGAACAATGACATGGGATGAAAATGCTGTGCTGTATCATAATTGCGGACCATTGGCTTGGACATTCTCAAAGGCTTGTCTAAACACCCAAGTCTTCAATTTCGTCCGGAAGGAGGACAGGGTGAGGGTTTGCCTAATCTCCTTGGGGAGGATGTTCCAAACCCAGGGGGCCACCACGAAGAAGGCCCTCTCCCTTGTCCCCACCAACCATGCTTGTGACAGTGGTGGGACCGTGAGGAGGGCCTCCACGGCAGATCTTAATGCCCATACAGGTACATGAGGGGATGCAGTCATAAAGATAGGCAGGGCCCAAACCATTTAGGACTTTAGAGGTGATTACTGCACTTTGAATTGGGACTGGAAATGCATCGGCAGCCAGTGGAGATGTTCTAATGGGGGGGGGGGGGAATCATCTGCTCCCTATAATTAGATCCAGTTAGCAACTGGCACTTTTTCAATATCCAGGTGGAGGCCGCTAGGGGAATGCTAGAGAGAGAAGGATAGTCCATTTTACAGGGGTGGAGCTGGAAGGAGGAAAAGCATTTCCCCCGTTTTTGCTGGTTATTCCCCCTGCCCCCTTCCCATATCATAAACGAGGTTTGTTTCCATGACAGGGACATGGGTGGGGGGGAATAACAGGAGGAAATGGTCTTACTCCTTCCACCCCCATAAAATGGACTATCCTTCTCTCCCTAGCGTCCCCTGGTGGACTCTGCCCGGATAATGGAACAGTACCATGATACCTTTTGGGGCAAACTAAAAAACACAAAATACATCATGCAATCCTTCAGAGTTTCTCTGACTTCTTCAACAAGAAAAAATGTTACTGTCATATAAGAAAAGAAAAACAACAATGTTATAATCAGAGGCCTATACTTTGTGACATATAACATTTGAGACAAAGCTTAGGCCTGTGACTATAACATTGTTGCTTTTCTTTTCTTATATGATAGTAACATTTTAGTAATGATTTTTGACATCTTTGCTTGAGAAAGAAGCCAATGACACTTTGAAAGCTTGCATGAGGTTTTCGTGCTTTTTAATTAGATTTGAATTATAGTTTGCTAAACCCTTGGGTGCTAATGATGATGAATGACCTAGTTGTTAGCCTTGGGTGATGCCTAGTTCATAGTCTACTCCCTTTCCCTAGGCTCCTTGTAGACAAAACCATGGCTTCACTAAAATACAGCTCAGAGGCCACAATACTCTGAGCAACTGGAGTGTGCTGACCTTAAAGTCAGACCAGGACACTCAGAGAAACTATTTTCCTCAAGAGTGGGAAGGTTTGGGTCTAGGCCAGCTGGTAAACTGGTTGGGATTTCTGGGGGTTGTAGGCCAAAACATCTGGGGACCCACAAGTTGAGAACCACTGGCTCCTCTTGGCTCTGAGTGAAGCTCTAGAAGACCCAACTACATAAACTTCACTTCTGGTTTATCCATTGCTTAGAACAACATGGATTTGTTTAGTCAAGCTGTCTGATTAAACTATCATTTTTTTCTTAATCTCAGCTATCAGGTTGACCTTATATTTCTGTTACATATTTTACTGCATCTGTTTTTTACTTGGAATGGGGCTAATCGCCCCACCGGACAAAACAACAAAACTAAACACCCCACAACCTTGAAATTTGACAGCACAGCCCCTCATCCATGCCTCTATGTTCATACAACAAAAAGAAAAGAAAAATAAAGTCATAATTAGAGGGAGAGGAATAATTGTTTTTATCCAATTACTGCCAGTTAGAAGGCTAAGCTCCGCCCACTTGGTCTCCTAACAACCCACTCAGCCCAGGGGGGCTGTAGTTTGGTTGTTTTGTCCGCTGCCCTGATTCCATCACTCTTTTATATATATAGACAGTATATAGATTTATTTACAGTATTTATATTCCGCCCTTCTCACCTCGAAGGGGACTTAGGGGCAGATCACAATGTACACATACAAGACAAACATTCAATGCCATATAAACATAAAGACAGAGACACAGAGGCAATATAACCTTCTCCAGCTTCCAGCTTCCTGAGGGTATGCCCGATTCCGGCCATAGGGGGAGCAGCTGCTTCATCATCCACTGTGACGCTGACTTCCTCATTCCAAACAGTAGCTGGACGATTTTTATGGTGTCGTGAATTAGTTAAATTAGCCTCCCCACATATAAGTGGTACCTAAATTTCCTACTTGATAGATGCAACTATCTTTTGGGTTGCTTAGGTCAACAACGAGCAGGGATATTTTTTATTTTAATGGTCGGGTGCTCACTCCGCCACGGGCTGGCCTTGAACGCATGACCTCTTGGTCATTGATTTATTGCAGCTGGCTACTAATCAGCCTGTGCCACAGCCCGGCCCTGGGTGGGGGCTTGATGTTCTGGAGGTATGACATTATTAATTTTAATTAATAGATTGATTGATTTTAATGAAGTAATCAATACATGCAATTTGCTTTTATAAAAAGTGAAAACAGAGCACACTGCATTGAAACAATCTTCTTGTTTCTCCAACTGAAGGTGGTAATAATTTGAAGACCATGAAAGCAATGGTAAAATTACACTCACACAATGATGTATACTTCTGATTGATAGTTCCTACATGGGCTCAATTATGTTGGGAAGTTGGTGGCTCAATTTTGCCAGATCATTTGGGAGAAGGCCCAGGAACAGCCATCAACTAGTTTTGGGAGTGGTTGGTGCACTTCCCTCCAGAATCTGCACCTTTTGCTTCCTCTTTTTTGCATCTGGTTGATGGCTTGGTTCCAATAATGAGTTAACTGATGTACAGGCCAATGTAGCCAGAGGAATGGCTTTGTTCCCCTGTGGCTTTTAGTGCTGGTTAGGAATATCCTGCGGCTTTCACCCTGAGCTTCCAGCGTAGTGTTATTGCAGCTGACCTCATAAATGGATTGGAGAGTCCAAATCTTTGCATTCTCCTACTGTTAAAAAACAAATCACTCAGAAGCAAGGCCATTAAAATGCCATTAGAAGCAGCAGGCAATAGATCTTAAGATCTGTAAATTTGCTTTATGAGAGATAAGTGAAAAGAGCATCATTATATCTTATTTATTTGTTTTCTATTTGTACAGATTAACAAATCAAGTGTCTACTACATAATTAGGAGCAATTCCATTTTTAGCACATAAACACGCTGTTCTGTTTATTGCTTCTGGAAGAATCCTAGCATCAGGAGGATACAGATAAGAGATTTGCACAATTGCAAAAATGGTAAGAGTTTTATACTGTGAGCCTTTTTCTTTCAAACATTGTGAGTTGCTATGTAGCCTATTTTACATGACAGATACTGTGCAGAATACACATGTTCATTTGTCTTATATTAGCTATTCTTATTGGCATATTTTTCCATAACTGTTTGGGAAAGATTACTAAGTGTGAACATATGATGCTTGATGTGTTGTCAATATGATGCTTGCTTTCCCTGTGCTACAGTCTGGAAAATTTTGTCTCACAATCCGTCTTTAAAGAATTAATGTACCACGCTGGCTTATTTATTCCTCCTTGCTTCAAAACACAGAGTATGTGGGAATGCTCCAGAACTCACATTCCCCTTGTCTATGCTTATTGGAGGATTGGCGATTCACATTTGCAAACAAAAGTGTTTGGGGCATCTTGCATTACATTTTTATGAAATCTTACTCTTGTAGAAAATGGATCCCAATATTAACTGTCAGAGTTGTTTCAAAAGGAAAATCCTCAAAAACAATTTATTATTATTATTTTTATTTATTTATTTCCAACATTTATATTCCGCCCTTCTCACCCGAAGGAACTCAGGGCGGTGTACACAATTGGCAACAATTCGATGCCTACACATAATTAAAACAGCAATGAAAATCCAATTAAAACGATTAAAGCAATATAAAAATATAAAACATATGGTTAAAAATCCATTCATCCAAAATCCTCGTGCTATAGCCGTAAATCAGTCCGGGTCGTCTTTATCATTTAATCTTCGAAAGCCTGGGTACATAGCCATATTTTCAGGGCTTTTCTAAAACTCAAGAGGGTTGGGGCTTGTCGTACATCTCTGGGGAGGGTGTTCCACAACTGAGGAGCCACGATCGAAAAGGCCCTGTCCCTCGTCCCCGCCAGCCGTGCTTGCGGGGCAGGCGGGATCAAGAACAGGGCCTCACCAGATGACCTTAGGGATCTTCCTGGCTTATAGGAGGAGATACGTTCGGACAAGTAGATTGTCCGAATGTATCTCAGGTAAAGATAGTATGTCCTCTGAAAGAATGCACACAGAAAGTAAAGGATTGGATGAAGGTGAAAAAAATGGATACTAAATCCAGATAAAATAGAGGTGTTTATGGTCGAAGTGATGCTGAAAATTTGAGGTTTTTCAAGGACCCATGGATACCGAGGAACGCCTGGCAAGTTTCGCTGCAAATGTCTTGAATCAGGAATCTCACCAGGTTGAAGGCAAATGACAGAAATTTTCTTTAATCTGTGCAAATGGACACTTGTACAGCAGCGGGTGCTCAGAAGGTACAAGCATAAGGCACAAGGAAAAAGCAGGTATCTTTATACATAAAAGTTCTCATGCATTGACATTGAAATTCTTACCCATCTCCCTGATTGCCCAGCACCAGAAAGCCAGCCAGCATTTCCCAGGATCCTGATTGGCTGGGAGATGGATCTTCGCTGGTGTGTACTCTGATTGGTGGAGGTGCAGCCAGGTATCCGCTCCCAGCCAGACAAGGAAGCCCTGGGGCTTCCAGTGAGCCAATAGAGGTGGTCTCTGGGGCAGAGAAGTCTCCAGGGGGTTGCACCACCTTAGGTGTGTGACAATGGAACATTGAAGACAATGAGAGTTTGAAAAGATGAATGATGAGATTATGCAGTTACCAGGTCTACTACTTGATCTAATCTTAACAAATGTGGAAGACCTGATCAATACAGTCGAAGTGGTCGGATCCTTAGGGGCAAGTGACCATGTGCTCCTGCAGTTTGCAATACAAAGGAAGGCCGAAATGAAAAAAAGTCAAACCCGCATTCTGGACTTTAAGAGAGCTGACTTCCAAAAAATGAAGGAAATACTGAGCAGCATTCCATGGACACCAATATTAAAAGACAAGGGAGTTAAGGATGGATGGGAGTTTTTTAAAAGTGAAATACTCAAGGCGCAAATGCAAACAGTGCCAACAAAGAAAAAAAAGATGACAAGTGCGAAGAAGCCAGAATGGATGTCCAAAGAACTTTTAACCGGGCTAAGATTCAAAAGAGACATGCACAAGAAGTGGAAAAGGGGAGAAATCACCAAAGAAGAATTCAAATGTATAGCCAACTCCTGTAGGGAAAAGGTTCGCAAGGCTAAAGCGCAAAATGAGCTCAGGCTTGCCAGGGACATTAAAAACAACAAAAAAGGCTTTTTTGCTTATGTTGGTAGAAAAAGGAAGAAAAAGGAGGCGATAGGGCCTAAACTGACAGCTATTATCCAGGGGACTTTTCCTTTAGCTGTCTCCAAATGGAGGAATGACCTGCTGGATGAGATTCGCCAGCTAGATATGCTCTCTGAATTTAAAACAGCACCAAAGACCTATCTCTTCTATCAAGATGGTTTTGAAATTAAGAATTGATTGTTTAAAAAAAGCATTCTCTTTAACAGACATTATGCTTCTTTTGTCTGAAATATAGCCTACCGCATCTAGTATTCATCGTGGTCTCCCGTTCAACTACTAATGAGGGCTGACCTTCCTTCCAGGATCAGATGGGATTTAGTGCCTTTAGGGATATTCAGACCATGCGCAGCTGAATTTCCTTGTTCAGAAAGTTAATACAGGAAAGCAGAATCTTCAGCCTTCACTATGGAGCCCCCAGATGGCGTAGTGGACTAAGTGACTTGAAGGTTGGGTTGCTGACCTGAAAGCTGCCAGGTTCGAATCCCACCTGGGGAGAGTGTGGATGAGCTCCCTCTATCAGCTCCAGCTCCATGCGGGGACATGAGAGAAGCCTCCCACAAGGATGGTAAAAACATCAAAACATCTGGGCGTCCCCTGGGCAACGTCCTTGCAGACGGCCAATTCTCTCATTCCAGAAGCAACTCCGGTTGCTCCTGACACGAAAAAAAAAAAGCCTTCACTATGAACCAAAATAATTATCTTTTTATATATAATTGTGGCTACTGCTGTTTCATAGATGAACAAGTTCCACATTTCCCATAAACTTCATTACCTGAGTAGTTATAATATTAAATATAGAATATAGAATGTAAGATGTTCATTTTGAAGAGAAATATGGTTCATAAACTTAGACAAAACAGATTCATAAACTTATCTTTTAGAAATACTGTACTGTAGACGACAATATTTTCTTGGATAATACATTGATATTTCATTTCAGAATGTTTTTTATTTTTTTTTTACTACTGGTCAAATACAGTAATATTATCTTTTTTGCTGTCACACTCTATAGCTATTAAATGCTGTTGCTATGGAATTATACACGTCCCTCAAAAATAATAAAATAAAAGTAACACTGGAGACAATTGTATAATGTGCTGGAGCACACCCTGAATACTAATGCAAGAGATTTAGTACTTCACATTCCGAGTTCAGTAACTAAAATTCAGCAGGGAAAGTGGAAGGAATACACCCAAGATTCATCTTAGTTATACTAGGAAATGTGCTTGTTCAATTTGAGAGGGACATTCTTCTGAGGATGGGGTTGGGTTGAAAACTATGGCTTGTGTAAAGCACTTTAATCAATATGATTGCATCAAGTTTTAAGTCTTATTCAGAAAATACAAGAGGGTTTTTATTTTTAAATAAATATAACTTAAATTAATTATATTAAAAGAAATTTAAATAATCCCCCAGAAAGCAAGGTTTTGCTAACAGGTTATCTGAATGCAGCTGAACACGTTTCCACAAAAACAGAATATGGAAACCAAAAGGAACTATGTCTCTGTAAATAGCTCATGGTTTCGGTTGCTTTAAATCAGTTCAACTCATCTATGTAGCATTTAGCATAAATTTATGTTGTAACTAGCTGTGTCCGGCCACGCGTTGCTGTGGTGAAGTATGGTGGTATGGGAAATAAAGTATTGAGGAATTGGTGGAATTGGCTACTTTTTCTGTCTAAGCAGGGGGAAACCTTTACCCTGTACCTTAACTACCACCAATTCCTCAATACTTTATTTCCCATACCACCATACTTCACCACAGCAACGCGTGGCTGGGCACAGCTAGTATATAATAAAAGTGAATGTTTGTATGTGTGTATGTGGCAGCTTTCTGATTGGCCGCCACTTCCACAGGCCACTGTGACCGTCAGGAATGACAGACATGGCCCAAACTTGACGCACTTGACCCCCCATGATGCCCTTTATGGCCTGGTCCCATTTGGGGGAGGATGGACCACGGATGATGGGATTTGCAGTACTTTGAAACACTTCAACTCCCACAGACTACTGCAATGCCCATCAATGACGGAACTGGACCAAACTTGGCACACAGAACCCCCATGACCCCCTTTATGTCCTGGTGCAGATTGGGGGGAAATGGACCATGGAAGATGGGATTTGCAGTGCCTTCACTCCCACCAATGACAAATCACTACCAAACTTGGTACACAGAGGCCCCATTACCCTCTCTAAATCCTGGTGTGGTTTGGAAGTGTTTGGACCATGGATGATGGGACTTGCAATATCTTCACTCACTTCCTGAGACCACTGCAACCACCACCAATGTCTGATCAAGGCCAAACTTGACACATACAGTCCCCATGACCTACTATACATCCTGGCGCTGTTTGGAGTGGGATGGACCATGGATGATGGGACTTGCATATGGGAGTTGTAGTTCACCCACACCCACTGAACCCCGCTGACCCAGGAACTAGACTAAACTTGGAATACAGACAAACAATGCCTTTATCAAATGACCCGGGCACCGCCGGGTCCCCCAGCTAGTAAATAAATAAATAAAACAGTTCCAGGCTCTTTGACTAAAGGTAAGGAGCTAAAATCTAAAGGTAACATTAGAAGCTAAAGGTAAAATTAGATAAGTAAAATTGTTCCTTAAGAGCAGTAAATGCCATCTGCGAGGAAATTGTCGTGTTAGATTTTTCTTGTGTGGTAAAACAAATAACGTCACTTCTGAGCCAATAAACCAATACAGTGCTTTGTTAACCTGAAGAGTTATTTATAGAAGCAGATAGCATACTCAAAGCAATGTAACAGAACACATAGATGCATAAAACTCAGTTATTTTATATGTATCTCTTCTCAGACTCTTATTAATGTGTACACTGTAAGGTGATATGTGTATACATTCTCCTGCCCAAACTGCTAGGGCACCCAGTGATTGTTCTCCTTGAATATTTATTGGTACAGGTTTATCTGACAACTGAAGATCCATCTTGGAATATATTCGCAAATACCCTGCATCTATAAAGAATTCAATGAAATTTTGCTTCTCAATTGAGCACTCAGTATACTTTTCATTTATGAATGGCACTGACTCTAGGGACAGATAGTGGGTAGAAGTCAATTGTACTTTTGGACTTACTGTAAACACTAGGAATAAATGTCCTAATGGATAGACCTGGACTTCATTCCACGGGGTTTTTGCAGATATGCACATAATGAGATATTTTAGCGATAGGACCCAAGTCTAAGCACTAATTGTTTCATATATGGTATATCTTATATACATAGCTTGAAGATAATTTTAGCAAATATTTTCATAATTTGGTGCATGAAACAAAATTTGTGTATAATGGACCATCTGAAAGCAAAGGTGATACTAGTCAGCATCCATATGGACAATTTTAGATTGTCTAAATATTTGGGATTTTGGAATTCCAAATAAGGAATGCTCAGATAATATATTTAGTGCAAATTTATATTAACAGCATACTGGAAAGTGAGAAAATGTCTATTTTAGAGTGAGATGAGATGGAGAAATAATCCTAAAACTAGGCAATTAGGTTAATCAGGCTGCACATAAACATATCCTTGAATCTGGGAACGACAAAAGAGAAATCAGTTTTAATTCTCAATTTAGGAACACACAGAAACCTTTGAAAATTCAAACCCTCATTCTCTACTACTCGGTGTGAAACTCACAGCCCTTTCCAAGAAAACAGCAGGAAGTTCCTCCAGGCATCTCTTTATTATCAGGGCTAAAGGCAAATGTCTGCACTCGCTCAGGCAAAGCATGTAGATAGGATATTTTTTTATCGTCTCAGAAGTGACTTGAGAACATACTGCAAGTCACTTCTGGTGTGAGAAAATTGACCGTCTACAGACGTTGCCCAGGGGATGCCCAAATGTGTTACTGGGAGGCTTCTCTCATGTCCTTAGATAGGAATAAAATGGGGTCAGTTAACTTTGCTTGGAGGGTATCAAATTCTAGTTTAATGTGGCATAAATGTCCTTCTCTATTGTGAAATCTCATTAGCCAACCAAAACCCCCACAAAATTCTCCATGTGAAAGGACTATGTTTTAGATCATCACTACTGGAAAGGCGAACAGAGACAAAGTGGCAGTATATCATACTTTAAAGGTCAAGTATGGCCACGTTAAACAATATTGCAAAAACGTAGTCTTTGGATGGGAGACTGCCAATGAATTCCAGTGCTATTGGATATATTTTAGAGGAACTGGCAAAACCACCTTTGCATATCGCCTAAGACAATTCTATAAAGGCACAAATAGACACACACACACATGTCTTATATACCATGTAATATCTATCCAAACCCATCTAATGTCCAAATTAGATATTACAATAAACATTGTAAGAAACACATGGTTGACATTTTTGGAGGCAGCTACTTTTTATTGTACCATCTGTTTTGACTCTAGCTAGCTCCTAAATTTAAAATACAACAGGCTTATAATTATGGAGTAATTATCTCCTGTAAATTCTTTAACAAAAGAGAGCATGCTCTTACAAAAGGGAACATCTGGGAAAAGGCTGGGAAGAGTAATTTTAAAAGTTAATGGTTAAACACTGTTGGAGTTTTATTGGCCATATCCATGGGTATATCTCAGACTGGAATAAAATATTACACGTGCAATCTGCCTGTCTCTATCAAGGCAGGATTGTTTGAAACAAGTCTAGTTTGTTCTATGGATAGATTGGGATATCATGGCATTTCCATGCTGCCAGTTTCATATCTATGTGGAATGACCCTCGACTTATCCGAGGATGATATCAAAAGATGTAATTTTGGCTCAAAAACCTTAAACACAAGTGTACCAGCACAGCTCATGCAGCACCTGAAGATTTATTGAGGTCACCCTACCATATTTACTTGTGTATAAGCTGACCTCAATAAATCTTCAGGTGCTTCTTGAGCTCTGCTGGTACAGCAACCCTGAGGCCAAGCTTCTAGTTCCCAATTCTAGACATTCCATGGATAATATTTCCACCGTTAATCTAATTCTGCTTTTTACAGACAATACAGACATTACTGGACAACTTTCTTCTGGATAATATTTGACTACCGGGCCTTAACATTTCACATAATTTCCCTTTCCTTACCAGAAAACTGAGAACACCTCACTTCCCTAGCAAATGTTTCCATCCATTAACTTAAAACATTGTACACAAAGTTCCTGGCCACAAAGATATAGATTTGTGAGCTAATTACACTGAACCATATTGTTGATTTGTGTGCTGGAAATAAATGGGCCGGGCTAGAAATAAGGCCATTTCTGCTGAGCAGATACACAAATCCGATGTGCTGTATATTCTGCAAGCTTGTCATTCCTGATCGTTATTAATTCTACCAATAGTTGTTCAATTACTGGAAGAGTCCAATGGATGTCATACCTTCTTGGTTACCAACTCTGTGAGGTACACTGAACAAAGGTGAAACATCCACAGCTAGGTGACAATTGCATTTTTGAGTCTAGATTGTCATTTATGAGTATGATTGACATTTAGGTCTTATCTGAAGTCCTCATTGATTTCAATGGACCCTATTTCTAGAAAAATATGTTTGTTCTTTAATGGCATGATAATCACTCTGATGCTTGCATGCATGAATAACTCATGCATCATAACTCAACCATCAGAGAAAGGACTTCAATACCTTACGAAGTACTTACATATGCCAGTCATCAAGAACTGATTTTCACAGAGAGGTGCAACATCCAGTTTATTTTCACCGTATCTTTTTCATTGCTTGATTACTTGTAGTATTAGTATTGGTATCCCACTTTTTCTCCTCCAAAAGAAACTGGTGGTGAATGTGTGAATTTATTCGGCTGAAAACCTTTGTATTTAAGTTGCCAAGAAATTATATTCAATGCACTCTATATGGAGCTCCCCTTGAAGATGACTGAGAAACTGCAGTTAGTGCAAAATGCAACAGCTAGAATATTTATGACTTTATTTATACTTTATGACACAAAAGATTTAATTGTTTTTTAATTTGTATTGTGTCATGTTTATTGTAGAGTGCTTGAGTCCCTATATTGAGAGAAAGGTGGAATATAAATAAATAAATTTCAAATAGTTTATTGTACAAGCTCAAAGCCATCACAAAAAAGTACAGGGTGCACAGAATAGCACCCTCAAAGGAAACAGAAAGCAAAAGATAATAAACAAAGGCCATCTTCATGCTCATACAAAGAACAAAAGACAATGTGAATCATCGATAGTTGCAGATATATTATGGGGAAGGGTCAAATTAGCCCTTTGAGTCTCCATGGCTTCCACCTGACATTGGCTATAGAAGCAAAGTCTGTTTTCCTATGACATATTATGGTAACGACCATCTAGCACTGCAGTGGGCATTTCTTGAAATCACAGTTCAGTGAAGGCATTCTTAAGGAGGATGGCTTAAGTTTAATCAGATATCTGACTCAAAAATGTTTGGTTTTCAAGAAGGAGAACCATGGGGAGAATTTTGTGTCCTGATTAATTGCAGAGCCTTTCTTGCAACAATCCAACATAACCAGTCTCTTAATTGCCTCTTATCCATGTCCAAGATATAATTCAACTCGGAGAGGTTGCAGCTGTGTAGGAGATTTTCTAGACTTATTTCCCAGTGTTGATGATTACTTATTTCCAAGTAACACAATGCTGGAAGCAGGGCCAGTTTAAATTATGAGGCTGGTTAAGCCACCGCCTCGGGCGCACGCCGCTAGGGGCGCTGTCGACGCCTCGACAGCGCCAGGTAGCGCTGCCGCTGCCATTTAGGGCGACATGCAGTTTGGCGCGGAGCGGCGGCGCAGGATGGAGGAGGGGGGCCTGGGATGGGGAGAGGAGAAGATCGGGGGCGGCAGGAGCTGGGGAGCCTTTGTGGGCGGAAATAAGGGGGATGTGAGGCAGTGGGGCAAAGGCTCAGCTCCCCTCCTCCCCACTCCTAGGCCTGCTTGGGCCTCTCCGTCCTTCCTCCCCATAGATCACCCCTTCTGATAGCAACATTACCTGCAGGATCGCTTGAGGTTGGCCTCGGCTCCTTCCGAGACTGGCTGGGCCGCGTCTTCTTCCTCCTCCTCCTCCTCCTCCTCCTCCTCCTCCTCCTCTTCCTCCTCTGTCTTGGCAAGGCGCGCCTCACTCATGAGCTTCAGAACTGCTCCAGAGCAGCCCCGATCCCAGGTCGTCTTCCTTCCTTCCTTCCTTCCTTCCTTCCTTCCTTCCTTCCTTCTTTTGTTCAGCGCTGGAGGGAAAGACCCTTCTCCTTCTCCGCCCCCAACTGGCCTCGATCCCATCCAGGGTCTTGGGCCAATCAGCTTGTGGGGGAGACCAGGAGCAAACGGATAGGAAGATTTCCTTAGGATGCATCTTAAACTCACATTTTTCTAGCCCTTACTGCAGGCCTGGGCAAACTTCGGTCCTCCCAGGTGTTTTGGACTCCAAAACACCTGGGAGGGCCGAAGTTTGCCCAGGCTGCCCTACTTTTAGAGATATTGTTAATTCCCTGTAGAATGAAGGCAGTTTGACACACCACCTGAACGGCCATGGCTCAATAGAATGGAAGCCTGGGAATTGTAGTTTTACATGATGCTGATGCCTCACCAAACCACAACTCCCAGGATTCCATAGGACTGAGCCATGGCAGTTCAAGCAGCGTCAAAGTGCATTAATTCAACAAGGTAGACACACCCTGAGGTTGCCATCCCAGGCACACTTTCTCCAGAGTAAACCATACTAAAGGATTGACTTGGGGTTGACAGAATCACTGGGTTGCTGTGAGTTTTCCGGGCTGTATGGCCATGTTCCAGAAGCATTCTCTCCTGACGTTTCTCCCACATCTATGGCAGGCATCCTTAGAGGTTGTAAGGTATGTTGGAAACTAGGCAAGTGGGGGTTTTATATCTGTGGAAGGTCCAGGTTGGGAAAAAGAACTCTTGTCTGTTTGAGGCAAGTGCGAATGTTGCAATTGGCCACCTTGATTAGCACTGAATAGCCTTGCAGCTTCAAGGCCTGGCTGCTTCCTTCCTGGGGGAATCCTTTGTTAAGAGGTGATTAGCTACCCTTGGTTGTTTCTTGTCTGGAATTCCCCTGTTCTTCAGTGTTGTACTTTATTTACTGTCCTGATTTTAGAGGGTTTTTTAATACTGGTAGCCAGATTTTGTTCATTTTCATTGTTTTCTCCTTTCTGTTGAAATAGTCCACATGCTTGTGGATTTCAGTGACTTCTCTGTCTTGCCTGACATGGTGGTTATTAGAGTGGTCCAGCATTTCTGTGTTCTCAAATAATATGCTGTGTCCAGGTTGGTTCATCAAGTGCTCTGTTATGGCTGACTTGTCTGGTTGAGTTAGTCTGCAGTGCCTTTCCTGTTCCTTGATTGGTGTTCGGGCAATGCCGCTGCGTTTGGTGGTCCCTATGTAGACTTGTCCACAGCGGCATGGTATATGGTAGGCTCCTGCAGAGGTGAAAGGATCCCTCTTGTCCTTCGCTGAACGCAGCATTTGTTGGATTTTCTTAGTGGGACTGTAGATAGTTTATACGTTGCGTTTCTTCATCAGCTTCACTATGCAGCCAGTGGTTCCCTTGATGTTCCGTAAGAACACTTTTCCTCTGGGTGGATCTTTGACTTGGCGTTGGTTGCTGTGGGGTTGCTGCATTCATTCTTCAGTGTAGATGAAGCCTTAGGCTCATGAGAGCTGCAACAGAGACAACTGCACAACTATCTTCTATCTACCAACTGTTACAAATGCCTGTTTAAAATAAGAAAACATAAACATATGTAGTTTCCCGACAGATGGCCATCCAGTCTCTGCTTAAAAACCTTCAGAAAATGAGACTCCAAAACACTCCCAGCCTCAGGCAGCACTCAGAAAACAGGGGAATTCCAGGCATGAGACAATCAGGGCCAGCCAACACCTCCATAGAATCATAAAATCATAGAGTTGGAAGAGACCTTGTGTGCCATCCAGTCCAACCCCCTGCCAAGAAGCAGGAAAATCGCATTCAAAGCAGCCCCAACAGATGGCCATCCAGCCTCTGCTTAAAAGCCTCCAAAGAAGGAGTCTCCACCACACTCCGGAGCAGAGAGTTCCACTGCCAAACAGCTCTCACAATTAGAAAGTTCTTCCCAATGTTCAGGTGGAATTTCCTTTCTTGTAGTTTGAAGCTATTGTTCTGCATCCTAGTCTCCAGAGCGGCAGAAAACAAGCTTGCTCCCTATGACTTCCCCTCACATATTTATGGATGGACATCATGTCTCCTCTCAACCTTCTCTTCTGCAGGCTAAACATGGCCAGCTCTTTAAGCCACTCCTCATAGGGCTTGTCCTCCAGACTCTTGATCATTTTAGTCGCCCTCCTCTGGACACATTTCAGGTTGTCAGCATCTCCCTTAAATCGCAGTGCCCAGAACTGGACTCAGTATTCCAGTTGTGGTCTGACCAAGGTCAGGCTTTCTTGGTCTTGGAAGCATTGGACCATGAGTTAAATTGCCAAGAGGCATCTATGGCTGGTGGATACCATCTCAGCTAACAATTGAATCTGCTCCAGGCTTTAGTATGAAAGCACCCCTGACAGATGGACATCCAGCCTCTGCTTAAAAGCCTCCAAAGAAGGAGCCTCCACCACAACAAAGCATTCCCCCAGGCAGGAAGCAGCCAGGTTTTGAAGCTAAAAAACCATTCAATGCTAATCAAGTGGTCAGTTGCAACATTCACACTTGCCTCCAACAGACAAGAGTTCTTTCTCCCACCCTGGACATTCCACAGATAGATAAACCCCACTTGCATAGTTTCCAACAGACTTCACAACCTCTGAGGATGCCTGCCATAGATGTGGGTGAAACATCAGGAGAGTATACTTCTGGAACATGGCCACACAGCCCGAAAGACATACAACAACCCTAAAGGGTAAACGTTTCCCCCTGACATTAAGTCCAGTCATGTCTGATTCTGGGGTTTGGTGCTCATCTCCATTTCAAAGCCAAAGAGCCAGCGTTGTGCGTACACTCCTCCAAGGTCATGTGGGATGACTGCATGCGTTACCTTCCCGCTGGAGCAGTACCTATTGATGCACTCAAATTTGTATGTTTTTGAACTTCTGGGTTGGCAGAAGCTGGGGCTAACAGTGAGGGCTCACTCTGGTCCCCCAATTCAAACCTGCTGCGGCCTTTTGGTCCAGAATTTCAGCAGCTCAGCGCTTTCACACGCTGTGCCATCAGGGGATATTATTTCTTAAAGGTTGTGAATATACAATATTTCTGATTGTTTTTTTTTTTGTCTGTTAGAGGCAAGTATGAATGCTGCAATTCGGAAAAATGATAAGGATGTAATGGCCTTGCAGATTTACAGCCTGGCTGTTTCCCCTCTGAGTGAATTTTTTGTTGGGAGGTGTTAGCTGGCCTTGATTGTTTCCTGTCTGGAATTCCCCTGTTTTCAGAGTGGTGTTCTTTGCGATATGGTATGTGCTTCTACCGTCTGTGGCCGTGAGAAAACAGAGGATTTACCAGACTTTGATGATGGGAATACTTTGTTGGGAGGTGTTAGCTGGCCCTGATTGTTTCCTGTCTGGAATTCCCCTGTTTTCAGAGTGGTGTTCTTTGTGATATGGTATGTGCCTCTACCGTCTGTGGCCGTGAGAAAACAGAGGATTTACCAGACTTTGATGATGGGAATACTTTGTTGGGAGGTGTTAGCTGGCCCTGATTGATTCATGACTGGATTTCCCCTGCTTTGCTACACCCATTACAATGGTCCACGCTGGCGTGGCACTTCTGAAGGACAAGAGTTCACTTCCTTAGAAAGGAAGCGTCTATTCTCCTGGGGCTGCGTTCTCCCAAACAAAACTGATCTGAAGCTAGTCCGAAGTCTGAAAAATCTTCTGAAGAGATATCATGACCAGGAAACCTTTGTGTAGTACTTGTAGACTAGAAATAACAAAAAAATTAAAATTGTTGCAAAGTTTATTAAAATATTTATTTATTAAAATGCAAGATTGGTGTTAATTCTATGTAATGTTACTATATGAACATAATGTTGTTAATAAACTTCTGGTTGTAAGGTAAACCCTTTTATCCATTCCATTCACCTCTACCTTCTACCTTTTATTTCTCGGTGATTGGGTTTTTTTGGGGGGGGGGGCACCAAAATCCTGTTTCGCTTACACTTGAAAATTTCCCTGGCTGGAAGACTGTTACTTGTAGAGTGGCAATTTGTTTAAAGTACCTTAATTGGGCACAATCTACTTTTGTTTTGACTGATGGCCATTCAGATTTGGCACACAGAAGTGCTGCAGAAGTTCCAGTTGGGAGAGAATAATGTTTTTGGAGGAACTCTTTCTGAAATGTTTCCAAAGTTTTTCAAGTGTTAGTATCTAGGCCCCAGATTTCTGCACCATATCGCATCTGTGCCAACATTTTGCTACTGAAAATTTTTAGAGCAGATTCAATCAGCTGAATGTCCTGAGTATGGAAAATTTCATCAGAGCTCCTATTGTTTTATCAGCTTTCAGCTTCACTGCTTCCCTGTGACATTTCCAGGAAAGAGATTCACTAAAAACAATTCTCAAATATTTAAATAGATGGGTTTGTGTTGTGGCATGTTGGTCTAAAGACCATTTATACCTGGGAAAGTATCTGCCAAAAACCATAACCTTGGTCTTGGAGTAATTAATTAAATACATAAATATATTGCAACAGCTATCTATACACTTCCAATCCAAATTCAAAGTGATATGGAATTTAGGCCACAATAAATTGAGAGGAGCATTTATGCCAACCATAATTAATAATCAAATTTCCAGATTTTAAAAACTCACAAGTGAAGTGGAGACATAGAGCAGAGGCATTTATTTTACCTTGGCCAAAATGTGATGCTTGTGTGCTCCTGCTCCAAAAATTACAAGCATTAGAGAGCATGTGCTCTGCAAAACAGTTTTTATACAACAAGGTCCATTGTTCCATTTGAACCATCCCTCTTCTGTTTCTGGTTGGCTGCACTCTGGTGATGTGGCTGGAAATCCCCTCCCAGCCAGTTGGGGAAAGGATAAAAGTTGTACAGTAAGGAATGGATAGAAGTTTGGGCTTTGGATGTCTATTTATTTATTTATTTACAGTATTTATATTCCGCCCTTCTCACCCCGAAGGGGACTCAGGGCGGATTACAATGAACACATATATGGCAAACATTCAATGCCAATAGACAAATAACATTCAGTTTTTTAGACAGACACAGAGGCATTTTTTTTTAACATCTTCCAGCTTCACGATTTCCGGCCACAGGGGGAGCTGTTGCTTCACCGTCCATTGATGGCTGTTCTTCCTCTTCTTTTCCTCGTGAGCAGTTTTATGGTGTTGTAGATTAGTTAAATTAGCCTCCCGCATAAAGCGTCCCTAAATTTCCCTAATTGACAGATTCAACTGTCTTTCGGGGCTGCTAGGTCAACAGCAAGCTGGGGCTATTTTTTTTTTTTATGGTCGGAGGCTTAACCCGACCCGGGCTTTGAACTCATGACCTCTCGGTCAGTAGTGATTTATAGCAGCTGGTTACTAGCTAGCTGCGCCACAGCCCAGCCTTAGCCCGGTCTAAGCATGATTATGTCTTTTTCCCAGATAAAGGATGCTGCCATGACCCAAAGTCTTCTTTTGTTTCTAAACCACACCGAGGCTGTTTCTCAGGATGAAACAATAGTTGGATAATTTGCTTCCTGACCTAGGTCAGGTAAAGGTTAATGCTTTTCTGCTCCAGATGTAAAATAGAATGTTTTAATAGGAATAAAAATGGAATAAAATATAGAGAAAGGAGAGAGGTCTGGGGGTGATGGGGAGGCCTGGGGTTTTTTATACAAACAAGAGAACGCACTGTATCTTATTCTGGTTTGTTGCCCTTGGAAAACTATAAAGCCCTAACTATAAATCCTTTTTAATTAGGGTGGGGTTAGTGGTGTTCGATAACAAAAGTGCTGGTGATTCAAAGCTTTCAACAGCTTGGGATCTTGATATTAGAAGAAGCACTTCTCATGCTATAGGATATAGGTATGTTGACAAATAAAGTAATTAAGTTTATTTCTGTGATGTTAAACCTGTGGTAGTTTTTTTTTTTTTGCACAAGTCTAGGGTTTTTTTGTTTGTTTGTTTTTTGCACAAGTCATCAGTTATCACGTGTTAAGAAGGCATGTCTTTCTGGAGAGACTATTGCTAAGAAGCTGAGTACATGTTTTTCATGTGAAAGGTCCCAATTTTCCATCTTCAGTGTCTCTATTTAAAAGGAGCAAATTGCACATGATGGGAAAGACTTCTGCCTGTGACTCCGGACAGTTACTTCCCATAAGTAGTTGGTTGGAAATTTCTTCTCGTGTTCACTGCCAGCTTCTTGTGTAAACTAGTGCCCAATATCTGCAAATCTCCTGATCAACCTGGAGTAGCTTTAGGAGAAACAGTCATAAAATTCAGAGTAGCCCTACAGTGTCTTGTGGGCAGCATTATGTACACCATTTAGCACATTCTCTTCTTCAGCCGGAGAAAGGAATTAGAGGCAGCTGCTGGGCAACAGACAATTAGAGAAAGTGACAGACAATGTGAAATTAAAACTGCATTTTAGGATTTTATTTTGAGCTAGTGTTATAGCATGCATTCATTTCCAAAAAGATCACCTATCTTACCACAAAAAAAAACTATAATTAGTTCCAAGTAAGTAATAAGCAGAAACAACAACAAAGATCGTTGCTGAACAACCTCCTCATTCTAATTTGTTATGGTGTTAAACTGGAATGTCTCAGGCAATTGCCAGAGATGACAATTATTTTTCAGTAAGAACCAACAAGCCATGATGAATGTTTATTGAAAACTCACAACTGTGTATTCATACAGTATGAATATAATTGCTATGAATTTGTTTTCATTAAGATATCTTTGAAGAAAATTCCTAATCATCATTACATCTTCTCAATAGAATTTTGGCACAGCAGACTTTTAAAAAACAACATGCAGTAACCCTGTTATTTATGTGAAATTTTCCAGTAATGATAGCCTAATAAAGGTAACATCTATGGGTCAAATACCATCATAAATGGTAAAATAAGTTTCTGAGCTTCAGAAAAGTTTCTCCTGCTCCCAAAAATAGAATTGAAATAGAAATGCAAAAGATAATTATCATGGGGTCAACTAGTAGCTGATTGTTGTTGTTTATTCGTTCAGTCACTTCCGACTCTTCGTGACCTCATGGACCAGCCCACAATAGAACTTCCTGTCAGCCATCACCACCCCCAGCTCCTTCAAGGTCAAACCAGTTACTTCAAGAATACCATCCATCCATCTTGCCCTTGGTCTACCTCTCTTCCTTTTTCCTTCCATTTTCCCCAGCATCATGATCTTTTCCAAGCTTTCCAGTCTTCTCATGATGTGGCCAAAATACTTCATCTTTGCCTCCAATATCCTTCCCTCCAGTGAGCAGCTGGGCATTATTTCCTGGAGTATGGACTAGTTTAATCTTCTTGCGGTCCAAGGCACTCTCAGAATTTTCCTCCAACACCACAGTTCAAAAGCATCTTTCTTCCTTCACTCAGCCTTCCTTATGGTCCAGCTCTCGCACCCAGAGGTAATTATGGGGAATACCATTGCTTTAACTATGTGGACCTTCATTGCCAGTGTGATGTCTCTACTCTTCACTATTTCATCGAGGTTGGCCATTGCTCTCCTCCCAATAAGTAAAGACTTCTGATTTCCTGGCTGCAGTCTGTGTCTGCAGTAATCCTCACATCTAGAAATACAAAGTTTATCATGGCCTCAACATTTTCTCCCTCTATTTGCCAGTTATCAATCAGCCTGGTTGCCATAATCTTGGTTTTCTTGAAGTTTAACTGCAACCCAGATTTTGCATTTTTTTCCTTTCACTTTGGTTAGAAGGCTCCTCAGCTCCTCCTCGATTTCAGCCATCAGAGTAATATCATCTGCATATCTAAGATTGTTAATGTTTCTTCCAGCAATTTTAACTCCACCTTGGATTCATCATCGCATGATGTGTTTTGCATGCAGGTTTAATAGGTAGGGTGAAAGTATACAGCCCTTCCGTACTCCTTTCCCAATCTTGAACCAATCCATTGTTCCATGATCTGTTTTTACTATTGCTACTTAGTCGTATACAGATTTCTCAGGAGACAGACAAGGTGACTTGGTATCCCCATACCACCAAGAACTTTCCACAATTTATTATGATCCACACAGTCGAAGACTTTAAAATAGTCAATAAAACAGAAATAGATGTTTTTCTGAAACTCCCTAGCGTCCTCCGTTATCCAGCAAACATTGGCAATTTGATCTCTTCTACCTCTGCCTTTTCTAAGCCCATCTTGTACATCTGGCAACTCTCGCTCCATGTATTGGTGGAGTCTGCCTTGCAAAATCTTGAGCATTATCTTACTGGCTTGTGAAATAAGTGCCACTGTATGAAAGTTTGAGCTTTCATTAGCATTTCCCTTTTTTGGTATGGGGATATAAATGGATTTTTTCCAATCTGATGGCCATTCTTGTGTTTTTCATATTAGCTGGTATATGGCATGCATCACCTTGACAGCATCACCTTCCAAGATTTTAAACAACTCAGCTGGGATCCCATCATCTCCTGTTGACTCATTATTAGCAATGCTTCTTAAGGCCTATTCAACCTCACTCCTCAGGTTATCTGGTTCTAATTCACTCACCACACTGTCAAAGCTGTCCTTGATATTACTATCCTTCCTATACAGATCTTCTGTATTGTCTTGCCACCTTTTCTTGATCTCTTCAGCTTCTGATAGGTCCTTGCCATCTTTGTTTTTGATCATGCCCATTTTTGCCTGAAATTTACCTCCATGTTTCTAATTTTCTGGAAGAGGTCTCTTGTCCTTCCTATTCTATTGTCTTTTTCCACTTCCATGCATTGCTTGTTTAAAAATAGTTCCTTGTCTCTTCTGGCTAACCTCTGGAATTGTGCGTTTAATTGGGCATATCTCCCCCTATCACTGTTTCCTTTAGCCTTCCTTGTTTCTTGGGCTACTTCCAGTGTCTCAGCAGACAACCATCTTGCCTTCTTGGTTTTCTTTTTCTTTGGGATGTACTTTGTTGCCGCCTCCTGAACAATGTTGTGACCTTCTGTCCATAGTTCTTCTGATTAAATCTAGTCCCTGAAATCTATTCTTCACCTCCACTGCATATTCAGTAGGAATATTTGTGAGATCATATCCAACTGATCTGTGTGTTTTCCCTAATCTCTTTAGTCTGATTCTAAATTGTGCAATAAGAAGTTCGTGATCTGAACTACAGTCAGCTCCAGGTCTTGTTTTCACCAACTGGATGGATATCCACCACTTTTGGCTGCAAAGGATGTAGGCAATCTGATTTTAGTGTTGACCATCTGGTGAAGTCCATGTATAAAGCCATCTTTTAGGTTGTTGGAAGAGAGTATTGGTTATGCAAAGTGAGTTTTCCTGGCAAAATTCTATCAGCCTACGCCCTGCTTCATTTTGTTGTCCCATGCTTGCCTGTGATTCCAGTTGTCATTTGACTGCCCACCTTAGCATTCCAATCTCCTGTAATGAAAGTAATGTCTCTTTTTGGTGTATTATCCAGTAGGTGCTGCAGATCCTCATAGAACTGATCTACTTCTGCTTCTTCAGCAGCTGTGGTTGGGTCGTATATTTGGATCACTGTGATGTTAAACAGCTTACCTTGAACTCGAATGGAGATCATTCTGACATTTTTTGGGTTGTATTCAAGGACTGCTTTAGAAACATTATTATTAGTTATGAAGGCTACTCCATTTCTTCAGTGTTCCTCTTGTCCACAGTAGTAGATCTGGTGGTCATCTGTTGTGAAATGGCCCATTCCAGTCCATTTCAGTTCACTAACTTCCAGAATGTCTATCTTTAATCTTGACATCTCACCAAGAAACACGTCCAATTTTCCCTGGCTCATAGCTCTTACATTCCAGCTTTCTATAGTGTGTTGATCTTTAGAACATAGGATTCGTCGTTCACCTCCAGCACCGTCGGCCGTTAGCCTTCCTTTCGGCTTAGAGCTAACATCTGGGACTAGTTGAACTTATCCTCTGTTCCTCCCCAGTAGCTAATTAGCTGGCAACATATTCTTTCATGATTGGATTTATTTATTTATTTGTTTGTTTCTTTATGTATGATATGTGCTGATTCCCTTTCAGCATACCAGGACCCCTGAAATGATGTATAATGATTAAAACATTTAAAATAGTAGGTACACGGCTCAAGTACATTAAAAAACAAAGTACAATATCTTCTTTTTTAAAAAGTTCTATAATCACAAGCAATTTTACAAATTAGTTAAAAACCTTAGATCTGTCTTTAATTAAGACTAGGTTCTTTAAGCATTTTTTCAAGACAGGATCAGACATAGAATCAAGGCTAGACTCAGTATTTGAATAGGCTGCCTGCTAAGAATTAGAACTAGTTCTTTGACCATGGGGCATATATCAATCTCACCAAGCTTGAGTATAATCCTTGCAAGTAATTATGGTATATAAATCCCAGTAAAACACCTGGGAATTTAACCTCGGCACAGAAAACACAATTTGCTAATTAGCCCTGGGGGTCTATCCATTTTCCTTCTCTATGAGTTTTCTTACAACTGAAGGGAAGTATGTATCATAATTACTTTGTGGTTTACTACATGTGTCATTTCTCTGTAAGTGTGAATAAAAATGCATGTGACTATATAGAAATTACCAGTTCTTCCATGTGGATGTCACAAGATAATTGAAGCATCGTGAGAAATAATAAAGATCTAACATGTACATACTTCAGGAAATAAAGCTCAATTGCTCACTGGAGGGAAGGATATTAGAGGCAAAGATGAAGTATTTTTGGCCACATTATGAGAACACAGGAAAGCTTGGAGAAGATAATGATGATGGGGAAAATGGATGGAATAAGGAAGAGAGGCCGACCAAGGGCGAGATGGATGGACGGTATCCTTGAAGTGACTGGCTTGAACCTGAAGGAGCTGGGGGTGGCGATGACTGACGGAGCTGGTCCATGAGGTCATGAAGACTCAGAAGCAACTGAACGAATAAACACCACCATCTAATGCAGTGGACCAGCTATTTACCTGGCCCCCACTCTAAACTTCAGACTTGGGGTCACCCTAAGTCTGAAATGATTTGAAGGCATACAACAACAGTAATCCTAATTGACTTCACTGTCTCTGTGATGACTCATGGGCCATGTAGTCCCGTTCCTAGTGCTGTTGTGACAGATGAAGAGGAAAACTTGGGTTTTCCACCATTTCAGCCAGAAAGGGAACTTTCCCAGCCTGAATTAGAGCCCTTGCACCTGCAGGAGGTTTGTATTCCAGAAATCTGCCAAACAAGCCCTGAGTCAAAATCTCCCCCATTTTCTCGCCGTAATTATTATCTACAACAAAAAGGAGTTCAGCAGGCTAATCGCCGAAGCCTGAGAATCGCAGCAAAGCATTCTGATGATTAAGCCTGTTCCCATGAGAAATTTTAGGGAGTCATACATCTGGACACAGAGATTGACTTTCGTTTCTGGTTTCCCCAGAGAAGTGTTCTCTGGTGGGAAACAAGGCCCTATTTAGGTTCCTTGCCCCTTTTGGAATCTTGCGGAGTCAATTCGTCAGCTACTGGAGTAGCGTGTGTGGACAGCTACTCCGTTTCCAAGCCTCGTTCCTGTTTCCAAGCCTTGTTCCTGTTTCCAAGCCTTCGTTCCCAGCCTTGTTTACTTCCACGGATCTTGCCTTGCTTCCCGGACTTTGCCAAGTAAATTCCACGGATCTTGGTTTTGCTCCTCGTTTCTTGTTGCCTTGTTCAAGCCTTGTGTTCCAAGTATCAAGTTATTAACTAGCCTTGCTCAAGTTTCATGGACTAAAGGACCTTGTCATCTCCCCTCACTTCGCTTGGCGAAGTGAGTGTTTCGGTTATTGGATTACAACTTTGGACCTTAATATTTCATATTGGACATTGTTTCTTTGGACTAATTTTGACCTTCCCTGAAAGGTCTACTCCTGAACTATTTCCTACACTTGCTTTTATTTACCTTATACAATTCCTGAATAAAGATATTAGTTAGATTCTGGCCTCTGTGTATGGTTATTGGTGCTCTGCAGCCTGGGTCATGACAGTTTGACTCCGCCACCCTAAGCACCAATTAACCTAGGCCAGAATGTCTACCGGAGCCGGACCGGGGGCCCAACCACTCAGCTACACCATCGACAAGGATGAAGTGGACCGCATCCGTGATAAGCTCAATGCGCAGGAGGGAGAAATAAGGGGATTGAAGGAACGCGGAATCCGTCTCCCGGCCCTGGAGTTGCCAACCAAGTTTACTGGAGAAGCTTCTAAGGTACATGTTTTCCGTCGCCAATGCCAGGCTTATCTAGAGGCCCGTAATGCCGAGTTTCCCCAAGAAGACATCAAGGTGGCGTGGATCTACAGTCTCCTAGACGGGCCAGCGGCCAACTGGGCGACGGCACTGTTCGACCAAGACTCCCCACATCTAAGATCAGCGCAACAATTCTTAGATCACATTAAGGCGACTTGGGGGATTGAGGACAATTTGGAGGCAGCCGGCCACAAACTCCGCCGCCTCTCCCAAGGGGACAGACCCATGTCCCAGTACATAGCCGAGTTCCGAGTGCTGGCCCATAACACCGGATGGAACGATATAGCCCTCAGAGGACAATTTCGGGAGGGTCTCAATATCGAGATGCTGGAGGAAATCTCCAAGGTGGATCCTCCACACTCTCTTGAAGCACTCATTGATCAATGTTTACGAGCTGAAGTCATGATTGCCAACAGAAGACAATGGATCCGAGGCCAGAGCGGTAGGACCGGAGTGAGACCTCCCGCTCCCACCGGCGTCCAGCCGCGTCCAGTGTGGAGACCCCCGCCACCAGCCCCATACCCCAGAGGAAGCGAGGAGGTGCCGATGCAGTTGGGCAATGTGCGTCCCAGATTAGATGCCGCCGAGAAGGCCCGCCGCCAATGCCTAAATCTCTGTTGGTACTGCGGAAACGGGGGCCACTTTGCCAGAGAGTGTCCAGCCAAAGGGAAGCCCGCCGCTCGTCTGGCGGTGGCGTCCTCCACGGAGACGAAGACGTCTGAGGCGGCTGGCGCACAGCCGGCGGGGGAAGCCAGCGACCGGGCGTAGAGAGGCTCGCCAACCCGGTCAAAAACCCCACTCAAGAGCCGCCAACCGGGGTCCTATTTCTTCTAGTGGTCACCTTGTGGTCAGTGAAAAAAGGACCCGTCATGGTCCATGCCATGATAGACTCAGGAGCCACAAACAACTTCATTGATAGAGAGTATGCCGACTCTCTGGGATTACAATATCACGACTTCAAGAACGCCCGTGTGGTGCAAGCCATCGATGGCCGCCCCCTCAAGACAGGTCCAGTAAGCCAGTGGTCGGAGCCCACCAGAATGTGGATAAGGGAACACATGGAAGAGATTTCCTTCTTTGTTACCGAGGTTCCCCACTTCCCTGTGATTTTGGGAATTCCATGGCTGACACTCCACGACCCAAACATCTCCTGGTCCAACAGAGAACTGCAGTTTGCTTCAAAATATTGCCAAAACCATTGCCTTGTAGCCAAGGTCTGCCATGCCACAGACGCTGAACCCATCATCACCTTGCCCAAGAAGTACTCAGAATATTGGGATGTATTCAATGAAAAAGAAGCCGAGAGACTACCCCCACATAGACCTTATGACTGTGCCATTGACTTGGTGGAGGGGGCCCCGATCCCGCGAGGACACCTCTACTCCCTGACTGAACCAGAGCAAGAAGCTCTCAGGGAGTTCTTAGAGACAAACCTCCGCAAGGGGTTTATCAGACCCTCTCAATCCCCAGCCGCTTCCCCGGTGATGTTTGTGAAAAAGAAGTCAGGGGACCTACGCTTGGTGGTGGACTATAGAGCATTGAACAATATCACTAAGCGAAACCGGTATCCCCTGCCTTTGATCTCGGACCTCTTAGACCGGCTTCGAGGGGCTAAGGTTTACACCAAACTGGATCTACGAGGAGCTTATAATCTAGTTCGCATCAGGGAAGGGGACGAGTGGAAGACTGCCTTCCAGACTAAATTCGGTTTATTCGAAACCCTGGTCATGAATTTCGGTTTATGTGGAGCTCCCGCAACGTTCCAGCATTTTGTCAACGATATCTTTCAGGATTATCTAGACCGGTTCTTGATTATCTACCTGGACGATTTTTTGGTGTTTTCTAGATCACAATCAGAACATGAGACCCACGTCAGAATGGTGTTACAACGATTGCGGGACCATGGACTTTATGCCAAGCTGGAAAAATGCGCTTTTGATCTACAAGAGGTAGATTTCCTGGGATATCGTGTCTCGCCACTAGGGCTCACCATGGACCCGGCAAAGGTTGCAGCAGTATTGGAATGGCGGGCGCCAACCAACAAGAAAGAGGTGCAACGTTTCTTGGGGTTCGCGAACTACTACCGCAAGTTCATTCCAGACTTTGCCCGCTGGTCTGATCCAATCACCAGCTGCATCCGGGGGAAACAGCCCTTCCGCTGGACAGAACAAGCAGAGAAAGGGTTCCAGCAACTAAAGAAATTATTCACGTCCCAGCCAATCCTTCAGCACCCAGATCCTGAAACCCCTTTTGTCGTGCAGGCGGACGCCTCCGATGTGGCGATTGGGGCTGTACTCCTACAACCAGTGGGAGATCATCTTCACCCTTGTGCCTTTTATTCCCGTCAATTGACCGCACCAGAGAGGAATTACACTATTTGGGAAAAGGAACTTTTGGCCATAAAGGCAGCCTTTGAAACTTGGAGACATTGGTTAGAAGGGGCCAAATTTCCCATTGAAGTCCATACTGATCATCGGAACCTAGAGCATCTAAGAACTGCCCGCAAGCTAAATCAGAGGCAACAACGCTGGGCTTTATTCTTTGAACGTTTTAACTTCCAAATCCATTATGTAACCCCAGCCCAGACCAAGCAAGCAGATGCTCTGTCACGGAAACCGGAATATGCTGCAGGGCGCAAGGAGACCTTTGAGTCCCAGCTGCTACAGCCCGAGAACTTTGCCACGCTCACAGTGGGAAACACCAAATCCACTCCCATTGAATCAACTCCCTCTACTCCAGGGCCCCTTTGTGCTCAGGAAATCAGGGCTAGTCAGCAAGCAGATGCCTGGGCACAGGACCAACTTCGCCAAGGACTACATTTCCCCTTTTCGCTTAAGGATGGGCTACTCTGCTATAGAAATCATGTCTACATTCCTCCAGGACCGGGCAGGGAAAAAGCACTTCGTCTGTGTCATGACTGCAAGCCAGCAGGGCACTACGGACTATTTAAAACCATGCATTTGATCCTAAGAGATTTCTGGTGGCCCAAGATCCGCAAGGATGTGGAAAAATATGTCAACACCTGCCCAGTATGCCAGCGCTCCAAGACAAGAAGGGAAAAGCCCTCAGGGCTTCTGCATCCCCTCCCTACCCCATCTCGCCCATGGGAAATAATCTCTGCGGATTTTATCACTGATCTACCACCTTCTTGTGGATTCACCACAATCCTAGTGGTGGTGGACCTTTTTACTAAGTTAGCCCATTTCATTCCCTGCGATGGCCTTCCCACGGCCAAAGAGACTGCAGATTTATTCCTTCAACATGTTTTCAGATTGCATGGATTGCCCAAGAGTTTGGTCACAGACCGTGGGTCCCAATTCACCTCTCGTTTCTGGAAAGCACTACAAAAACTATTGGGCATAGACTCTCGTTTATCTTCGGCTCACCATCCCCAAACGGATGGGCAAACTGAGCGCACCAATGCCACTCTGGAACAATACCTTCGCTGTTATGTGAACTACCAGCAGGACAATTGGGCTTCCCTGTTACCGCTGTCAGAGTTTGCCTATAACAATGGTGTCCAGGCCTCGACTAAGGAAACCCCGTTCTTTGCAAACTACGGCTTCCATCCACATTTCTTTCCTCCTGTCATTGAAACCTCAGAAGTTCCCGCAGCCGAAGACTGGCTGCAGGAACTCACAGCGGTGCAACAACTTTTGCTCCAGCAACTAGACCAAGCCAAGGAGGACTATAAACGTCACGCGGACAAACATCGCCAGCCGGGGCCCGAAATCAAGGTAGGAGACCGGGTTCTTCTGTCCACTCGCTTTTTGCCCTCCCATCGCCCTTGCCGGAAGTTAGATGCCCGTTTCATTGGTCCCTATCCAGTGGTGGCGCAGCTTAACCCCGTGACTTTCAAACTCCAACTCCCACGCTCTATGCGCATTCATCCAGTGTTTCATCACTCTCTGCTCCTTCCGGCGGAAGGTGTGCGCCCTGATGTAGACCGGCCGGCCCCCACTCCTATTTTGGTGGATGGGGAGGAGGAATTCGAGGTTCAGGACATTTTGGATTCTCGCTTTCACCGCCGCCGCCTTCAATATCTCATTGACTGGGTGGGTTTTGGTCCCGAGGAACGCTCTTGGGAAGACGCTTCCACAGTCCATGCCCCAGATTTAACCCGCCGTTTCCATCAGACCTATCCCGCCAAGCCGCGGCCTCGCGCCTCGGGGAGAGAGTCCCAGTTTGAGAGGGGGCTTGAGGAGGGGGATAGTGTGATGACTCATGGGCCATGTAGTCCCGTTCCTAGTGCTGTTGTGACAGATGAAGAGGAAAACTTGGGTTTTCCACCATTTCAGCCAGAAAGGGAACTTTCCCAGCCTGAATTAGAGCCCTTGCACCTGCAGGAGGTTTGTATTCCAGAAATCTGCCAAACAAGCCCTGAGTCAAAATCTCCCCCATTTTCTCGCCGTAATTATTATCTACAACAAAAAGGAGTTCAGCAGGCTAATCGCCGAAGCCTGAGAATCGCAGCAAAGCATTCTGATGATTAAGCCTGCTCCCATGAGAAATTTTAGGGAGTCATACATCTGGACACAGAGATTGACTTTCGTTTCTGGTTTCCCCAGAGAAGTGTTCTCTGGTGGGAAACAAGGCCCTATTTAGGTTCCTTGCCCCTTTTGGAATCTTGCGGAGTCAATTCGTCAGCTACTGGAGTAGCGTGTGTGGACAGCTACTCCGTTTCCAAGCCTCGTTCCTGTTTCCAAGCCTTGTTCCTGTTTCCAAGCCTTCGTTCCCAGCCTTGTTTACTTCCACGGATCTTGCCTTGCTTCCCGGACTTTGCCAAGTAAATTCCACGGATCTTGGTTTTGCTCCTCGTTTCTTGTTGCCTTGTTCAAGCCTTGTGTTCCAAGTATCAAGTTATTAACTAGCCTTGCTCAAGTTTCATGGACTAAAGGACCTTGTCATCTCCCCTCACTTCGCTTGGCGAAGTGAGTGTTTCGGTTATTGGATTACAACTTTGGACCTTAATATTTCATATTGGACATTGTTTCTTTGGACTAATTTTGACCTTCCCTGAAAGGTCTACTCCTGAACTATTTCCTACACTTGCTTTTATTTACCTTATACAATTCCTGAATAAAGATATTAGTTAGATTCTGGCCTCTGTGTATGGTTATTGGTGCTCTGCAGCCTGGGTCGTGACAGTCTCATTAGCCAAAAGCAGGCCTACACTTCCTATTGAAATACTGGTTAAAATTGTTATTAATTTTAAATATTGTATTGTTCTTTCATTTCTTTTGCATGACAAATAAGATATGTACAGCATGCATAGGAATTAATTCAGGTTTTTTTCAAACTATAGTGCACCCCCCCCCCCCCGCCCACCACCACCACCACCGCCAACAGTCTGGGGGACCATGAACTAGCCCTCGGCTTAAAAAGTTTGAGGACCCCTACCCTAAGTTATAAGTCTTCTGATTATGACTTCATGAGTAGTTTGTGCAACATATTTTTTTTATTTTAAAATGTTGTAAAGGATGGTGACCAGTTCAAAACTGCCACCATTTCCTTAAATGCAAATTAAGACAAGTAAAGATAACTATTCAAATATGCATTGGGTTGGAGGTGGGGTTTTTTTTGTTTTTTGTTTTTTGGGTTTTTGTGCAATCACTTACCTGGATAATCATTACCCAAGAGCTGAAGGGCAGTAAAGAGAAAGGACAAAGCCTATTATTATTTTTAAAAAACTAGGGTGGCCAGGGAGACAGAACCGCATGTTGACTTGGGGATAAGGAGGAAAATAATAGGAGATAGAAAAAGAAAATAAGAAAAGAGAGATGGCAAGGGAGGGAGGGAAGGAAGAGAAGAAATATTGAGTAACGATGAGTCTTTATTGGAATGGCAATTAAAAACAACTCATTCTTCACATGAAGCTTTTGCTAGCTCTTTACTCCTAGTTTGCAGATATATAATACAGAAGTCTGAAGCAAGAGAATGTTTTGAAAGTTTTTGTGAATTTTCTGTGTTTGCTTCACAAAGCATGAAGATTGTACTTTTTGGAAAGGGCATGGTATGTTCTGTGCTGAGTAGTGACATGGACCAGTGGAGCATTGTGAGATGTCTCTCCAGTACGAGGCAGAAGGAAATGAATTGGCTCTTAATAATAATAATTATTATTATTATCTGAATGAATCAGCGTAATCATTTTTAGCTATCATATTCACATATACTGATTACTATTGAGCTTTCAATCAAGAATAATCTTTGCCCATTTCCTCTTTTTTAGTTTTGGTGACAAAATATACTTGCTGGTTTAATGAAAGAAAGAAGAACTCCTTATTCTTAAGGAAGAGACAAGAAGTGTCAGAGCCAGGCACTGGAGGCTGGATTCTTGGACAGCTCTATTACCTCTGTGCCTTTGAGGACAGAACTCTGTTTTCCTATACCTAGCTGCACTTTGCACACCTGGTGTAGCAGATCCACTTCTGGAAACCTGTTTCTGCACTCACTAGAGCAGTGGTTCTCAATCTGGGGTCCCCAGATGTTTTGGCCTACAACTCCCAGAAAGTTTTACCAGCTGTTAGGATTTCTGGGAATTGAAGGCCAAAACATCTGAGGATCCACAGGTCGAGAACCACTGCATTAGAGTGAAGTGGGTGGTTTAAACTTTCCATATAAGTGGAGTATGAAGTATCAAAACTCATCTTTCTTTCAAGTTCATTCTTTCTACCTATGCAATCTTTTTTATAGCCTTGAAATCATACACTTCTGCAGTGTATGATTTCAGGCAACATCTTTCTCCCCTCAAATTACATTCGACTTTCATTCTTTTCAAATAATCTCTTCCCTGAGCATTATGTTTCTCCTTCCAACTTACTTTAAGTTAAATTGACATCCTTCTTGTAATGGTACAAAAATGTCATGCCATCCACATTAAATCTAGTTCAGAATTCCCCATAATAATTAGAAGAACCAAAATGTGATCATCAACCCACTTCATATATACTCCTCAGGTACCTTGGACTGAAGAATTTAGTGTTACAAAGGTCTAAATATGCTTGTTGGGATTCATTATGGCTAATGGTGTAGAAACAGTAAAGCTTGTTCAGCTTTGCACACTCTGCATGCATTTACACTGTAGAATTAATGTCATGACAGTTTTGTGAGGTCCTGGGGGTTTTATTGGTGAGGCACTCAAACTCTTTGGCAGAGAGAGGTAAAGACCCTATAAAACTGTAACTCCCATGATTCTATAATACTGAGTCATAGCAGTTAAAATGGTGTCAAACTATGTAAATTGTACAGT
Source organism: Anolis carolinensis (assembly GCF_035594765.1). Taxonomy (NCBI): domain Eukaryota; kingdom Metazoa; phylum Chordata; class Lepidosauria; order Squamata; family Anolidae; genus Anolis; species Anolis carolinensis. Next base: position 38,059,728 of record NC_085841.1, on the reverse strand, counting down.
ACAAATGCACTCTCTATGACACAAACCAATTTTTAAAATATTCCTTTGAAAAAGAGGATTGAACAAACTTTGCTTCTTCTTATAGACAATATGCTCTTTAGCAAAATAATTACAACAACAACATACCTAACAAAAATTCATTTTATTAGGAATGTGAGCTGCAAAGATTTAAGAAAGAGCGTTCTCAGGCTAATCAAAGAAATTTTCTTGTATGAAGTAAAGAACAACAAGATCCCAACACCCTCACCATCAGGCCTGTAGCCAGGATTTTGATTCGGGAGGTGCTAGGTTTTGCTTTGGGGGGCAGGGGGCTGAATCTGGGTGGGAGGAGATCTACCCTAGCAAACCTTTTGTATCATTATCCCAATAACCCCATGCATACGGGATATATTGAGCATGGTGATTAGATCATGATATGAATAAACATAACAGTTTAAATAATAAATGTAAGGCCTTCTCGCCCGCCCGCCCCCCCCCCCCCGCCCCGCCCCCCCGGCTACATGCCTGCTCACCATGTATGGAAGCTATCTTCTAGCTATGATAGAAAGTTTTCCCAGCTTTTCTCAACAATGTACTCTTATCTCCAAATGTATTTGACTGTAATACCTATAGTCCGCAGCTTGCATAGCCTTTGGAAATAGTAGTCTAAGAAATGACGATCTAGTTCAAAATCCTTCTAAAAGGAGGATATTGACCATATTAACCTATGCCTGCACTAGTTTATCCCTGCTCAATAACTGTCAAGACTCAGTAAGATAAACATATAAGAAGGGAAATGCTACCCTTCTCCCTGGTCAGTATTTAGGTCACTGTCCACCTGTTAGGACCTTCTGAAGAGGAAAATGGAAGCTATCTATGCAACTGGAAATGCTAGTATTTTAGAATTTCCTATTATGTGAAGAGATTGAACCATAACAGAGCTTGTCATCTTTTAGCTGCCCTATAGATATGGTGGGTGATGAAAATGGCAAATAGAGGTCAGGGTTAATATGCTAGCCCTCTTCATGCATTTACCTCATGCAACCTTCAGAACAGGAGAATAAGACTTAGGCCTCTATTTCTTGTTCTACCCAACTCATACTTAGATAAGTTCTTCTGTCTCTGCCAAATGCAAATTAAGTAAGTCATTCTCCATGTCCTCTCCCAAATTCTGCTATGTCTGTGGTACATTGCTATGGCTGCCTAAGGTTAGTCTTGATAGGGTATGTTGTAGTCTAGGCATGGTGGAGTTTTAATTATTGAATGCCAGTTCCTAGAAGACAGTTACGCATTATTTTGTGCTCTGCATAAAGTCCAGTATACATGATTTCCAAAGACAGGAAAGTGTTTCGTAAATATGAAATATCATCACAGTAATATTTAGTTTTATATTGTATATGGAGAAAGATGAGCCATGGAATGAAACTAGCTGGCCTAGTAACAATAAACAATAAAGATTTTAAGGATATCTTCAAGCCCTTTTGCCACATATCAGAGATGAGAATGATGTGGCTCTTCAGATGTTTTTGAACACCAAGTTTCAATATCACTAGTCAGCATTGCCAATCGTGCATGGCAAAACTTTAGGCATGCTGACAGTTGCAGACCAGCAACATTTGAAGTGGCACATGATTCCAACCATCTTCATCTATTAAACAAGATTTGAGGACAAGTCTACACACTGCATGCAACACACTGTGTCACAACACACAATTTGGAAAGCTCTGCTCTAGAACTTCCATGTTTGCTAAATCAACCAACTGCATTGTATCTAGTTATCTGCTTCATGGTTCCAGAAATCCTTCCAAGTGTGTCTGCAACCACACTTTTAAAAAACCCTGTCTTCCCTCTTCTCCTCCTCCTCCTCCTCTTCTCCTCCTCCTCCCTCTCATTCCTCCCTCAAGGTGGCAGCGAATGCCAGTTCTGTGGAGCTGACCCTTTCCATGAAACTGTCCTCTGGGTTACCAGAACCTATGTAATGTATGTATTTACATTTTGCATGTGCTTGTCAACATTATCAATTATGTTTTTAGTTACCGTAAATGCCTCTACTTTATTATTCTAAAGTTAATCTCAGAGAGAACGAGATACACTTTCACTTTCAAACTCTACTAAAGAAGATTGGTCTTAACTGAATCAGTTTCCATGCTTTCCAGAAAATCCAAAGCTTTCCATACAAGACAGACCAGCTTCCGTTGTTTTTTCCACTCACAGTCAAGAGAAAAAGGCTTTTGCAATCAATGCTTTTTTTCTGAATACTAGAATCTGGATCCTCCTCTTAAGCCTCTGCATCATCTGCCATAGTAGTCACCTACTGTTACCATATGGAAGCCCAGTAACAGTAATCACCATAACTAAATTTAGAAGAATACCAAATTTGAGCAGGTGGTTCTGGGAAGCCATGGCATGTCAAAGGTCCTACTCTGCCAAAGGGTCATTCAGGGGCAGCACAATTGTGGCTTCCATCTTAACGTCCCCCTTTCAAGTATATTTTAGCTCATACCTTGAGTCTGGATTCTAGCTTTTGTCCCTCCAGTTAGACATAAATTGGAAACATAGATAGATTGGGTACACTACAAAAACAATTTGTTCATGACACACTTTGGAGACCATAATCCATTGCTGCATTAAACACTATGAGTGGGGGTGTGTGTGTGTGTGGATAATGTTTCTGTGGTGCTTATATAATGGAGCATCACACAGAAACCTTTAAACAGAGGCTGAATGGTCACCTGTTGGGAGTGTGCTGACTGAATGGCATGGCAGGGGGCTGGACTGGATGGCCCATGTGGTCTCTTCCAACTCTATGATTCTATAGTCTTATTTTGTCTGTTTGGAAGCAGGAAGTCACCATATACTGCTAAAATAAAGCTGATTATAAAACCGAACCCTTGTTTTTCAAATGTCAGCAGCCCATCTTCCAATTTTAAAATAATAAGTCACTTCTCATATGAGCCTGCTCAAGTTTTGACATCATAATAACTTCTGAGTGCCATATTCCCTGTCTTATTGCTATTACATGTTCAGTATCTGAGACAGAATATTTTCTGCACTGGCATTCATAAATGGAGAATTATTTGCTAAGGAATAGATGGAAAATTAAATATATGAATGTAAACAATATCTGTTAATATTAATCCTCCATGAGAAAAAAATATTTCAACGTACTGTATTCAGACAGCTTTTCTACAGAATCAATCTATTCTCACAATGGAGGGCATGAAGATCCAGGAAAAAAAGAAAAAAAATCCATTTTTTCCAATGCTCTGGAAAAAAATTAAAATAATGTATTATACAATTATGAATAAAATCTTTAAGACTAGGCATTTATATAGTTATGCCCACTCCTACATTGTTTCTTAAACCTATGTAGCAAGTAGACTTTTGTATAAAGTTATGTACAGCAGTGCTACTCAAAGATATGGTCCATAGATCAGTGCTGATGTACGTACAAGCCATCTGCTACAAGACTGCACTGAATTTCTAGGTCAGAAATGCGTTGTAGTCAGTGGAGACAAATATGGCACTGATCCCTGACACATTAGTAAACATTTTTACACAGAGATCATGATACTATATAAACAAAACTTAAAAATTGCCTGTGAATTGATGTTTGTCAGAAATAATGCTTATATCTAATCACATAATAGACATCATCGTATAATGGGACAAGAGAGAAGCCTCCCACAGGATGGTAAAACGTCAAACATCCGGGTGTTCCTTACAGACTGCCAAGTCTCTCACACCTGAAGCAACTTGCAGTTTCTCAAGTCATTCCTGACATAAAACAACAACAAAACAAAAAACCACCGTATAATAGTCACACCACCATTTTTGGGTGGCAAAATTGGTATTTTTGTGTTTCTTGTATAATAGCCACAGAGCTATTTGGGGCTGATTCCTCCTTCCTTCTTTCTTCCTCTGAAATAAGGAAGTTTAAAAAACAGATTTCTGGAGCTCCACTCTTCTTTCCTTACTCCTCTCTCCAAAGATGCTTTTCCACAAGCTACACACTAGGGCTTTGGACAGAAAATCTTCTATTTTCAAAAATCCATAGTTTCTGCATTTATTACAGTATTTACTCTTTTTACCTGTTCAAAGAATTGAAGATTGTGCTTTCTTACTGTTTTGCACTCAAGCAGTAGACATGTCCAAAAATTCTTGGTGATTGGTTTCAGCATTTTACATTATATTTCAGCATTTTTACTCTGACAGTTTTCAATTGTTGATCCATATTTAATATATGGATTCAATAATTTAAAACTTAAAACAATGTCAAAGAGAAGACACGTAGAAAAAAGTCACTCATTGAACACCACTCACAGGACTGACTACTGATGTGTACACTGGTATGACTTCTCTTGAATTTTCATGAAATGGAGAAGAGTGAAAGCTGAGCCAATGAGGGGCATGCTGCCAAGCTAATACACTGCAGTAGTGTGACTCCCCACCATGTGCCCAATTAACAAGGTGAGAGAATGGGACTTTTCTTGGGGTTAAATAACAAAGACGACCTGCTTCACCACTCGTCATAACACTCAATTAATTTCAAAACTTTTGACTTGTATCTTACCTTCCACTGTGTGGCCAGATGCAGAAGTTACAGAGACAAAAGTGGCCACTCTCATATATTTACCCAAACTTTAATTTAAAGGAAGCAATGAAAAGAAAATCCAACTTCAAGAACTGACACCTGCATCTTTTTAAGGGAATAACAAGGTGAGGAAAACTCCAATACACTCTTCTAGGAAAAGAAAGTCTTGTGCTCTCTTTAACACAAAATTATTTTGACATGAACTCCATGGATACTAATTCACCTCCTAAGAAAAAGGAGGATATTTTTAGAGATTCTGTCTCTATCATTTTATTGTTGCTCTGTTGCTGAAAAAAAGCAGGACAAAATTATTATAAATAAATAAATTGGAAATAAAGTGATCTTACTTAAAATGAATACTGTTCATAATATCCCAAGATATTAACAGGTAAAAGTTTTGTAATAGTAAACTTGTGATTGGGTAACTGGGCTTTTGCATTTTACTCTTTCCTCAATCATATGAATATGTTCATGCCATTAATGCATTGGTATACTGCTACTGAACTAGGAAAGAGAGTTCTAAATGAATATCCAAATGGAAATCAGTGCATATCTGATTCATTATTACAAATTGCTCCTATAGGTCACCACTCAATTGTCTGGGCTACTTTGTGCATCGGGGAAAAAAATTGGCACTTAAGATATGAGATTGCTTGTCGAGCACTAAATTAGTTATGCAAGAGTTCATCTTGAAATAGATTTGCAAGTATATTAACCGGCTCAGCTTAAATCAGATGATTACTCTTATGCTGTCAGTCTACATAAACTACAATCTTCTTCCTGTGAGCTCCTGTGCTGTCAAGAATGAAGGACCACTGGGACAGGAGAATGTTATGAATGACTGTATTGGGATTGCCAAAGCATGTGGTGGAATATGACAAAGAAGGAGAGCCGTGTTGCTCTTCCTTCTTTGTCATAGTAAGCACATAATGGGTTGAGATCTGAGTTTCTAAAGGGCCTCCTAATTTGAGTTCAAAAATCTAATTTTAACTATTAAGATCTTCCGAGGCTGCACTGTGAAAGTACTTGGCCATTAGAAAATAAGAGCCTTCTCAGTTGTGATGCCATGTTTTTGAGCAATCTTCTATGATTGATTTATCTGTCATCTTATTTGGTGTTCTTTAGATACTGGAGAAAGGCCACTAGCTAGGCAGACATTAGGTAAAGATAAAGGTTTTCCCCTGACATTCAGTCTAGGCGTGTTCAACTCTGGGGGTTTCCATTTCGAAGCCAGAGAGCCGGCATTGTCTGTAGAGACCTCCAAGGTCATGTGGTTGGCATGACTGCATGGTGCGCTGTTACTTTCCCACTAGAGCGGTACCTATTTATCTACTCACATTTGCATGTTTTCAAACTGCTAGATTGGCAGAAGCTGGGGCTAGCAGCAGGAGCTCACCCACTCCCCAGATTCGAAGCGCCAACCTTTCAGTCAGCAAGTTCAGCAGTTTAACCCCTGTGCCACCGGGCTCTCCAGGCAGACATTGCTTACTTATGTAATTTTTATCTCCCCCTCCTTCTGAGACAGAGACTTAAGGTTAACAATAAACATCCCTTATTTTGTTTTTGCTGTGGCCATTTATCTTTTTTATAGTGTTCCTGGGAATTGTTTGGAAATTTGAATTTCATCTTCTGTTTGAGGGTATTGTGTTTCAGTTATATCACCACCTAGGAATCTGAGATTAAGAGGCAGAATTTTAAATGATAATTAATATCATCATGACAGTTCAAGACTATATCTGTCTAGACCAGGGGTCCTCAAACTTTTTAAGCCGAGGGCCGGTCCACAATCCTTCAGACTGTTGAGGGGCCAAATTATCATTTGAAAAAAAACCCGAACAAATTCCTATGCACACTGCATATGTCTTATTTGTTGTGCTAAAACAACAACAACAACAACAACAACAACAACACAACGAAAGAAGAATACGATATTTAAAAATAAAAACAATTTTAACCAACTCAAACCGATCAGGATTTCAATGGGAAGTGTGGACCTGCTTCTGGCCAACAAGATAGTCAAGTTATTTAGGATTATTGTTGTTGTGTGCCTTCAAGTCATTTCAGATTTTGGGCGAGCCTAAGTCAAAAAAAATATTTATTTATTATTTATTTATTTACTACATTTTTATCCTGTCCTTCTCACCCCGAAGGGGACTCAGAGCAGCTTACAATTTGTATCTATATACAATATATTATATTAGTAGCATAGAACAATATTAGCATTATATATTACTATATTAAATTATACCACTATACTGTAATATTATATGTAATATTACATGTAATATATAATATATAATCAATATTATTATATGGTATTATTATTAGTATAACATTATATTACATTATAATATTACTATCAATATTATATGTATATACAATATTATATTATTAAAACTGATATAAAAATATTATATTATAAAACTGAGGGCAGGGGCCAGGTAAATGACTTTGGAGGGCCGCATCCGGCCCCCGGGCCTTAGTTTGGGGACCCCTGGTCTAGACCCTAGATGTACATAAGATAAGAAGATGGCATTACACAGCTACACTCAGTCATGTTAACAAAGTTGGCTGGATTCTTGGGATCTCAGACACTTCATATAAAAATGTGCCCAACTATTTTTGAAACCCTTAAGATTATTTTTGTGGTCGTAACTGTCCTTCATAGAATCCACCCTCCTGCTGAGGAATGATAAGACATAAAAGGCATGCCTTTACTCAGGTATCTAATATATGTGTCTGTGTGTGCTTTCAAGTCACCTGTCAACTTATGGTCATCCTATAAATTCCATAGTGCAAGGAATACCAAGAGGTGTTTTGCCAGTTATTTCCTCTGAAAAATAGCCTACAGTACCTGGTATTCATTGGCAGTCTCCCATTTAAGTTCTATAACCAGGGCTGACTCTGCTTAGCTTCCAGATCAGACGGGATCTGATGAGGCCTAACAAACCATGTTGCCTGTGATAGCTAGTGCTTTCTTTAGAGCAGGGGTTCTCAAACTTTTTCAGCTGTGGAACCCTTGTTGAAGTTTCTCATGGAGCCCCAGGAAATGTTATTATATTATATTGTACTAGCTTTGCCTGGCCACGCATTGCTGTGACTCATTGGAATGATTTGTTGGCCAGATGGAATAGCAGTGAATGGCCTTGGTTCCTGAAAGCCTGGCCGTTTTGTTGTTCTGGAAGTCCTTGTTTGGTGACCTGGATTGCAATGATTGTGTCGGTGCGGCAGGTCTGAATGGTGTAATTAGTCCTTTTGATTAGTATTTAATAGTGTTGTAATCTGAAAGCCTGGGTGCTTTGTGCCTGGGGAATTCATGTGTTTGGAGGTGTTAGCTGGCCCTGATTGTTTCGTGTCTTGTAGCTCCAAACCGTGGTTAATTTCTGCCTGGTGGAATCCTTTGTTGGGTAGTGTTAGGTGGGACTGATTGTGTCATGCTTAAGTGTTAAGTGGGACTGATTGTTTTGTGTCAGTGGCAGACCTGTTTTGATATATTTTGATTTTAGTGGGAGGTGTTAGTTGGCTTAGATTTTTTCCTTTCTGGATTTCCCAATTTCCCTGCATTCAGAGTGTTGCTCTTTATTTAATGTCCTGGTTTTAGAGATTATATTATTCTGTATTATTATTCCACAGTAATTATGTCATATTATAGTAGAATCTCACTTATCCAACATTCGCTTATCCAATGTTCTGGATTATCCAACGCAGTGTACCTTTTAGTAGTCAATGTTTTCAGGGTTGTTGTATGTCTTTCGGGCTGTGTGGCCATGTTCCAGAAGTATTCTCTCCTGACGTTTCGCCCACATCTATGGCAGGCATCCTCAGAGGTTGTGAGGTATGGATAAACTAAGTAAGGAAAAGTCAATGTTTTTGTAGTCAATGTTTTTAATTCATTGTGATATTTTGGTGGTAAATTTGTAAATACAGTAATTACTACTTAGCATTACTGCGTTGTGACCCCCTCCCTCCCGGCGGGAATGGAGGGACGACCGTTGAGGGTGGAGGGTGGTGTGTGTGGTGAGCGCACACCATTTCATGTCTGGGACATACGCTGTTCAATTTTTGTGGTTTTGGGGCTTTTGGGGGGCCAGATTTGGTTCCAGATGTTTTGTTTGTGGTACGAACCTAGTGGCAAGGGCGCTGGGTTCTGTTGGCAAGTTTCATGGTTCTGCGTTGTATGGTTTTGCTGTTTTGCTCACGTTCGTGATTTCATTACCCTTTTATATATATAGATTATATTATATTATATTATATTATATTATATTATATTATATTATGTTATGTTATATTATATTACATTACATCACATTATATTACATTATTATATATAATGTATATATATCAGACATTGACAAACTTTTGGACACAGAGGCCACATTGTGTTTTAAATTTGAATATTCCTATGCACACAACATATATCTCATTTATAGTGCAAAAAGAAAAGAAAGAACAATGCAGTATTAAAAATGAAGAACAATTTTAACCAACATAAACTTAACAGTATTTCAGTGAAAGACCCCAGGGCTATCTAGTCCAACCCCCTTCTGCCATGCAGCAAAAGCACAATCAAAGCACTCCCTGAGCGATGGGAGGAAAATAAGGTTATGGAAGCAAGAAAAGCATTTCTGTTCCCAGGAGGAGAACAAGGAGGAGGACCAGGGCTTTGCAATCCAGGCCGAGTGAGGTGCTCCCAGTGGCCAGATCCAAGGGCTCCACGGAGCACACTTTAAGAACCGGTGCTTTAGAGCAATAGATGAAAATGCCAGTCCCATCTTAGCATTTGGCTCAGAGGGCTTGGTCCTAGGAAGCTTGGGCTGAAGGCATTCCTGGTTTGGAATTGGTAACAAAGCTAGCAACCTAACACCCCTGCTATCTGTTTTTCACCCAATATGGAGCCACATCTCCATATTATTTGCCAAAACATTGTTACAATGCAGGATCAAAATGGCAGAACTGGGAACAATAGGGGTTGCAGAGCTCAGAAGCCCTTTCCAAGAATACCACAACTGCTAAGTAGCATAGGGGAACTTATTTGCTCTAATGCAAATGAAAGGATGTTGTTATATCATTCTCCAGGCTAACCGTGCAGTACGTTAACTTTTCATTTTCATTTTCATTTTTCTCTTCTTCTTTGCTCTGTGAATTTAAAGAAAACTGGGTAATTCTGATTGCGGCCTGTCAACGCCTGCTCATTTTTTATAATTATCATGCAGTCAGAACTAAAATACTCCTACACAGCACACTGGTGCACAAGATATGCTCTATAAGTATGAATTGCTTTGATTGCTAATAGAACACCTTTTATTTCATTCAAAATGCTGCAGACCTGAAGTGAACCTGAAGGAAGATGCTCATAAGAACTTCCAGTTCCTTAAAGCTGGGATAATTCCATATTATATTTTAAGCCTTATGTTGCTAACAGAACTTTTATGGTTTGACTTTAAACACAGTAACCTTTTGAAAAGCCAGTACTTTTTTTGAAACAGAACCTTAATGTGTCTCTAAATTTTATGGTGGCTTTCTTCAAGTTAATTTGAAACAGCTTTGTGGGGTCAATGGTATCATCCAATCTTAACACATGAGAAGCAAAGAAATTCATTATTCAAGAAGCATCCAGAAAGTTGTAATCGTTCTGGTAAATATTGGAACATTCTTTTTCTGGATTTCACATTTTATAATATCTTATAATGGTTATTTCTGTTACTGATTACAATCATGTCTATCTTCTTTTTCTTCTTCTGTCTATGGTTTCATTCAATTTTTTTTTTTTGGTCTTGCTTGAGGTGCCATTAACTGTTGTGTGGGTGGAGTTTCTTTCCCTCCCCATCATCCACGCCTGAATAACATCTTGCTGCACAATCCATATTCTTGGTTTGGTATTCTTCCATGGTGTAAGGTACGACTGTTTTAGCATTATATTTGTAGAAAGAAAAGATCAAACTACCAAGACAACATAACATGGAGGAATATTCAACCTGGTAACTGTGGGTCCCCAGGTGTTTTGGCCTACAACTCCCAGAAATCCCAGCCAATTTACCAGCTGTTAGGATTTCTGGGAGTTGAAGGCCAAAACCACTGAGAATATACTGTAAGTCGCTTCCAGTGTGAGAGACGTTGTCCAGGGGACGCCTGGCTGTGTTACCATCCTGCTGGGAGGCTTATCTCATGTCCACGCAAGCTAGAACTGACAGATGGGAGCTCACCCCGTCTTGTGAATTCAAACCGGCAACCTTCAGGTCAGCAACCCTGCCTTTAGGTCAGTAGTCCAGCCAGCACAACGGTTTAGCCCATTGTGCCACCGCGGCTCATATTTTGTATTCCGTAAGGCTGTAAATTCCATCCCAAACTCCTTTTAAGAGCTAGCAACCAGATAAGATGAGGGAAATCTGTTCAGCTTCCAATCAGAGTGCAAGGAGGATGTTATTGTCACCAACCTCCTGCCATCAAATCAGAAGATAATCCATGTCACAATTCTTGGCGCAGCATAATTTGTTGGCAGGAGGCTGGTGGAATGGTCATTCTTACTGAGTCCCAATGGACCTCCTTCACCCAATCTGACTACTGGCTTTTAAGGTGGCTTTGGGGAGGACGGGGAGGGGTCAGGGTACAAAATATTATTTAGTTGTGCATTGTAATTAAGCAGTTGATGGCCATATTAGTGACCAATTTAAACATAAGTTTTTTAAAAACTTGTTAAACACCAAATTAAAACACTAATGATCACCGAAGTTTGGCCCAAAACAGAAGAGACAGGCTACATCAGAAAGATCTGGCTGAAGGAAGCCAAGCTGAACCAAGGAGACCTGATTGAATTGGTCGCATCACTACATGTCAAGTCCAGCTAGGTTAGAATGAGTCAAGATAAATTAACTGATGGCTTTTGTGTGCATGCAACTTGAAATCACATGTCAAATTATGGCAACCCCATAATTCATGGGGTTTTCTTAGACAGGGAATACTCAGGGGTGGTTTTGCCAGTTTCTTCTGCATTCCTTCTTTTTGCCAGTGGTATTCACTGGCAATCACTCATTAAAGTACTAACCAGGGCTCACCTTGCCTAGCGTTCAAAAACAGACAGGATCGGGTTTCATTTGTATTGTGATTTTATACACATACTAACAAGTATTTGACAATTGAAGGATCTGGTGCTTTTAGGTGCTCACTGATGAATTAATCTTAGGAAAAGCAAGTGAGAAGCTATCAGGACTATGCAAACATCACTATGGGCCCTTCCACACAATAATATAACCCAGAATATCAAGGCAGATAATCCACAATATCTGCTTTGAACTAGATTATCAAAGTCCACACTGCTGTATAATCCAGTTCAATGGGGATTTTATAGAGCCGTGTGGAAGGGGCCTATGAGGTGGTGAAGACATTTTCTCAGCAAAGGAATGGATCATCTGAAACTAGTAGAACTTGGTCTTCCAGTAGCTCTACCAAAAAGGTGGAACTGTTTTTACAGCCACGTTAGCTGCATTTTATCAGTGACAGGTTTAACTTATTCCAGTTGGAATATTGCAATTGCAATCCTTATCGGGGATGTCCACACTGCTTGGTTCCCTTACCCGTTTTTTGAAAATGTGGCCTACCTACTCCTCATTATTCTCCCTACTCTGCTCAAAATCTCCCACTTTTCTTACTTTCCAAGACACAACAACAACAACAACAACAACAACAACTTTATTTCTTACCTGCATTTCCTTGTTTTGCATTTAACTCACTAAAATCAGGGTCCTTTAATTGACTGTGATGTAGTAAAGAAATTTATATGTGCCTTCAAGTCTGCTATCAAATTATGACAATCCATGGATTTCATAGAGTTTTCTAAGGAAATGAAGACTCAAAGGAGGTTTGGCCAAATCCTCCCTCTGAATACAGAACTGCATGAAGCAAAATAAGCATCAGGTGTCTAAATAATGGTAAATAAGGATTATCTATTGTTTAACTCACGAAGTGCATTTTGTGATGACAAAAATATCTATCTGGCCTTAGTGTTTGAAAAATTCATAAACAAGACATAAGCATCCTACAAGAAAGTTTTTCTGTGACTAAGAAACATCTACTCACCCTTTTAGGAAAATAAGTTGTCTTACATCAGGTCTGGTTTTGTTTGATCCAATCCCAGGCAAGGATTGCATTATTTGCTATCCTTTTAACTAGGGATAGAATGAATTAAATGGAAGACCTCCTGCATACAAAGCATAGCAGCAGAGGATAACTTGGAAGCATGTTTATTTCACATAACTATGTTTTCTCCCTACCAAAATACTCCTTAACACTTATTTATATTGTCCTTTCCCACACAAATGCCACATTAGAAAACAAAAGAATTCAATTTCTCCATTATGTGCTTTATCAACTGGGAGGCAGTTTTCTGGAAAGTGGCAGATGCTAACAATCCTTATACACATACTAGTATATTTGATATTTCCCTTTGAAATAAGCAGGCTATAAGAGTTTTTCCCTCTCATGCCCTTCCAACAATCATGTTATGAAATGAAATGTACATTACAACAACCATTTTCTCATAAATCCTCAATAAATTGAGCACTTCTCATTTCATGATCTCACATAAAAGGACTCATGGTGTTCAGATCTGTTTCTAAAAAGGATTTTCCAGCTCAAATTGTAATACCTATATATAAATATTTTTATCACATGTAATTATAAATCATATCTACAATATCTTTTTGAATTTGTCTTTAGCTAGCAAAATCCATGAAAGAAAAACAGGCTGCCTGGCAACCTTTCTGATATGAAACAGATAAACTGCTAGGAAGGTTAATGTAACTTTAATGTGGGCCTGTCAGAAACAGATGAACTCCTTTCAAAACAAGGCAAAAACCTACTTTCTGCCCCCATAACCTTTTTCAAGCTGAACAGCAGTGGCATTAAAACAGTGACAATAACTAACTTTGCTAGTTTTTAAAATACTAAAGTTTTGTTATTGTTAAATTGTTCTAAACTTACAGTCTTCCTTAGAATTTTTCAGTTATAAATGCAGGTACATTAAAGCCTTGGAGGCCCAATTGATTTCTTCCAAAATGCACATATACCTAGTTTTAAATTATTTTACCCTTTTATACTAGCAGCATTTGTTACATGTTTTAATATGCTTTTTTGTCTGTTTAACGTCTTTATTTTTAAATTGTTTCCAGCTATTTAAATTGATGTTACTTATGTATTGCCACGAGAGTCTATGACAGAGGACAGATTATAACTCTTTTAACAAATAATACATTTGGGAAATTTGCATACATTAAACAAAAGTTTTAAAGATGGGGTTACATCAAGGAGTGTGTGTTATTAGTGATACAGCATTTCACAAACATTAGGAAGGACTTCTTACTGTAATGGCTGTTAGATAATGAACGAGACGGTCTTAGAGGATGGCACACTTTCCTTCTTTGGCCTTCTTTCAACAAAGTTTGGATGACTGCCTCCCAGGCATGCTTCAGTTGTGTTTTCTTGCATGATAGGAAGTTGGATTATTCAGATAGCATAAGGAAGGGTTGATACCCCTGTGGTGTTTGTTTCGCTGTCTATGCCCCTGTTCAAAAGTTTTCACCTCACTTTGTCCCTGTGATAATTAGGTTTTGAAACATTCGGCTTATTGTAGAAACAAAGCTTCCGTTCAGACATCTTTTCCCCATGATGATAACTCTTTCAGGAGTGAATTCCCCTTCCTGGGGTAGATTTCTCTCACTTCCTGTTGTTTCATTTCCATTCTTAACTATGAGTCATTTGTAAGATGGATGTTTGTAATTCAGGGACTGCCTGTGATTAGAATCTATTGGCATGGATTCCCCTTAAAACAAGTTAAGGTAAAGTCCTGCTGTATGACTGTAACTCCACTTATATAATATTGGAAATAGTGCAATTTAGTCCTGTTTAGCACTGTGATTGAAAACTAAATATTTCACATATTATTTATCATTGAATACTCACATTTGCTGGGATTAAATAAATGTTGCACAGTAATATTGAGGCAAATTAGAGTGTACAGTAAATCAGCATGTTTTGAGAAAAAGCTTTAATTACCTTTTAACACTGTGTTGGCTTTAAGAGTGTTTGTTGTTGATGTGACAGCTTCAATGAGGATTTTAATCAGAATATTGATACATGAAATGTATATCCTATCTTTCTTGTGAACATCAAGAGAAATAAGAAGACTTGCAGTACTTACAATACCTCTGTGATCTTTAGTTACCAAACACTTTAGTAGGAAACACTAGCTCTTAATAACACATGCCGCATTATCACAGGATGTCTACACCCCACACCACTGGAGACATTATACTGTTTAGCCAGTACTGCACCACCTGACATCCGCCAGAAAGTAGCAGCCAGCAATGAAAAGACCAAGGCAGTAACATCTCTGGACCATCCCCTGTTCAGATATCAGCCAGCACACAATGCCTTAAATCAAGAAATAGTTTTCTAAGATCTACAGAGATACTCGCAGGAACACCTCCGCAAGCAAGAGTCCAAAAGTGGCAGGCTAAAACCTGGAACCTCAAGCCATGGCTGATACCGAATGAGAGACCCCTCCTGGGCACACGGAAGACTAGGTGACTTGGAAGGCACTGAACAGACTGCGCTCTGGCACCACGAGATACAGAGGCAACGTTAAGAAATGGGGCCACGAAGTGGAGTCCATGACCTACGAGTGTGGAAAAGAGCAAACAACAGAGCACCTATTACAATGCAGTCTGAGCCCTGCCACATGCACAACAGAGGACCTTCTTACGGCAACACCAGAGGCACTCCAAGTGACCAGCTACTGGTCAAAGAACATTTAGTATAATGCCAAGTTTTTAACTTTGTTGGTGTTTTTAAATACATTACAACTGCACCCTCAGTTCGTTTCTGACACGACAAATAAATAAATACTCAAGCAAATTTCTAAAAGAGAAGTATTTTGGTTGGAAGTTTCCTTTGATCAGTGATTCAACACAAATGAAGCCCTAGAGTCCACATATCCCCCAACCCTTATTCCTTTCTCCTCTGCCCAAAATTAGCCAGCCAAAATTGCTCCCAGTAACCTCTGTAAGATACAATTAGCCATGTAAATGTCATTTCAGCCCATCACTATTTCTAAAAAAAAAAACCAACACTACACACACACACACACTTTACAAAAGGCCCAAGGCAGAAAAAATACATTTTGAGGGGAAATTATGCTGCCTGAAGGGCACAATTTGTCATTTCCATCACTGTTGTTGATATATTTATCCCTTACTTTTCTCCCAGCCCTAAGACTCCAAATGGTTTACAAAAATTAAAACATGTTTCAATAAGATATACAAAACATTAAATAAATTAAATGTTAATTTTAAAACATATCCATTAGAAAACACAACAAAAATAACATTAGTATAGCACACTTTAAAACTCCTTTCTCTATAAACATTAAGTTTATTATTCACTGATTTTATTCATTCAAGAATTGGTACTTGGGGGTAAGAAAAAGAAATAAACAAGCAGGGGAAGTGGGACTTCCCTTGAATTCCCATTTAAATTATGTCCAGAACTGTCTTTCAGATGCTCTCTCACAGGTACACAATTTTCTCCCTTAAATAGATTTTAGATTGCTCTTCCACCTCCACTTTATGTAGAGGTAGAAGAAGCATTTCTGATGTGAAAATATTTTTCTCCTTTCTTCACTTCTGATTATTGTTACATGAACCATAAATTTTAAAGCACAATCTTACTGGCTTTCTCTTCTTCTCCCTAATATTAATAGTTGTGTGTGCGTGTGCGTGTGTGTCTATACACACAATGGCTGTATGGTGGCATGGCGGGGGGGGGGGGGGGGGGCAGCTGTATCTTGGATAAAATTTAAACACCATTGGGAGATATTTACTATGTATTTGAATCTTTTTCTGCAGAACTTTGTTCTAGTTACAGTATCAAGACAATCATATAAATATTTATTCTGAAGCAAGTTGCAATAATTTCAAAATTATTAGAACAATAGCTTCCAAATCAACAATATGGCTATGTTAGCCTTTATGTCAGGGGTCCCCAAACTTTTTAAACAGGGGGCCAGTTCACGACCCTTTGGACCATTGGAGGGCCGGACTATAGTTGGCCACCGAGCAATAATAATTAATAATAATAATAAGAATAATAAAGAGGGTTGGAAGAGACCCTTTGGGCCATTGAGTCCAATCCCCTTCTGCCTTTGTACACCGAAAGCACAAGTAAAGCACCCCTGACAGATGGCCTCCCAGCCTCAATGTCAATAATAATAATAATAATAATAATAATAATAATGAGGGTTGGAAGAGACCCCTTGGGCCATTTAGTCAAACCCCCTTCTGCCTCTGTGCACCAAAAGCACAAGCAAAGCACCCCTGACAGATGGCCAACCAGTCTCAATGTCAATAATAATAATAATAATAATAATAATAATAATAATAGACCCTTGGGCCATTGAGTCCAACCTCCTTCTGCCTTTGTGCACAAAAAGATCAAGCAAAGCACCCCTGACAGATAGCCTCCCAGTCTCAATGTTAATAATAATAATAATAATAATAATAATAATAATAATAATAATAATAATAGAGGGTTGGAAGAGACCCTTTGGGCCATTGAGTCCAACCCCTTTCTGCCTTTGTGCACCGAAAGCACAAGCAAAGCACCCCTGACAGATGGCCAACCAGTCTCAATGTCAATAATAATAATAATAATAATAATAATAATAATAATAATAGACCCTTGGGCCATTGAGTCCAACCTCCTTCTGCCTTTGTGCACAAAAAGATCAAGCAAAGCACCCCTGACAGATAGCCTCCCAGTCTCAATGTTAATAATAATAATAATAATAATAATAATAATAATAATAATAATAATAGAGGGTTGGAAGAGACCCTTTGGGCCATTGAGTCCAACCCCTTTCTGCCTTTGTGCACTGAAAGCACAAGCAAAGCACCCCTGACAGATGGCCAACCAGCCTCAATGTTAATAATAATAATAATAACAACAACAACAACAACAACAACAATAATGGTTGTAAGAGAAGAAGAGACCCCGTGGATCATTTAGCCCAACCCACTTCTGCCCTTGTGCTGTGGGGGCCGGATAAATGGCTTCGATGGGCCGCATCCGGCCCCCGGGCCTTAGTTTGGGGACCCCTGCTTTATGTAGAGCAGGTGTTACGTTTTATTAAGATTCCAGTCTAAAAGTATCAGTAACTTATGACACAGTTCACTTATTTATTTCCTATATATTGTGCAATTGTTTAGGCTACAGCCTTACTCTGGGCTTACAAACAAGAAGTAACTTCAAATAAATATTAACTTTGGACTTTATCAGATGGAGCTGGAGGAAAGTGGGGGAAATCATCCTTGCGTGTAGAATGATATTCTTTGTGTGGTGTTCCGTCCCCCAGGACGATGGTTTGCCTTACCTATTGGTCGTTTGTTTGTTTTCCCTCCTTTGCATTTTGTTTCAGCCTCTGGCTGCAAAGCCCAGGAAAAGTGGCTTGGAATCTGCAAGAGCTGGCTGCAGTTTTCTTTGCAGTGATTGGTCAAAGAGTGCAACATCTTAGGACCGCCCTTTTTACCAGGGTCTAGTCTCCATTTTAGAGTTTCATTCTGGCTATAGTCTTCCAACGTGCTGGAGCTGTGCAAAGCTAACTGGGACAAATCATCCTCAAAACCAGGCCAATCTAAGCCTATCCAAATTAGATAAGTATTGAATTATATTGATCTGGAATAAGAAATCTAGTTAGAGGAGCAGAGTTATTCCATCGCTTCTAGAACTAATCTTTGCTGTAAAGATAGGGAAGGAAAGAGTTTCTCCTTCTAATATAGGCAGCGTGATTAGGGTATAGTGGTTTTATAATCACCTTTGCCTTCTGGAACCAGGGATAATTCTGTGACTAAAACCTATAGAAATTTGTTTCATTTTCTGCAACTTTAAGATCTGTGCCAGGTTTACAACCTTGTATGAATAAACATTCTTTTTTGAAGTTATCCAGACTCAGTCGTTCAATATCTATAGGACAGCTTATAGGGATTTGCAGTTCGCCCGGATAAAGGACAGCACGTTTCAGTTTTATAGCTTTTTATTGTCCGGCGGACGGCACATGTGGGATTCCGTCTTCAAAGAAGATGGAGAATTTACTTACCCCCATCACACAGGATCACCTCCTCTCGCCTCTAGCTCAACCATCAGTAAAGAAGACACAAGACATCATTCTTGGGGCAGATACCACTTCTATGGGCTCCTTTGCCTCTCCAGCCCCTTACTCCAGAGTAGACACAAGGCATCATTCACTACTTCCATGGGCTCCTTTACTTTCCCTCTCAAGCCCCTTATTCTCAAGGTGACACAAGAGTTCTTAAATACCTCATCCCACATGTTAATCACCACTTTCTCCAATTTCCATGTGCATCGGGAGCTCAGAAGATGATTTATCCCTGGCTCAATTTTCCCCATTCCCTCGCACTTCTGAAACACTTCACAGCCAAAGCATCACAGACGACAGGTGGAAGGCTGTTTGCATTGTATGAAGTTTGACCTAAAGGTTTACTTATCCTCTGACTTTTTCATAGATGTGGATATTAGAAGAGCCTAAGTTTTTAATTTCACGTTCGTCTCCAAATTTTTGCTAGTTAATCTATATATTTGTAACCATTATACCGGCAGTCAAAATAAAAAAGGTGGGCATTGTTGTGCAATACCTGGAGGTTTCCTTCTCAGAGGATGAGGAGAGTTGAGAGAATGGGTCCTAGGAAGAAGGATCAGGGGAAGACTGGGGGAGGAGGAGGGAACTGGGTCTGTCAGTTGGAAGCTAAGTCTGAGGCAGAGCTTCAGCCCTCCAACAGAGATCAATTTCTCCTTAAGGAGCAGGGAGAGGAGGACTGTAATGCTGAGCTCTCTCGGCAAGAAAGCTCATGAAAGAGCTTAAAAGAAACCAACTGTAGCAGACTGATAGATTGCAAGAGAGCTGACTTAGAAGTACTGCCTCTAATTAATATGAATTGGCCTTTCTGATGTAGCAACATATAAAGCATTAATACCTGAGACATAGGATTATGCCATTAAAGGACATAGGTCGCGGCAGCAGAAGAGGAAAGAGATTAGTATTGTTGGACTCAATGCCTGCTTTAGTTGACTGTTGTCCCTGCTTCCAGCTCTCTTGCATACTAGGCTTTTCAACTTCTTTGGTTTGTTGACCTTAGCAAACTCTTTGGATTCTCTTCTGACCTTCTTCTTGGGTGCTTCAAAATGGACTACTCATTTTTATCTGATCTCACCCTGCTTCTTGTCTGTTCTCTTCAAATGCTTATGACTTGTGAAACCCCATGCTCAATCCCATGTTGATTTGGATGTACCAACTATACTGCGTGTTATGCTGTGTGGTCACATGTTGTTCAATATCAGGACAGCACCCACATTTCATAAAAATGCTATTTCTATTAACAGTTTGAAGGACTTCTGAAGCCCTGCTTCTGAAAAGTGTTGACAATTCTAGCTTATGTAATCATTAAGAACTTCCTGACAGTGAAAGCTCTTTAACAATAGACTACCTCAGATGGTGGTGGACTATCTTTAACTGGAGGTTTTTAAACAGAGGTTAGATATATCTATCTCTCAAGGGTGTTCAGCAAATTCCTGCATTGGTAGAGTGAGGTAGATGTCCCTTGGGTTTTCCTTCCAGCTCTAAGACTCTACTGGACTGCCCCATATTGTACCCTTAGGACTTGTTTTTAACAGAGACAGAAGGGAGTTAAACCAAGGGGCCATTAAAATATCTTGCAGAAAAATTCTTACCCCTAGAATTAGTCCTTCTAAATGTCATTGATGCATGTGCCACAGTGAACAATTGCAGCATGGTTTTAGATGGTTTATCATAATGCACTGTTAAACACAAGCAGCATTCATCAGCATGGAAAATATGGAATGAATCACTGCATAAAAGGATACGCTGGGCTCATGGACATTTTATTACTGTGCATAGAAAAGGATGTGAAAATAAACAGGACACCCCCATAAAGCAGAACGGAATAGCTTACTAGAATAGTAATGTATCCGAGATCAATGATGTAAAGTTCAATGATGCACAGATGGAACTCTTCCATTTGTTCTTCCCTAGATGTAAATGACTTGTCTATTTCAGAATTCTATTTCCATCTTCAGATTTAGGGACATTTTTCCTGTTTGTCATGAAGCATCTCCACTCTTCTTATCATGCAGTGACCTATAGATGTCTTAGTAGAAATAGCTAGCAGTTAGTTAAGAGCAGGAATTGAAAAATATTTGCTCCTCTGAGAATTCATCCAGATTAGACAAGTGTATTAAAAAGTGGCAGTATTTGCTTTCTCACTTAAAAAAAATAAATCCAAATGACATTTTCCCAGTTACATAATGTTTTGAACCATTTCCATTACTTCTGCATTTTATTCTGAAGTCTTTGTTCCTTCCCAAAAGGAAAGAGTTTTGTTAAAACTAGTACATTGTGTTATCACATGAATTGTGACAATCAAAGGAGGTATATTCAAATCCCTCACTCTATTCTATTTCTGGCTGTTTTCACTATCTCTAAATATTATTTAACTTCTTTAAAAAACAACACCTCTCTCTAGAGCCTTAGCAATAAGCATCTCTGGTGACAATCCCTCGATGGATTGTCACCTTGACGTGGTGAGGGGGCTTGCGTGTTCCAATGAACCTGTGGGCACAACCACGGGAGTCACACACTTCCAGGAGTGGCCACAGGGGAGGTTCTAGACCAAGCACAATCCGAAGACCCAAAGACCTCAACGGCGGAGCAGGCAGAGGATAACATGGTACATATTACAACGGCTGTGAAGGCAGAAGAAGGCTGCAACAGATTGAGAAGCCACTCTCCTTGTGTTAATCACACCACTGCTGGGACCTCAATCTGTGAAGACCGGCCGTGCACCGACCTCCACACATTAAAGAAAGTCATGCACAGGCATCTTCCAAGAAATGGAGGACCATCATCCTCGAACTAGGAGGGATCGCCTAAGTAAGTAAGGTGGGAAGGATACATTTCAAATTTGTTATAGTGTTGAAATTAAAGGTGGTGGTGGTGGGAACCTTTCCTCCATTTAAGATCTCAGATTCAGTATGTACAGTATATGTATGAGTATGTGTGTAAGGTTGCTCTTTTGATCCACAGCAACTTAATTACTGCTGTTGTGCCAGCAGTAGATACCAAGAGCTCACACACACTACTGTTGTCTTCCTGAGTGCACTCATCTGTGAACTCGGGATTTGGAAAGTGGTATCTACAGAGAAAGTGCATATCTATGAGGGGACAGGGGAGATATTTGGTCAAGCAAACAAATGCAGTAATAAACAACTTCATAATTTACTACTATATTTCTATAGAAAATTGTAAAACAAAAAAAATAAAAATAAAGTAGGACTAGGAGTCTATGTGGGGATTACAACCATTCAAAAAAACATCTAAGAATCTGGAGAGACTGAATATGCCTATATCTAATGTTACAATCCATGTCACAATCACAACATCCACAAATTAAATAAATGTGCCACCTTTCTATTTTAAACTCAGGAGAGTGCTTGTATGGAAATAAGACACATCAAGAAATGTCAAGAAGTATCATCAAGCAACTCAATATAAATCTACTCAAAGCTCCAGAGTTATATTCATTGGGTTGTATCCAACTGATAGCCCTCCACTGATGGAAAGGGTTCTGACCCAGTGAAAATTCAACCAGTCAAATACAGAGTTATTTTCAGCAATTCCTCCTCTGCCTGCAGCCCTTCCCTTCCAATCTGCACCGAAAGTTGGGAAGAACCTTATTAATAAAATGAGAGAGACCACAGTAGGTGGGAGAATAATTGGAAATTGCTTCTCCCCACCCCCATTCCATTGAAATAAACCTTTCCACAATCAAATCTTTCCATCAGTAGAGAAAGGCCAACTGGATATAGCCATTTATGTACAAAATGGAACATGGTGAAAAGTTCAAAATGTCAATCAATGTCAGCAGACTTCTGCTAGGATTTTTTGGTTTCTGATCTACAGTACACTAAAGGGCAAGTAACTTTATTTATTTATTTTATAAATTCAATACATTGTTGTTTTCTTTCCTAACAGTAATTTATGAGAATAGAAACTCAACAGAAACTGGGCTTGTAGCAACTGTCTATTGCAACAACAACAACAACAACAACAACAACAACAACAACTTTTACAGTAATAGGCTATCTGTTGCTCATAACCTCATAACCAAGGAAATGTTTTCAAAATAAGATATACAGCAAACAATAATTTTGAGGGCAAAAAGCACTCATGCATGATCATCTTGAAGGGGCAGCAGTCATGCTTCTTCTTACATGAAGTTTACCAGTGGGATAAGAAAAATGTAAGTCCACATCTTCATCCGTATTGGTGGAGATGTTTAGCAGTCAGGAGAGATCAAGGGAAGCCAGCCTAGTGGAGATCAGGCAGCAACTGGTTGCATTCCTGCATCCAATTTTAGGAAGACAACATAATCCCCCTGGTCTTTCAGGGATCAGCAGGAGATCTTCTGAAAGTTCATTTTAACTAATGGTGACAGGATCCTAGGACCTGCACTTTATAATCACATTTTACTTTCCTGGGTATTTTAGACTGCTTAATTAATTTTGATAATATTACGTCCGATATGGACGAACTTGGGATTATTTTAATGGATTGTTTTATATTGTTATATTTTAACTATGGTTGTAAACCACCTTGAGTCCTTGGAGAAAGGCAATATAGAAATGTCCCAAATAAACAAACAAATCCTGTTGCTTTCCGCAGACAACACTGTCCACTGAATGACCATAAGAGGCACCCAGACATGGGGAAGAGCTCCTGACAGGTGGAGGTGCTGAATTCCATTCCATACAGCCATAATGTATAATCAAGTTTTTAAAAGTTCAACAAGAATGCATATCTTTAAAAAAGAGAAAATCTGGAGACAGCCCTTCATTTATACTGTTCATAGTACAACGTTGCTCGATTACAACAAATATTTACATACCATACTACCCATTGGGTCAGGGGCACTCTGACATGTGTTTCACACTTACCTGCTATAGAAAGCTTTTCTATACTATTAAATGTATTCAGTAAGAAATGCATTCCTTTCTGTAAAAAACAAACAAATGCTGGATTCTTGATTAACCAGCATGATCTGTTCATCTTTCCTGGTGAGGCTGGGGAAAGCAACTTCACTTGAATGCTTTGATATTTTCAGTTGACCCCATTCAATATAAGACCTGAAAGCATGGAATGCATAACTGTAGTACTTGTAGTTGTTAGCCATGGAATAGTCATTTTGAGCACCTTTCAAAAATGGTAGCCATTCCCCTATGGCAATGAACTCAATATTTATTTATATTACCCACCTTTCTGATGATTTACAATGAAAGGGAGAAAATTGTTGGATTGTAATTCCCATTATCCTACAGCACTAGTTAACTACTGTGGTTTATGGGAATTGCAGCTCACAGCATCCATGGGGCAACACATTATTTAACTCTATACTAACTAAATATTTTTTTAAATATAATGTGTAACATGTTTTCAAAATCTATCATGACCAGGACACCCTTAAGCACAGTAACTTAGAAGTATATTACCTCAAACGTTGAGTGGAATTTATTCACTAGCAAGTGCATTCAGGATTGCCGCATTTAAAAAAAATGTAAAGTTCATACCGGCTGATACACTAGGAAATATGTACGTATATTTGCATGAGAAAATGTGTGCATATAATATACATCATACACACTCAGCACCAACTGTATTCTTGGTGACTGCCAGATCTCAAATGAAATTAGGAATCTTGTATACAAAAAAGAGAATGACAGTTTATTTCTATTTTCTACAATATTCATTTGGCACAAGGAAAAAACTGAACAGCCCCAGTAACGTTAGATGCAATGGGACCATACAACCCAAGTCACGGGACAAGAATGCTGACTAAAGCAATGTGGTCATTTATAACTCATATTCTGAATTGCGCGAAGTGCTCTGTCACATCTTCATATGTGCAACTAGCATATATTTTCTCCAGTAAGAGAAATATTCGACTATTGAATTCTTGACAAAATTGTCTCAGCCTACATAATGCACTGGTACTACTTTGCTGCACCATGTGTGAAGTGGTTCAGCATTTCTGAAATATTCTAACAGAGAACCATATAAAAGATCTGCAGTTTGGAATGACAAGGTACATATTCTGAATGTATTTCTGCCATGTGTCCTGACAAGACATCTTCCATCTTCATTATGTGAATTACAAGAGCAACTAGTCGCATGTTTTCATTTCTTTCCTCCAACCAGCAATTCAGTTCTGACAACAGCATTTTAGCCACAGTCGCCTTCTTATCTGTAATTACTGTAGGGAACCATTCTTGCTATACAATCCTTCTTCTTCTTCTTGTAATTCTTGCATGATAAAATGGATGTGACAGAATTCCTCTTCCACCGCGTGCAGATGGAGCTCTCTTCAAAAGTAGGTACGTTTATCTTATAAATACATATTTGTTTTGTTTACATTAGAAAATCACAAATCCAAAACCACAAAACACTGAGAGGTAAGAAAGAAAAGCAGTTTGAGCAGCTTCTTATCACTTCAAGTTTTTTCATTTCTGTAGTCAACTGTTTCCCCTAAGGAGGCTTTTTCTTTTCTTTGACATCCTGCATGGAGGTGGGATTCAAAGCTTCCATCTCTCTGCAGTGCTTTATGCATCGAGCATCACTGTAGGCTGCCTTGTCTTTAGTCTGCATCCTTTGTTGCTTCCCGTTTTTAGTAGCATCTTTGAATTAGGAAGTCACTAAAGCGTAGATCATGCTGAATATAAAAGAAAAAGGTACAGGTTGAAAGGATTTCTTTGAAATATATAAAGCCACCTTTATTGTCCTACTCCTTTCATACTCTACAATTTATGCTGACTCTGAAGTCTTGGTTCTTCCCTTGCTATTCATGCTTTTTCACTGTATCTATAGTTTGAAATTAAATTCTGATGGATTTAAAAATAATTACCAAAAATTAAATATTTAAAGCTGCATTACATAATACTTCATTTTTCTGTTTCCTACTCATTTTCACACTTAAATCGTTCCAAATGTGACACTAACAAATAATATCCTTTTTAAAAGTATGTTTGCTTTCTGAAGCTTTTGCTGGCAATCCCCTGAAGTACAGTCAGGGTTTTCTTTAATTAAATGTGACTTTATTTTTTACTTGTTTCTATGATCTCATTCCCAACACAGGATAGAAGAAATGTGAAAATTAATGAGATGGTGATGGAAGAAACATCTATATCCACTGTAGTTCTGGAATATATCTATACAGTGGAATCCATTAGAATGCATATGTAATTTTTAAAATGTTATATAAAACATTTCTAAGGGAATACATTGAAATACTGCAGCAGTAGCCAAGCTAGATATGATCACATATTTGCATGTTTTATATTTCACTGAGTGTTTCTATATTTTGTTGCTTTACATAGACATATTTTATATTTCGTCCATTGATTTCAGGGCATCATGGAAGTTCTGATGGCCATCTCCTGGGACCAAACTCAGGCTTGCTTAGCTTCTGGAAAGTTACTGCATCCTTTGTTTTCAGAGTTGTTTATACATGAAGCTTCTCCTCACACAAAGAGGTAGAAGATATGTGTGTCACATTTAACAGCAAAAACAGAATAAGAGTGCATAATACTGATGGCTCTTTGGTATGGTGGTGAATCCATGGCAATAGAGTGCTGAATCTGCTCCAGATTTTAGTTCAATTTTTAAAGAAGCTATCCCGGTTGCTCTAGCTATTTTAGGAAATCTCAGGATTTGTAAGAATTTTTTTCCACTAAAGAGTCTACAGTCTTCCAGCCAATGGTCCAGAATAGCTGTAGTCTAAAATGATTTTTCTAGGCACAATGTTTATGTGAGACTAACTTCAGTTGTTAATCCCATCCAAAGTAAACCCAGTAAATTGATGGGCAATACATATATCTAGTCAACCGAAAAAGTCACATTCATTCAATGGAACTATCCAACTATCCAGTTGCTGCTATTAGTCCATGGATTAATTACCATCACCTTTAGTTTACTCTTCTGGTATTTCTCACCACCTATTCAAAATCATGTTACACCATACCACCTACTCATATTTAAATTCTGACCTAATGTCATTGCCAAATGTCCTGATAAATTTCTAATTCAGTTGACAGTTTACTTCCTTCTTTTCAAAATTACTTGAGATACAAGCTATCTGTGTGCTTTATTGATTTTATCCACCCTCTGGAATAGCATTGTTCATCTAATGGAACATAAATGCATGTCCTGAACTTGCTCTTACATTAACAGCTCACATAATACTATGTTATGACTGATGGCACACCACTAAGGAGATGCTGCAGAAATGTGTCCCTATCATAACCAAATTACATTTGGACGAAATAATCTCTTTCAGCTCAAATAAAAGGTTTTAACATTGCATGCATAAATTAATAAATGATTACATTAGCAAATGCAAATGCATGGTGCTCATTGTGTTCTTGGATATACAGCTGAGGAAATAAAACACTTGTCATACTGATGCCCAGTTTCCCCACACCAAATATATGATTCAGGCTCTTCTAATAAATAGTCATCTGTATGTGATTAATGATTTGATCCCAAGGGACCTGAGGGGGAAAGTCATATGGTAGTGACTCTTCTAAATCAAAACAGCGATTTAATTTAATAACACTGGTATGTCAAGTAAGAAAATACCAGTGCTTAGAAATGTTACTCAACTAGTGAGGGGTTCTAGGAGTTGCCATTAACGCCAAGCTTTGAAAAATACTAAAATATATAGAACATCATAATTGTTTTCTGGTGAAGATGACAGGGGAGATGATCAACAATTAATCTGAAAGACCCGGCAAAGAGAGGCATATTTCAACTTCTCTTTATAATCATTTTCAGCTACAGTTACTGTACATGCTTCACAGTTTTTGTATACATATTTTTTTCTTCAGCTTTTCTTCAGCTTATGAGGCAGTATTCCCCAATTTGGTGCTTTCCAGACTTGTTGGACTTCATTCTCCAATTGAGTCAGAAGAATAAATAGGAGTTGTCCTCCAAACACATCTGGAGGGCAGCAGATTGGAGACAATCTTTACTTAAGAGAAGTGAGACCAATCTTACCAGTAAAGGTAGTAGAAGAATGAGAGGAGATAAAAAGCTAGTTTACACCAAGCCTCTCTTTGGCAGTAGCGCAAGGTATCTGCATTCATTACTGCTGGCGGATCATATGCTAACTCTGTGCTGTCTGCTGGACAATGGAAATACCTGAAAAAGAGAAGGAAACACCTGGAGAGAATCAGCAATTTTCTGGCATACATTGCACCAAGCCACAAGTCCTCATGAACGCCACATTATCTTGAATCATAACTAGATTTTCTTTGTGTTTTCCTAAAGACCTCTAATTCAAAGCATGAATGTATCTCTTCCACAGAGGAATCAATACAGAGAAACATTACACCTGAAATAAAACCTCACACTTGCAAAATAGTTAGATTTTTTTCATTCCAAGATAATATTTTCCACACATATTCTTCTATAAGTGAAGAAAAATCTTATACCAAAGAGAGACAAAAATAATAACCTGCAAGAAGGACAGATTTATTCATAGAAAACTATGGTGTTGCTTGCTCTTCCTATAAAAAACTCTCTATATTTATTTGTTTACATTTAATAATTTATTTGGTATTTGTCCCCACCAGATTTAAGGCAACACACAATATGATTAAAGCAGATGTAAGTAAATAAGAATGCATATTAAGTTGTATTAAAGCAGCATCAAATTGCAGCAGTGTGTGTCAAATGAAGAAAGTAATATCTGTATACATGCAGCGCTTGCTTGAATGAATGGTCTAGGCTGGTCCCCGTGTCACTCTCAGCATCTCTACACAAGTTAAAATTGCAAGTATTAAATTTAGGCTCTTTCTGCTATACAAACAGTGCAGCAATACATACTATCAGGGAAGGAGAGACTAGATGTGACTATCCCAGAAGCAAACTGATCTCCAAGCAGGATTCTGACTTACCTCCAGAAGTGATAGAAAAGCAGAGGAATATTTAAGCCAAGGGTGAGCCATTCTTGTGCACACAGAAACATTATACAGAAAAGGCAGTGGATTGAATACTCTGGCAATACTAGCTGGGAAGAAGAAGAAAGAAAACAGAAAGGGTTACAAGATACCATTATTAAAAGAAATTACTTCTTGTGTTGTCGAAGGCTTTCATGGCTGGGATCACAGGGTTGTTGTATGTTTTCCGGGCTGTATGGCCATGTTCCAGAAGTATTCTCTCCTGACGTTTCACTCACATCTATGGCAGGCATCCTCAGAGGCCATACAGCCTCATGGCCATACACCCCGGAAAACATACAACAACCCAATTACTCCTTGGTTTAAAAAAATTGTTAGAAAATTAGCCCTATACACATGTGGAAAATTTCATAATGGAGCAGAGTCAGTCTGGTTATATTTAGATCGTCTCAGTCACAGAATTGCTAAGATCGTGAGCATAAACGTTCCTGGTTCCGACCCATACATATGCCTTCATTCCCCATACTAAGGAATCACACTGTCATTTCAAAAGGGGATTAAAATGATAATGAAATTATTTTCTGTATTTTGTGTGGGAGAATAATTAGGAAGTTTTCAAGAATTACTGTTTCCTGCAAAAGAATGAGATGACTATCTGGAATAGGTCCAAATTAAGCACTACTTCTTTTTCAACAGAAATGAATAGTTGCTGAAAGCTTAAAGTATAAAAACAGTGGCTAAGGGCTATCATGCTTAGAGATGTTAAATCCTAGCACAGTGCAAAAAAAAAGACTCAAAGGAATTTGTTAGATACAGCAGTTTTGGCATAGGCAGGCCCTGGTATGGCTTAGAGAGTCTGTGTGTGCTTGCAGTTATACATTTATTGTGCAAAATTCAACTTCAGTTGTGGAATTATGCAATGTTTGTAACATCCTTTCCATACTCGTTGCTTTTTCCATTTGTTTTTCTTCACACAATTAATCTCTTAATGTAGAAAGGATGAAATAGTGTCCAGCACATTAGGGCACCAAATGCTGTCCATCTGGAAATACCCTAAAGCTGGAAGAATTCTGAAAATCCACAGCAAAATATATTCTTCCTCATGTTGTCTTTGAAAGAAATTAGTACATGTCTTTCTGTCTTAATGAATACTTTATATATAGCCTTGTTCTGACATAAACAATTAGCACACACCAAGACTGAGGAATGCAGCACACACAGTCTTTTTAACAAGTGATATTCCATACAGTCCATTCTTAAGGCCAAGGGTTTACATTCAATGAATGTAAAACTAATTTAACAGAGACTACTTTACTGTTTTTGACCTTTTCATCTACTGATGGTGAGCACATGTGAAAGACAAAAATGCTGTTTTAAGTGCACTTGCCAGAGTTTTTTTAATTAGCTAATGGCCATGCTATTCGTTGTAGCAGTGGCTTGTACAAATGTATGCAAAATACATTTTAACCCACAATGCATTTTATCCAATTCACAATGTGATAGCATTGTCATCCAAGTATAATTCCAGAGTGGAATGGGCCACAATTTTTATTGCAAAGTGGGGGAATGTCTTTTCCAAGACTAACTGAAAATAACTTGTCATGTAAAGTGGGGAAACCATAAACTTCTGAAAGTCACTAACTGAAGTTGGAAGACATTTCCATGTAAACCTAGGAGTACTTCAGTGTAGGTCTGCAACTAAATTGACAGCTGGTATGAACTGTGGTCTAGAAAACAGACAAGGAGCATGTTCATCTACAGTGGTTTACACCGAAGCCATTATGGAAGTGAAGGATTAAACTTCAGCTTTGATACAATTTTCATTTTCTTAAAGGACTGTCTGCCTGTCTGTATCTGCATTCAGCTACTCCATATGGTCAGCCACTGAACTGTAGGTTGCAACTTCTACTTTAAGTGGAAGACCTTGGGTGCATTTACATTGTAGACTAATGCAGCTGGACACCACTTTAACTGCCAGGTCTCAATCCTAACCCTATGATCCCATAGCATTGAGCCATTGCGGTTAAAGTACTGTCAAACTGCATTCATTCTATAGTTCAGATGAACCTTATTTAACTTAGACAGCTGTAGCTAACCTGCCAGAAAACACAGGCTATCAGTGTTGGGCAAGGCCATACAGAGCCACTAACATTTTTCTTTCACCTACTCATCTGTGTTAATTAACTCTCTCACACATGCCTCCCTTGATAATGCTTTGGCAGCTTTCTGTATCTCTGGCTTGAGCTGTAATCCTGTCTCCTGGTTTGTCCTATAGTTCTGACATCCACTGGTTTTGGGTTTGTTCTCAGCTCTGATCTCCTGGCACAATTCTTGGCTCCCCTATTACTTCAAAGTATTGCCTATGCTCAACCCTGACATGATTTGGTCCCCTACCCAGTTATGTCAAAATGTATTTCACAGCATCAGCTTATGTTTGAGACATAAGCACTTAGTGTGAAGTAATCTAGGTTGTTGGCTTTCCCAACACCAGCCATTAATGTCTAGATAAACACTTTTATAACCTGGCTTAGCCCCCCAAAGTAGTATTGAACATAGAAAGTTCTATAATGCTTCACAGGTTGCCTTCCATTACATGCATTAGACATAAATTGTGAGGACATAAGCTGTACTCATGCATAAGTCTTGAAATTCTAGTCAAACGTATACTCAAAAAGGCTTGGATGACTTATGCATGGGTCAATGTGTTGTGCCTTAACTCTTATAAAAAAAGAACAATTCCCTTCTCTAAGCAGAGTGGCTAAAAACTTAGTCCACACCAGGAGAACCTAAAAGAAGTACCAACCTCCTCTATTCTGTCTGGTGTTGCTTTTGGCCTTTTGAATGCCTGGGTGAGAAAATAGCAACAGTAGGCAGGAGTAGTTTCCACTTTAGGTGGCACTGGGGTTTCCCCCGCTTGATATCCACAAGTCATATCAAGCCTGCCTTCAATGTATACACAAGTTTATATGTTAGTTTTGATCTTTGCAGAAATGAAGCAGAAATTGTACATTCTTCAAGCCAATGGCAAAGGCCAAAGGGTCACTTGGTACTTCCATTTCTTTCGACCCATTTCTTGCCCCAGGATCATGAGACTTCTCTGCCAAAGAGTGTAGGTGCCTCACCAAACTACAACTCCTATAATTCCATACCACTGAGCCATGACAGTGAAAGTGATGTCAAACTATATTGCGGTGTAGATGCATCCTCTACTTCAGAAGGAGGAATTTGCAAGACCATCTCTGAATATTCCTTGCCTAAGACAATCCTGTTAAATTAATGGGCTCACACAAGATGATGGCACACACACAAGATGTTTCTATGCAACATTTTTTCAAAGAATTGCATCCATTGCTGACACATTCCCAACTTAAATAGCTTTAAATATTGGGTTATTTTGTTTGATAGATGCCCACCATTTAAAGCACCTTTTATGTGTGATCATAATTAATCTTCCTTGCTGTAACAATTGTAACTATGCTATAAATCAGTGGTGAAAAGAAAAGTCCAGTGGTGATAAATGATCAGCAGTGCATGGACCTCATAGTGTGAATTTTATCATGATTTATCATCAGTAAAAGATAAAACACAGTGGAGATGCTCTCACTGAAAGGGAAAAACCCAACAAACAGGAGGCAGGAGGCATTAATTAAGGTGGCAAGCCCCAAGGCCTTAACCACACTTACAAAGGAAATTATTTGAAGCATATAAATAGCAAGCAAAAACTGGCTGGATCTCATTATAATGCAACTATTGTGTCAATGCACTAATTTGGCAACAGATGGACTTGCATTTGCCACCTATCTGAATTTCTACATTTCTTAAACCAGTTCCTCTACAGCCCAACCCTAAAGTATTGAAAGTCTTTGTGTTTAGAGAAAAGCGGACTAGATCACTAGGAGAGGATACTTATTATTGATTTGATATTTGAGACTATCTGACTGTTATAAGCAAGTATTATATAAAGAGCGAGCTAAAAATCTATAGTATTGTAAGAAATATGTTCTTTGTGTTGTCGAAGGCTTTCATGTTCGGAATCACAGGGTTGTTGTGTATTTTCCAGGCTGTATGGCTATGTTCCAGAAGTATTCTCTCCTGACGTTTCACCCACATCTATGGCAGGCATCCTCAGAGGTTGTGAGGTATACAACTTCATAACCTTATACCTCACAACCTCTGAGGATGCCTGCCATAGATGTGGGTGAAACATCAGGAGAGAATACTTCTGGAACATGGCCATACAGCCAGGAAAACACACAACAACCCCAATATGTTCTTTGTCAAAGATGTGGTGGCCACTGTCTCTCTATGGTGCCCACCATAAAGTATGGACAGCAGATTAAACATGCACGCAATCACATATCACAATGCTGTTCAAGATGGGAACAGCTGAAGTTCCATGTGTGTGTTTAGCATGGCCAGAATCTGAAAATGCAAAAACTCATAGAATGGAGAATTCTGCAAGTTGTTTTACTTTTTTGTTTACTGTGCAAGGAGATATCAAAAAAAATACTTCCCCATGCAATTGAAACTAATTAATGACATCAGCAACAACAACTGGTCCTTGGCCACCCACTGCTACCACATATAGCTCAACACAAGTCATTTTATGCCTGTAAGTGGACAATAGGGTCAAGTCTTTCACGAGACAAGCAACGGTTTCGTCTAAATGTTAGGAGAAGAATCAGAACCAAGCCTAAGTGAGTATGTACAGAATGAATGGAAGCACTGTAATCTGCAGGTGCAGGTAAAAGGGAAAGTGTCCTACTAAGTCATAAATCAGTGCAAGGAGTAACCAAAAATGTGGACAACTCAACTGGATCAAAGTTTTGAAAGTTAGATATGCAGCGCCATGTGGGGAGTTCACAGAATCTAGTTGACCGGAGGTTTTCTCCATGTGCCCCCCCCCCCCCCCCACAAACACACACAATTCCTGGTCTCCTGGCTAACAGAAATGGGATCCTTTCTAATTCAAATAACAATCACATTTCAGAAATGCTCTGTAGAAATCAAACCAAAAGGTCATATCTACTTGAATCATTCACAATCCTTTCATATACCAAATTAAAAGTGCATTAAATAAACCCAATGCCTAAAACTGGGCCGGGGGGGGGGGGGGGGGAGAACAGCCTTGTCAAGACGTGCCATTATTGCATCATCACATTTGGAGCAACACCTACATCCTGAGCAGGCAGACATCATTGGAGAGTGAAACACAATGTATTGGTCAGATACTTTTTGTGGCATGTCTGACAAAACAGCTTAAACTCATCATATATAAGTAAGAATCTTTTTTAGACCTTTTATGGATAATGGTTCAATTTTCTTGGTGATTTTTTTCAGTTAACATTTCAACATTTTCCACTCACATATGGGATCGCTGCAGGAGAACAAGCCAATTAGTGACTAGCATTTAAGTCTTCATTGTGCATCTCAGGAAAGCTGAAAATGTCTAGAGCATATCCCTGTGGAAATGTGATCTGCTGCAATTTGTTATACATTATTGCTTACTAAAAACAGATGTGAAGATTGATCCTCTCACCCACTAGAGAAGTTTCAGGTCAGGAAGGAATTCATGATTTTTAGAGCAAGGAAATAACTGAATTTCAATTTAGCTTCTCTCTGAGAGCTCAAGGACTGTTAGCCTGGGTTCACTGAAAAATATCAGCTGCTGAAGGAACACCTCTGTGAGGATAACAGCCAATTACCCTATTTAACAACTATTAAATAGTGCTAATTGCAAGCTACAGACCCAAGCAGGATGGGTTTAGAAGAAACAAGGGGAAGCAAGAGAACAGGATGATACATGCAAGTAGGAGCACTTCCAAAACGGGTGTATTAAATTGGAATAAGCACCCAGCTGGGATAAACACATGGTACCAGCTCTCTCCCTGTCCTGCAGACTTTACTCTGGGATTTCTAATGAAGGAAGGGCACTCATTTACTAAGGTACACCAAGAACTAAACATATTTTTTGTATATTTTACTATGAGCACTTTGACAATCACATCAATTCCAATCCCACAGGATTAGTCACAATAAAGTGCTCTAGGCAAATACGTATGCATGGTATATATGTATAATAAATGCTTTGTGGGGGAAGTACAATTTGCTTTAAACTTATTACCATAGTTCTTCAGTATCAGGACTGACTTTGTGGTTCTTCTAGGCGGAATTTAAGGCACTGAACCTAATTTTTAACCATAAAATCATCAAGTGCTTCACATAAGAAAAGTCTTCTTCACAATATTCCACCAGAACTTTCCAAGTCAATAAAAGCACCTCTTTATAAAAGGCATATGTGAACCAATGGACAGGGTGATACACTGCAATCACTTGCAGTGGCTGCTGCCCCATAGGAGGGGACTTTCATAGTCCTTACACATTCCCTAAACTAGTGAACACATAGAGATCATAAATAGGAACCAGCCTAGGTTACTGCATTACAGTAATCCAACTATGTAATTACATGGGTCTTTTGCAAATGCTACATCTTTCAAGGTTTGATGTCACTCTTTGTTATTGTTGATCTATTTCATTTTGTTTGATACCAAAAATTCCCCCCTCCCTCATTTGATACTGCTGGACATAACCGTCAACAGAAATGTGGTGAGCACTGGAGGACACCTCTTTTACAGAAGCAACGTAAGGGATTAGCAAACACTATGTAAACATGAATTGACATGGGGAAACTTGGCAGTATGGCACATGATGTACATAAGCAGTCCCAACAATAGTGCTACGCATCCTCCAATTAGGGACCTTTTTAGCAAGGACAAGCTCAATTCTTCCTCTGCCATCCCATTTTTTCATCTGCTTTTAAAATTTCCCAGTTTCGCTCTCTTCCTCTTACTTTCCCTTTTGTCCTTATCTTACTTCAGTTGCTGAAAATAGAGTAACAGATAAGTTTCCACCCAACTAACTCAGCAGGATGTGTGTCTGTGCATGGAAAGGAAGCTTGTATGGGTGTAAGCAAGGTGAGTGACACAGATATTTGGGAAATGTAAAACAATATAAAGCCTTGCACAATTGAATAAGGAAACCTTATTGTGCATATTCAGCCATATAGTATGAGTTAGTCACTAAGTCATTTCAAGGAGATCTTGTAGCTGTACAGTTTAATGAATAATATGGATAAATTTAAATAAGTATAGATTTGAAGTTAGTACAGGCAGTCCCCGAGTAACAAACATCCGACTCAACAAACAATTCATAGTTAAGAACACAACAGGAAGTCAGAGGAAATCTACTCCTATGAAGGGAAATTCATTCCTGGAAGAATTATCATGGGGAAAAGTTGTCTCCACTGAAGCTTTATCATCAATCCTTGTTTCCACAACAAGCCAATTTCTTCAAAATCAAATTATCACCGCGACAGAAAGTGAGATGAAATATTCTGAACAGGGACACAGACAGCAAAACAAATACTATAGGGGTGCCAACCCTTCCTTATGCTACCCGAAGCTTATGTATATAATGGCTGAAATTACACTTTAAAATGTACCTGTTCCAACTAACGTACAAATTTAACTTAAGAACAAACCTACAGCAACTATCTTGTTCAAATTAACATTGCTATGAGCCGCTTGGGCTTCCAATGATAATGCCAAATCCAAAAGCTTCCTCAAAGTATGAGTTTAGTCTTTCAAGGACTGGGCTCAGGCTGTGGCGCAGGCTGGAGAGCAGCTGCAATCAATCACTGCAATGAATCACTGACCAGGAGGTCATGAGTTCGAGGCCCGGCTCGGAGCCTATGTTTGTTTGTCTTTGTTCTATGTTAAAAGGCATTGAATGTTTGCCTATATGTGTAATGTGATCCGCCCTGAGTCCCCTTCGGGGTGAGAAGGGCGGAATATATAAATGCTGTAAATAAGGAGTAGGCAAGATCTTTGCTGAATACAGAATTGGTCAACAACACCATCTTTTCTAAATCTAGTCCTTACTGCTTTTCTTTGAGTCCATTACTGCACACAGTTATAGCAATATCTTATCCATCTCTCTTTCATTTTAATAGCATGATTCTGATATCTGTTGCAGCTTTATCAGGAATGCACTAAAGGCATAATAAACTTGCACCGTCTGCCACTCATACTTTATGAAGTACATGCGTAACCCTCATCCCCTGGCATTGAGATTTCGCTTATGTACTGGACAATGGAGCAACATAAAAACAGCACACAGCAGTTCACAAGACAAGTGCGATGGATGACACTCCAGAAAGCAAATTATTTCCATTCAAAGCTATTCATAATATTCTTCTTCATTTCCCTTTCCTCTCTTCATGCCTGCCTCCCTGCTGCCATCCACTGAACGTGGGAGGCAAGGAGACAGGCAACTTATTCTGAAGACTCATGCAACTGCAACAGCCCTGTCGTTTACCTAAACAGAAAAAACGCTCCACTTCTTCTCTTAACAAACAAGGGACACTTTACTGAAATAGTCTGAAAATAAATTATTCATGGAACAAAAGAGGATTTCCACGAACCAGCATGACGTTTTGTACTTAATGTATTTTTAGCCTACTCAAAATTGTTTTTTCTGTGCTAACAAAAGGCCAGCTAACAAAAAAGAATCACATTTTCTTCATGACTTGTCTTTAGGGATAACGTGCAAAGATCACGCAGAGTTGCCAATAATCTGCAGGTATCTCAAGGGACATTTAGAGTTCAGACCATCCATGACAAAAAGGAAGCAGAATATATCTTCTTCATTACCATACAAGCCAATCTATGCATGACTTGCAAGAGGCCTGCTATAATTATTTTAGCTTATCATTCTATGTTTTACTTGCAGTCAGAAGAGCTGGCAACATGTATAAGCACGGGACAAGAACAAAACCAGATATTGTTCACAGAACTGCTTCTAAGACTGTTTGTTTAAAGTTTTAACAGAAGGCAGTTGCTAGCTCTCATGGGTTTGGAGCAGTCTAGATATTTTTCAGATAGATTTACAATCAGTCCTACATGTTTTCTCAAAAGTAATTCCCGTGAAATCCAATGGAGTTTACTCGTGGTTAAGTGCTTACAGGATTGCAGCCTAACATTAACATTGTCTAGTCATCTAACTTGTTCACGATAATATCATGAGGGACCTTGTCAAATCAAAATATGCTAGATCCACAGGATTCCTTTCACTTACCAAGCTTGTAATTTTATCAAAAAAAGGAGGAAATATTAGTCTAGCACGACTTGTTTTTGAAAAACCCATCTTGACTTTTCGTGATCAAGATGTTCCTTTGTAAGTGCTTTGACTGTCACTCAATCTTTCCTGGTACTAATGTCAGATTGACTGGGTGGTAATTTTGGGGGGCTCTTTTTCCCCGTTCTGAAGATGAGGCTATTATTTGTCCTCCTTGGGTCTACTGGGACTTCTCCTTTACTCCAGGAATTATCAAAGACTATTGTCAGGGCTTCTGAGATCACTTCCGCCAATTCTTTTGATATCCTTGGCTGGATGAAGTTCCCCTGGCCCTGGAGGCATTAATTCGTTTAGAGTAGCCAGATATTCCTGTACTTTTTATCTATTCTGCACTGCACTTTCCCTACTGCATTATCTGCTCCATTTCCCCCAATTTAAGCACTATTTACCTTTTGGGAAAAGATCAAAGTAAAGAAAGTGTTGAATATTTCTACCTTTTCTCTCTCCCCTGTTAGCTTTTCACCATCTTTTCTATAAAGGAGCCCTACCTTTTATGTGTTCTTACTTTTGTAATGGACATAACAAAAAAGCCCATTTTTAAAACCTGTTTAGCATACCTGAACTCATTCTGTGCTTTACCTTTGCTGACTTTCTCCCTACACAATGTTTGCTATTAGGTTGACTTTAGTTTACTGGCTGCCTCCTTCTTCTGTTTTTTTTTTCCTCCATGCCCATTTTAGATCTTAGTTCAGTTGAAATTTCTTCAATTGTCCATTTTGGTTTCTTTATTATTATTTTTCCTCACTGGAAGTGTTTGTGATTATGCCTTTAATATCCCACTTTTAAGAAACTTTCTTTTATCATGATCTTTCTTCTTTTTTAGCATTTCTGACCATGGGATTATACCCAGTGTCTTCCCCTTTCTGCTGTATAACAAACTCCAAGAGAACATGGACATTCCCACCAAAGGTTTCAACATTTCCACACCATCAATGAGGTCATCGTGATTGGATAAGATCAGGCTTAAAATAGCTGGTCCCCTTGTTGCCTCTTCCACCTTCTAGTCAATGAAACTGTTTGCAAAGCAAGTGGGGAATTTGTTGGAATCTATATTCTTGGCAGAGTTTGATTTCCAACAAATATCAGGATAGCTGAAATGTCCCATTAATGCTACATCATTCCTTTCTAATTGTTTGGTCACCTGTTCTAAGAGGATAGCATCCAAGAACTCTAGTCTGGTTTAAGGGTCTGTAGTAGACCCCCCACAATGACACTATTGTTTCTCCCCCTATAAATTTTTATTCAACTTGGTTTTCCAGAATTAACATCAAGGATCTTGTTGTGGATGAGTCCCTGAGTAGTAGTAACAACAGGGAGTTGGAGAGTAGGCAGGCAGAAAGGTCTACTCAGGAACAAGATCCTATAGAAGAGCAACAGCAGAAGAGGATTCGGCAAATACTTACTGAACCCACTGATGAAGAGTCTTTTGAAGGGTTTGATGGGGGTGATGGGTTTGACAATGAAGCAGTTTCTATGAGAAGTGCTGGGAGTGACACTGATGAGGTTGTGGATGAGATGGATTGGACAAAAGTAGCAGAAGTGGGTGAGGAGCCTACAAGTAGTGGCACATTCAGAAGATCTATTGGGAATGAAACTTGGAGGGAAGATGATTTGTCTGCTGTTTGGGAGGATGTAAGTAGAAGCAAGAGAAGGGCCGCTTGGCAGGCAAGGCAAAGAGCAGCTCAGGCAGCACTGTTACGGGTTTGTTGAAAAACAAACTGCGTGCAGTCCTGTCCAGACTTATCCAGTTTGTTGTTGTATCCACAATGAGCAAAAGAAAAACAAGCCACGAAAATGGAAGAGAAAATCAAAAATTTACTCTTAAGTAGCAGAGTCAAAAATCATAATAAAACTTCCAGCAACAAAAACTCACATAAAGTCTCTTGCATTAAATTCATGCATCTTCATAGTAGGCTCTCAGCAAGCATTCAGTAAGTCCCCCAGTAAGTCCCCAAAAGACATTACAAACATTCCCAGATATACCCCATTCAGGGAGTGGCTCAAGCCTGTTAGCCCTGATTGTTCCAATTACTCAACCATGAGTTGTAATTGACCAGGTGTTTTTCTCTTAACACACACACACACAAGTAGTGATCCCACAGAAACTTAGTCACATACATGCATATACAGTAATACCCCTCCTTGTGTTAGGAGGAAAAACATAGTACATTTTACATAGTACATTCAAAAATTCCTAAATCGTTTAAGACCTGTTCATGTTTCTGAACACTTAGTGGCTTTGTCAATATAACAGCCAGATTTAGAGATGTCAATCTCACCATTCTTTACTGCATCTCTTACACAACTGTATTTTATATCTACATGCTTGCTTCTTTGTTTTACTCTGGCTTGTGTTGCCATCAAAATGCATGTTTGGTTATCTTCATATATTTTTGTAGGATCTTCAACAGGTATTTGCAAATCTTTCAATAATTGTTTTATCACACAGATTTCTGTATATGCTAAGCTGAGAGCACCAAATTCAGCTTCACTGGAACTTAAAGCAACAAACCCCTGCTTTTTGGATTTCCAATCTATGACTGTATTAGAAAATTTAACTAAAACTCCAGTTGTTGATTTCCTATCTGCACTGTTTCCAAAATCACTGTCTGCATATACTTCTAAAGACAGTGAGTCATCCGGACTTAAAACTAAACAAAAATCTTGAGTTTGTTTTAAATATCTTGCTACTCTCTTAAGTCCATTCCATGCTGAAATGAATGGATTGCTTGCATATCTACTTAAGAAATTTACAGCAAATGCTATGTCTGCTCTTGTGTAATTGCTTATGTATAACAACTGCCCAATAATGCTTTTATACAAAATCTTTTCTTCAAATGGTTCAGAATTTTCTACTTCATTTGTAAAACCTAAAATCATGGGTAACTGAACCCCTTTACAATCTTTCATGTTTAGCTTTTCCAAAATTTGCAATATTTTTCCTTTTTGACTCAACATAAAACCTTGTTCAGTTCTCATAATTTGTACTCCAAGAAAATACTGTATTGAACCTAGGTTTCTCAGTTTGAAATGTTTGCCTAGTTCTTCTGCAAACTGATCAATTTCTGATTGACTCTCAGCTGCAAAACATAAGTCATCTACATATACAAAAAGTATTTGATAATCGTGCTGTATATTTCTTATATACACACATGGGTCGGGTCGGCTTCTCTGAAAACCCATTTCGGTCAAAGCATCATTCAAACAATCATTCCAGGCAAGCCCCGCCTGTTTGAGACCATAGAGTGCCCGGTTTAATTTGAAAACTGTGTTGGTATTTCTGCACTTAGAACCTGGTGGAGGTATTATATATAAGTTTTCCTTTAAATTAGCATTCAGATATGCTGTGCTTATATCAAAATGATATGTTTTTAAATTTAGACACGCTGCAAGACTTAAAATTAATCTTACAGAACTGGGGCTCACAGTGGGTGAGTACACCTCTGTATAATCTATGTCCCTGATCTGTGTAAACCCTCTAGCTACAAGATGCGCTTTGTAGCGTACCTTACCATCAGAATCAATTTTCTGCTTGAAAACCCATCTTGTATCAATAGGATTACTTCCTTCTGGTAAAGTTGCAGGTTCATATACATTTAACCTTTCCATGCTTTTTAATTCTTCATTTATAGCCTCTAACCATTTTTCTTTCTCCCCTTGTGGCAAACTCTATTTCCTCAAAAGTCTGAAGTTCATGGTTGACCAAACATATTCTTACATTTTGAATTTTAAATCTATCAGGTTTCTTCCTGGTTCTTTCACTCCTTCTGAGACCTATGTCCTGGCTAGTACTTGGCATGGCATCTTGTTGCTCATTTACTTCTGGTCTTATATCTACTTCTTCAGGTTCACTTACTTCTATCTTGGGATGCCTAGTTCTGAC
The DNA here is from genome assembly GCF_035594765.1 of Anolis carolinensis. NCBI lineage: Eukaryota > Metazoa > Chordata > Lepidosauria > Squamata > Anolidae > Anolis > Anolis carolinensis. The sequence goes on along the minus strand of NC_085841.1, from coordinate 38,017,987 downwards.
TAGCTCAGGCTGAGTAACTTGACTACTTGAGAGTTGGTGACTAGCAGATGTTGGCTTTGCAATACTACCCTGCTCTGATTGTTTACCTTGCTCACGAGTTTTCTCATTTGAAATAGGAAGGAAAACTTCATGATTAGCATGTATTTTATCCCAGTTTTGGCTATGAGCAAAATTTGCAGATCTAGATATTACAATTGTACCATCTTTGTCTAAAAACCGCCAAGCTTTGGCTCCTTGAGCATACCCAACCATGGTTAACCTCCTGGCTTTGTCTTGTCCTTTCTTTCTTATTGCTTTGGGTACAAAAACCCATGCCTGTGTTCCAAAAGTTCGTAAATGCCCTAATGGAGGTTTCTTACCATATAACAAAAAATAAGGTGTGTTCTGAATAGGCTCACACCAGAGTCTGTTTATAAGATAACATGCACTTAACATTGCTTCTCCCCAAAGATTTTGTGGTAACCCTGAATCTTCTAATAATGAATCTTTCACTGTTTGTATTTTCCTCACAAATCTTTCTATTTTTCCATTTTCTGCACTCTGATAAGCACATGTAAGTCGGTGCTTTATCCCCTCCTGCTTTAGAAAATGTTCCAAATTGTGTGAGGTAAATTCTCCTCCTCTATCTGTTTGTAGAGCTTTTACTCCAGCTCCAAACTGCCTCTTAACATATGCCACCCAATTTTAAAAAATTTCAAAAACCTCACTCTTTTGTTTTAACAGAAAACTCCATGCAAAATTTGAATAATCATCTAAAATACACAAAACATAAATTGCTCCACCTTTACTTGGCTGAAAAGGACCAATTAAATCAGCATGTACTAATTGAAAAGCTTCTTCTGAGTTCCTTAAGCTTTTCTTACTAATTGGAGCTGACTGTGCTTTTGTTTTCTTACATACATTGCAATCCAGAAACTTCTTGCAATCTTTCAAAGTAATGCCTTCACTGAAATCTTGCATTTTATATAATACTTTGAAACTTGGGTGACCTAGTGCTCTATGTAAATCATGAATGCAACCTTGATGTAATGGAGCATTCTTACTAATTACATTTACCTCATTTGTATTACCTCTTGGGGTTAAGACATACAAATCTTCCTGTAATACCCCAATTCCACATAACTTATTCCCTTTCAGAATCCTGACCTTGACTCCAAAAAAGTTCACTGCATACCCTTCTTTATCTAGTTTCCCAACAGATAAAAGATTATAGTCAATTTCTGGAACTAAAAATACATTTCTTAATGTTCTCCCCAAATGTTTAACAAAAACTTCCCCTTGACCTTGAACTGGATAAAGCTTTCCATCTGCAAGGGTAACATTTGAGCATTCAGGATCTACAGGATTCTGAATTAAATTTTTGTTGTTCACTATGTGCTGGGAACACCCAGAGTCCACATAAAATATGTCCTCATCTGCTGGACTTCTTTGGGACTTTACAATTCTTACATGCGATGAACCCCTCCTTTGGTTCACCTTCTTCCCTTGCTTCCTTTGTTGCTTTGGACAGCTTCTCTTTAAGTGGTTTGGAGACCCACAGTTGAAACACTTTTTCACCACACAGACTCTCTCTGTCTCTTCCTCGTGTGCAACTCCAGATGACTGCTTCTCCTGGGAACGTCCTGCTGTGTTTGCAGACTCCAGGCCACGATCTCTCCTTCTCTCCCAATCTGCCAAAAGTCTTGCACAAATGTATTGCAGGTTTAATTGTGATTGTGGGAGCGACTCTAGGGAATTCACTATTCCGTCAAAAGAATCATCCATTGAGGACAACACAATAAAACATTTGTTTGCCTCTGTAAGTTTAAAGTCTCTCTCCTCTAGCTGCAAAAACAAACTCTGCAATGTCTGCAAATGGTCCTTGAGACTTTCATTTCTCTTCAGTCTCTTTCTATATAGTCGTCTCGCTAGTACAGCCACTGTTGCTGCTGAGTCTGAAGCATGCACCTCTCTCAGTCTTACCCAAATCGCGTTGGCAGTAGGCAGGCTGCATATATGGATGAGCTGGTCATCGTCAACACCCAGGATAAGCGTTGCTTTGGCCCTTTCCTGTGCCCTTTGTTGCTCTGCTGTAGCTGGTTGTTGGACTGGGTTCTCTGTACATTCCCATAAGGATTCCCTCCTTAAATAACTTTCCATTCTTACTTTCCAAATGGAATAGTTATTGCCATTAAGCCTGGCCATTGGGAAAGCTGCAAGATTCACCCCAGGATCCATCTTCCTTGTTTGCAAGTAAATTCAAAATGCAAAACAAAACAATTTCTTCTTGCTACAGTCTTTTGTGGATTACTTCTGGAACTGGTCTGAAACTGGACCTGAGACTGGGCCCATAACCTGTTACGGGTTTGTTGAAAAACAAACTGCGTGCAGTCCTGTCCAGACTTATCCAGTCTGTTGTTGTATCCACAATGAGCAAAAGAAAAACAAGCCACGAAAATGGAAGAGAAAATCAAAAATTTACTCTTAAGTAGCAGAGTCAAAAATCATAATAAAACTTCCAGCAACAAAAACTCACATAAAGTCTCTTGCATTAAATTCATGCATCTTCATAGTAGGCTCTCAGCAAGCATTCAGTAAGTCCCCCAGTAAGTCCCCAAAAGACATTACAAACATTCCCAGATATACCCCATTCAGGGAGTGGCTCAAGTCTGTTAGCCCTGATTGTTCCAATTACTCAACCATGAGTTGTAATTGACCAGGTGTTTTTCTCTTAACACACACATACACAAGTAGTGATCCCACAGAAACTTAGTCACATACATGCATATACAGTAATAAGCACAACTGGCAGCTGAGCATGGGGTGTTGTCTGATTCTAGTTTGGAGGAGAATGCAGAAGGGTGGGGCGTTGGCTGATTGCAATTCAGAAGAAGGTTTGTAATAAAAGGAGGACTGGTTGCAATAGGGACCTTGCGACTGGCAAAGTGTATGCTGGGTTGCATGTTATGCTGGGTCGTGATTCCTGAACTTTGTGGATTCCTTGGGATTTGCTACTGTTCTTGGTTTGGACCTTGGATCGCTTCTGGATATCGTGTTCGCTCTTGTGCCCTGACTTTGGATTGGACGTTGATGCTGCTGCTGTATCCTGTTTGCTGTGGATGACCTCTGGACTGGCTTGACTTGCTGCTGTATCCTGTTTGCTGTGGATGACCCCTGGACCAACTTGACTACGACTTTACTTCATCTTGGAACGTGCTTGCTGAAACGATAGCAAATACCTCTGCCGGGTATTTTGGTTAGTGGGGTCGGATTTTTTAGGACTTTGGGACTCTCTGTTTTACCTCCTTTTTGACCGGTTGGTCTGTGTTTGTTTTTGAATACTATTTTGCTGCTGTTAAGCATTTTTGATTCTTTTGAGCTGTTTCTTCATTAAACTATTGTTACTTTGTACTTGGGACTGACTTTGTGGTATCTCTACCTTGACAGATCTCTTCACAGATACATCCCTTGATAGACAATGCTGCTATTCCTCTGTTTCAGTTTAGTCTATTTGCCTGAAATATGTTATACAGTGTTCCCTCACTTATCGCTGGGGTTAGGTTCCAGGACCACCCACAATAACTGAAAATCCACGAAGTAGGGACACTATATTTATTTTAATATTTATACATTATTTTAGCAGTTATGCACTATTTTAAGTCTTTTTCAACCAATCGTGTGTTGATAAATCACCTCCTTCTCCTGTTGCCGTTTGGGCTCCTTTTCTCTCCCTTCGGCTTCTCCTTCCTCCCTTCCTCAGGCTGTAAATCGTAATTTTTTAATTATTTATAATCGTCTTTTAGAGTTTATTGAAAAACTGCAAAACAGCGAATCCGCGAAAAGTGAACCGTGAAGTAGTGAGGGAACACTGTATTCCTCTATTACTACATTGCAATCATGAGACTCATCTCACCAGGTTGTAGTGAAGTCTATTATATCATATTTGCTTTGCTGTGTTGAGAATTCACATCCATTTTGTGCATTTCTCATGTTCTGTGTCTCAGGCTATTTCCCTTAGCTGATTCTTTAAGTTCTTTCCTCCCTCTCACTGTTGGGTTCTTGTACTATTTGCCCAGTTATCTCAATAATATTTAGGCTATTATCTCTGGTACTGGATGAATTCCTGCTCTCAATAATACTTTCTCCCTCTAACACATAACTCTGTTTAAGGACGTTCTGACTGGATTTGTGAGACATTTCTGCCAACTGTTGTAAGGTGCAACCCATCACTTGCCCAAAGTCCATCTTCATGAAATTGCAGACCATGGTCTAAGAGCCCAATCTGTTTGTGGAGCTAGTTGTTCACCTTCACTATTCTTCTCTCCCATCTTGGGGACCCTTCCAGACAGGTCCTTTATCCCAGGATCTGATTCCAGGTTTTCTGTTTAACCCAGATTATCTGGCAGTGCGGACTCCTATAATCCAATTTAAAGCAGAAACCCTGGGATCAGATTCTGGGATAAATGGCCTGTCTGGAAGGGCCCTCGGAGGAAAGCCTTAATCACAACCTGTGCATCGAGGTCCTTCGATTTCCTATGCTACTCATCCTACATAGTTCTTTCTCCTTTTAAACATTTTCTCCTGGGAACCATTAGAGAGAGAGAGACAGTGTGGGTTGGTGATAATCATAAGAGACAAAGAGTGTGGGGTGGTGATAATCATCACCATCTACACTCTTCCTCTTTCCCCCACTCACACAATTGATTCACACAAACACAACATTCATTCAAACACCTCTCTTGTATTCTAAAGACTCACAACACTTGGCACAAACACACACAAAATACGTACAGGGAAGGATTTCAAACACACAGTAGGGTTTATACTGAAGCATCCATGAACATTCCTGGCATGGTAACAACAACATTTTATCATACACAGACACTTCAAATGTTATATTCATCATATTATTATAGTATTTTTGCTATCAATTTTTAAATACTGATAGCCAAAAGCAAACATAATGGAGAAGAGGTGGTAATAATAGGGATAACTCTTTTCACAACAGGCAGTGGAACTCTAACTGCCTCAAAGTAGAACTAGTTTTTTTTCCTATGCTCCTCATAAAAATGCATAATATTGCTATATCAAAACAACACTCCATAGAACCTTATTAATCTTTCAGGTTTTTCTTTGTTTATTGCATTTTTGCCCCTTTATTCCAGTGACTCATTGCTTTCTGCTGAGTTTTTGCAAGGAGCTCTGCAAATTTTCAGCTAAACTTTCATCTGAAAGATACTTTCCTCCAAAGCTGTAACATTGATCCAAGGGAGTGGAAGTTGAAATAGAGAGGACAGGTACAGATGTCAGTCAGAATGTGGGCTTCACTCATTGGCAAAACACAACCAAAGGCAGAGGTAGAATGGTTTCTACCTAAACAACTGTATAGGAGAATTACTGCACATTTTGCCCCATAATCATTGTAACAAGGTATACAGACTTGCTTGGAATACAGGTCAAATTATGATCCAAATTGTCACTGGCTGGCATGCCTAAAACCTAAATAGAAACTCTACAACAGAGTTGTATGGCAGACCTCAGTGTGTGAACACAGAACATCTAGAAACACCTTTCCCTCTCTAAATAAACCAAACAAAAAGTCTTTTTTCCAAGCTCTCCAAGATGTCATTATTATCATTCTGCCATAATGCTGGTAAGGACCCAGGAGAGAGACTTCTCAGCAGTTCCTCCCAAGCTATAGATCTCTCTGCAAAAAGAGGCTCATTTGGCCTCCTTTCTGCTTTGCTTTAATTGGCAGACCAGGACCTTTCTATTTAAACAGGCCTTCAGTTTTTAACTGGTTGGGATAGTGCAGTGGATAGATTTTAACATGCTTTAATTGTTTTAAATTAATTATTTGAGTACAGTAGTTGGTTTTTAAATGGTTTTTAATTTTTATATTACAAAACAAAATGTTTTAGTTGTATTGTTTTAATACACTAAACCACTTTATGTCCCCTATGGGAGAAAAACAGGATATTAAAAGTGGGATATTAAAGTCACCATCAACTGTGTTAATGATGGATAGACGCCAGGGACATTCTGTTACATGGGCCACTCTCTTTTTGCCACCATGTTACAGCTGAGAATGCCTAAGCAGGCAAAAAACTCTTAAAGAAATGTACAATTATGCATTCTTCCCTTTTTGTGGCTGTTCTGTGTTATTCCTTTGATAGGCAGCACCTTTTCAGCGCCATATACATACCCACTGTGATTACTTTTCCTTATTAAATGTTTAAGAAAACTATCATATATTATGTGGCATTTATACATTAACACATTTCACATGCTGCTAAATATATGATTTTTTATTCATATATGATTGTTTTAACTGTTTTAATCATTTTAGTTTATTGTATATCAGTGTAACGGCATCAATTGCCACTTGTAAGCCGCCCTGAGTCCCCTCGGGTGAGAAGGGCGGGGTATAAATAATTGAAATAAATAAAAATAAATAAATATATGTATCACTTCCCATTTCCAAGTGGCATCAGGTTTTAAGGGCTCCAAACACTTACGCAAGATTTCTTACAAGCAAGTCACTAGGGATTTATGGTGTCCCTGTGACACCTAGTTTATTTACACATATATATGCTGGATATAAGATGAGAGTTCATAGAACTACAAATTCACAAGATCTCTGTTCTCCATCTGATGCCCACAGTCCCACCAGATTTCCTGCAGAATGCAAGATTCAATTCTAGCAGATTACTATACACTACAGACTTGTTACTATTGGTCTCATCCTGGACTCAAACGGCAAATTTCTTAAGGAAGAGAAAAAATGAGTTATTTCCACCCTTTAACGGCAGTTTCTGGGACTAACTTAACTCACATGAAACACATAAACAGAATATTATCTTTGAAAGATATTGCCTCCAGGTATTTATATTGACTTTTGACCGAAATCTTAGAAAGAAGAGTTGGAATAGATTCTCAGTTACTTTGCATGCAGAACCACTGTGCATTCAGGACTCTGAAAGTTCATTTAAACTAATCAAAACCCAAGTCCACCTTGCCCAAGAACACAGCTGAAGAAAGTTACTCTTTTCTGAAACTGGACATAAACACATGGAATGTCTTCATAAAGCTGCCTTTCAAACTCACATTTTATAAGCTATGTGTTAGTCTCTTAGTACAAGTAAAGTGAATGTTCTCAAGGCATCTCTAAAGAAAATCAATGCAAACCCTAACAGATAGGAGAAATGAAGAGGAAGAAAACAAGAGGAATTTTTTGGATCATCACTGAAAGGTCTTTGGTAAGGATTCAGGTATAACACCTGGATTTCCAGCATTCAGAGAGTTATTGTGTTCACTCTGTCATCTTGCTGCTACAGGACATTTTAAAACAATAGCTGATATTCAATATTACATTTACAGATTTGTAAACAAGAGTTACAGATCTGTAAATGGTCTGTATTCAAAGAGACTTTGTAGTCTCACTGTTAACCTACATAAGTGCCATCTCAGCCCACCCTAAGAGCCAGACACTGGATTGACAAAGACATTCTGCTCAGTTTCCAACTGGGATGCAAGAATGCCGACATTTCCACCCCCTTCCTACTGGCCCACTCAGCAGACCACCTTGGCAAATTCAGTGGTCTGGGAGGAAAAGAGTCAGACCGGACAACATTACTTAATTTAGTTATGCAGGCATAATAACATAGCCAATCTAAGATTTCAAGTGTTTTTAACAAATATATGAACATTAAAAATGAGAGCTATTTACAGATGTTGTATAGTTAACTGCAAGTAGCTTAAATAGAAACCCTAAATATAGTTCTTAACATTGTCTTCATTAATGTTTGACAGCCTTCACTATCTGTGCATTGTCCCACAGGACATGTAAGCTATTAAAATATGCATTGAGTGATTGCCTAAAGAGCGGTGGCATAGTTTTTACAAGCACTAGTAGGTCTTCATAATTCATTTCTTGTTTTCTCTTGAGGCATGTCTTTGCTACTAATCATACTATTGGAGAAGCCTTATATGGATTTCCTGCATCCTATCAACAGAATCAGACACAGTGGAAAAGTGGAGGGTTAAACAGGAAAAGCTCTATACGTTGTAAGAAAGATTACATGCAATGAAATGCTACTAACAAGGCAGCCATTTTTGGACTCTAATGAGAGCAGGCAAAGTGCCCTCACTCCATCTCTGTTACAATCACTGTCAATGAAGGGGATCCATGGAGAGCGATTTTCTGTTTTCATTATGTTTTTTATCAGAAGGATAATTCATCAAACTAAGAATATCTTCTGTTCTCTGTTCAACAAAATTGATGAGATTCATCTTCCTACTGCCAGAACTTCAAATATCCTTCTTTCTGATGTTTGACCATTCCAGACCTGATAGAAAACGTATACAAAAAGTACAAGAATGTGTTTTACACACAGAATCCCCCATATCTAACTTCATATTAAAAACACAGCTTGGAAAAGTTACGTGTTTGACTATATCATCCAGCATCTTCTAGTAGTCTAGCCAATGGCCATGATGACTGGAGGATTCTATCACTTGTCGTTTATTTATTTACAATGTTTATATCCCACTTTTCTTTACCCCAAGGGGGGTCATTGGTAGACCACCAATGAATACCAGGAGCTGTAGGCTGTATTTCAGAGGAAGGAGCAGACAGACTACCTTGGAGTACTCCTTGCTTAACACTATGAAATCCATGGGGTTTCCAAAGGTAAATGGGCAACTTGAAGGCACATTCACACAAATGCATAGTTTCAAATAATTAAGTTTTCAAAGCTCTGCTTTAAACTCAGGCCCAAAGCCAGTATGTGAGCAATATGAACACACAGATCTTCTCAAGCTGCAAAGGCAGTTAAAGAGACCTTTGGGGGCAAAAATATAGATATGTGAACTTTTCAAATATTATATTTTTGTATGTTTTTCATCATATTTAAATTGGACTTCATTCCTATCTGTTTCATATTCCTGGTTATAGAAGAAAACTGTGGGAGAGGAAAAATGCAGAGGAAACAATCCGTTTCTCAATCAAAAAAGGGCATTTGCAAAGGTGCCAGGGCCAGAAAAAGTATGGCTTGATAGACACTGCTTAATTGGAATTTCAAAAGGGTTCAAACAAGAGACTCCTGTGCAAGCTCAGTAAAGATATAGAAAAGGTAGTCTGCACAAGGATAGGTAATTAGTTAAAGATCTAAAAGCAAAGAGCAAAAATTCATTGACAAGTCCTTGCAGTGCTGTAATAGAAACAGTGGGGCTCCCATCCCCTCCTCGGATTTGCTGTAATAAGAATGGCATTAGATCACATTCTAATCACATTGACATATATGCAAAGAAAAATAAACAATCTCACAGTTAAGTTTGTTTTTGAAGTTTTAGCTGGTAAAGGCAACTGCATGAGTCAAGATAGAGGCAAGAAACTGCTCTCATCCTGGGATGCAAACGGGTCACAAGTTGGAGAATATTATTTTACAGATAGGTGGAATTAAAGTAGGTTTTGTTGTGTGTTTTCTGGCTGTATGGCCATGTTCCAGAAGTATTCTCTCTTGAAATTTCGCCCACATCTATGGCAGGCATCCTCCTGCCATAGATGAGGGCGGAACGTCAGGAGAGAATACTTCTGGAACATGGCCACACAGCCCGGAAAACACACAACAACCTTGTGATTCCGGCCATGTAAGCCTTCAACAACACAAAGTAGGTTTTCATTTAATTTGAATGCGTATTTTAAAAGAGAAATTATGTTTATAGAGTTGCCAGATCTCTGGACATCTCCCCAAATCTCTGTGAATTTAGAGACTCTAGCTGCAGCAAGACCAACTACCTGCTCCCTCGACCCTTGCCCCTCCCGATTGGTTAAGGAGTGCTGGGAGGGACTACGAGATCCCTTAAGGAACATCATTAACAGCTCCTTGGAACAAGGAATTTTCCCAGAGTGTCTTAAAGAAGCAGTGGTTCACCCTCTTCTGAAAAAACCAAACCTAGACGCCGCCATACCTAGTAACTATCGCCCAGTTTCAAACCTTCCATTTTTGAGCAAGGTGATTGAATGGACAGTGGTGGGACAGCTACAGCAATTCTTAGATGAGACTGCGGGCTTAGACCCCTTTCAATCAGGCTTTCGTTCAGGTCATGGGACAGAGACTGTCTTGGTAGCTATTACTGATGAAATTCATCGTCAGTTAGACCGAGGCGGATCAGCACTATTGGTACTCTTGGACCTTACAGCTGCATTCGACACTGTGGACCATGACTTGCTGATCCATCGATTGGCTATGTCTGGTGTACGAGGCTTAGCTCTTAAATGGTTCAATTCGTTTCTTCGGGACCAGAGACAGAGGGTGGAGTGGTCAGGCCAAAGCTCTGAGAGCTCCTGCGTTTGCTGTGGAGTTCCCCAGGGTGCTATCCTTTCGCCCCTGTTATTTAACATCTACGTTCGACCACTTGCTGGACTAGTGCGAAGCTTTGGCCTAGAGTGCTACCAGTATGCAGATGATACCCAGCTACTCTTGTGTCTCGAACCTGGGACAACCACAATTTCTGAGAACTTTAAGCAGTGATGAGTTGGCTGCGAGCGAGTAGACTAAAAGTGAATCCCGCAAAAACTGAGATACTCTGGCCCGGCCAGCCACCAGAGTTAATCCAGTCACTACCTGATTTCGATGGGGAAGTTCTGGTTCCGTCTGTTACTGTTGGACTCATCGCTGACAATGGAGGCCCAGATCACTGCCATAAGTAAGCAGGCCTTTTTTCATCTTCACCAGGCAAGGAAATTGGCATCCTACCTTTCAACAGAAGCACTGGCAACGGTAATCCATGCAACAGTCATCACTAGCTTGGATTATTGTAACACTTTATACGCCGGCCTTCAGAAGATAAAAACCCAGAAGATCCAAATGGTCCAAAATGCGGCGGCCAGGCTGCTAGCAGGATCATCTATAAGATCCCATATTACACCGATTCTGAAACAACTGCATTGGCTACCAATAGAACATCGGATCTCTTACAAATCATAGAATCATAGAATAGTAGAGTTGGAAGAGACCTCATGGGCCAACACCCCTGTTAAGAAGCAGGAAATTGCATTCAAAGCACCCCCGACAGATGGCCATCCAGCCTCTGCTTAAAAGCCTCCAAAGAAGGAGCCTCCACCACAGTCTGGGGGAGAGAGTTCCACTGCCGAACAGCCCTCGTAGTAAGGAAGTTCTTCCTGATGTTCAGGTGGAATACTGATCCTGACATTTAGAGATCGAAATGGCCAAGAACCATTATATCTTAGGGACCGCCTCATTCCTTTTTTCCATCAGTGGTCACCTCGATCCTCCCAGGAAAATCTCCTATACGTACTGGGCCCTAGGGAGGTACGTCTGGAAGCTACTAGCTGTAGAGCCTTTTCGGCCTATGCTCCAATTCTGTGGAACTCATTGCCTCCATATGTTAGAGCAATGTTGGAGTTGTGACCTTTTGGAAAAGCGCTCAAGACTTGGCTGTTTGGTTGTGCATTTAAGTAAATCGATTAGTCACTGTTGAATGTTTTTTATGTTGAATGTTTTTATATTGTGGAATGATATTTTAAATTGTAAGTCGCTGGGAGCACTCTGGTGGAGAGCGACTAATTAAGAAATAAAGTGAAGTGAAGTGAAGTGAAGTGAATTATGTCCTGTCTCCAGGCTGCAGTTGAGGACAGGAAACTCTGGCCTCTCCTGAAGCAACAAACAAATAAAAACTAAGCATACACACAAACAGCCACCCCTTTTAATTGGACGTGCTTCAGCCATCAAACTAGCTATTGCAAAGCTAGGCTGGTTGGCTGTCAGAGATTTCTGGAGGAAGGTCTTTGTTCTTTCCTTCCACTTGAAGCCAGTGGTAATATTCAGCAAGACGTTAGTTTGGAAGTATGCTGGAGCAAGAGCAAGCAGTCCTCAGGGCTGGATTGTTAATGCCATGAATACATTGGCCACATCAAGGGTTTCCCCTCTCAGGGACAGCCATGCAGCACCAATCTCCAGTCAGAAACTCAAACTTTTGCTAAGTTAATTTAAAGCAGAACAGATATTTTTTTTGTTTTAGTTACAGGGTTGTATTGCAACTTTGACAATCCAGAGTCAATTCCCCAGTGACATGCAAAACGTACTGGGTGACTTTCTTGCAGCTTGATATGTCCCAAAGGGGCATTATAAAAATAAAATGAAGAGACCACCTTGAATTCAACTGGAGGGAAGGCAAAGTATACAAACATGTTCTTAAAATGATTAATTTGTTATGTTTTCTGTAATTGGAGGAGTAATTCAATCTTAACTGATTTTACAGCAGTTGTTATAATAAATATAACAATAAAACATACTTGCCGAAAAGTCAGCTCCTATATTACATTTCATATGTGATGTTACACATGGATTTCTCACATACATACCATATATAAATTCTGAAGCAATATTAAACCACTAGAATGCAAAGAAAACAAGGATGGATCCAAAAACTGCATCTGGACAATTTACAATGTTCTTGACAGAGGACTGAGTTCATTTCATATAGATTTACTTTCTCCACATGAATCAAGCTGCTTGAATTGTATATAATTATTATACTTATTTCTCTCTTTTTCTTTTTCACCCCACCCTTCTCCCCCCTTCCCATCCCGTTGTTTCCTCACTATACCCCCGTTTTTATATGCTCGCACTGTATTTGGAAAATTTCAAATAAAAAAAAGAAAAGAATTGTATATAATTATAAGAGGGTTTTTTTAAAAAAAAAACCTGAGATAACTATCCTTTTTTATTGAGAATCTATACTCTGAATAAAAAATTAAAATACTGGCTGATTATGAATGCATGGTGTTTGTGTCACAGATACTATATCTCATTAGTAAGAATTAAACAGAAGAATCCCATAAGTCACTGCAGCTTGCATGAGGAGTTCCCACAGATTTCATCTATCACATGTGTTTCTGTTAACCAAACATGGGATCCAGACCAAGATGTGGAGAAACTGTACCATGTATAATATATTACTGATATACCATTCAACTTATTTCTGGTCAATTATGAAGAGAGCCATTTTCAGCCATTTCTTGGCGAGAAACCTTGAAACAGTATTATAACACTATAGCTCTTAGCAGGCCTGTAGCGGGGGGGGGGGGGGGTGTTAGGGGTTCAAACCCGCCCCCCCTGGAATTTTTCAGGTTATTAAAAAAACCTGGTTTACTCATGAATTTTAACTGGTTAACCAAATCCTCATGCTAAGTCTATGAGACGCAAAACATTAAGAGTCCCTCCAGGCACTATCTCAAGCAGATATTGACAGGTTTATAGGGGGGGGGGGGTTGCTAGGGGTTCAACCCCCCCCCCAAATTTTCAAAACCCCTCCCAATTTTTTTTTCTGGCTACGGCCCTGGCTCCTAGAGTGATTATTGACCAAAGGAATTGGGGAGGACTGGGGTTTGGGTGACATGGCCTTGAAAACCATAGGGACCTTCTTCAGCTATGTGCACAATGTGCGTGCACACACACACACACCCATTTTAACTCCATTTTTATATTCAGAAATTGAAGTATGGTGATAGTCACAATATTTTCCCTTCAATTTTTAGCCTTATTTTAAAGAAAACTAACACATTAGTGTTACTTTTAAAAATCAGTTGGGACTTGCTTGCTTTTTATATATTATTTTAATATTAGAATAAGCATCAGCAAAGCTACCTTTCTCTTCTCTACCACAATGCCTGCTTATTTTGTGAACCTTCAGAGGGCCCATCCAGACAGCCCATTTAATGAGGGATTTCCCACAACAAAAAGGGGCCTGTCTAGATGACCTAAGTGAAAAACACAAATTAATTCACCACAAACCAGGAAAACCCTGGTTTGTGGCGAATTAATTTGATAGTGGGTTTATTCTGCGCCTTCCAGGAAGGCACGGGATAAACCCGCTACTTCGGATGTCTGGACTGTAGTCCAGACAGCAGTGCCGTAGTTTTCTGGGCTAAATTAACCCAGAAATCCGTGAGGATACCTACCCCCACCCCAAAAGCCCCCCAACCCCTTTAAAAAGTAAACTAACTTACAGTGCCTTCATTACAGTGACCCTGCAGCTCTCCTGGTGCATAGGAATGACACACCAGGAGAGCGGGGGGGGGGGGGGGAGGAAAATCTCCCCCCCCCCCCCCCACTCTCCTGGCGTGGCAATCCTATGTGCCAGGAGAGCTGCAGGGCCACTGTAATGGAGGCATGGTAAGTTAGTTTACTTTTTAAAGGGGTTTGGGGGGCTTTTGGGGAGGGGGTTACAGTGTCCGGGTCTTCTCCTGGAAAGTTCCAGGAGAACATCTGGATACCCACCCCAGAAAGCACCAGCTTTCTGGGATGTGTGTGGGCAGGCACCCAGGAACATTCAAATTTTTTAAACGCGAATGTTCCCAGGACAAATGCCTGCCTGGAAGCGCCCAGAGTGTCCTTCTCTATCTATTACATGAAGATGGAATATTGCAAGTGTATCAGGCTCAGCTGCTGAACTTGCTGACCGAAAGGTCAGTGGTTCGAATCCGGGTAACTAGGTGAACTTCCGCTGTTAGCCCCAACTTCTGCCAACCTAGCAGTTTGAAAACATGCAAATGTGAGTAGATCCATAGGTACTGCTCCGAGGGGAAGGTAACAGTGCTTCATACAGTCATGTCGGCCACGTGACTTTGGAGGCATCTATGAACAACATTGGCTCTTCGGCTTACAAATGGAGATGAGCACCACCCCCAGAGTCGGACACGATTAGACTTAATATCAGGGGAAAACCTTTACCTACCTTTACCTATCAGGCTCAAGCTAAGGCCCCTCTACACTGCCATATAATCCAGTTCAAAGCAGATAACTTGGATCTTATATGGCAGTATAGAAGGGGCCTAACAATGATTTCACTAAACAATGCATCCACATGAAAAATACTGAGGTTAGTAGTCATCCACTTTTTGCTCTTTACTATAGGTTTTTTTGTAGTCGCCACACTCATTCTTAATGCTGTGTTTCTTTTACTTTATATAGTTAGAAAGTTCTGTTCTTCTGCTTTGCCACTACATATTGTATGTATGTTGTTTTTATCTGATTATGCTGTCTGGGCTCCGCCCCATGTAAGCCACCCTGAGTCCCCTTGGGGAGATGGTGGCGGGGTATAAATAAAATTATTGTTATTATTATTGTTGTTATTGTTGTTGTTGTTGTTGTTGTATGACACAGCAAACAAGATAGATATGCTGGATTCCGTATCACAAAATCACAAGTCTAACACTTCCCAAGTGTCTAGGACTGTGTAATGTATTTTCAGATGATGCGTGCAGATCCCAGTAGGGTGGCCTTTTCCAAATTATTATTATTATTAATAATAATATATTGTACCCCAAAATATGACATAGGGATAAAGAAATTATCTCAAGGTTGGTTTTTGCTTGACATTAAGTCTAATCATGTCTGACTCTGAGGGTTGGAGCTCACCCTGTTCCCCGGACTTAAACTGCCGCTTCTTTTGGCCAGCAAGTTCAGCAGTTCAGCAGTTTAATCCGCTGTACCACCAGGAGCTCCTCACAATCCAAACTATGTCTTAAATTAATATGTCAGGAAGAAGGGGGGGGGGTAGAGAGAGAAGGGGAGAGAGAGATCCTTTTAGGAACTTTGAAAAATCACCTTTCGGATAAACAAAGTGATTGATTGATTAACATTGTTAGATTTAATATTGAACAAAGTTTTGCTAACAGATTTTTAAAGCTTCTAAAGTAGTTGTAGCACAGAAGAGTAGTCTTCAACAGAAATCACAGCCTACAACTGGATCACATTCCCACCCCTAACAAAGCAACCCACTGAAGTCAATGGCAACATTCTCATCTGTTTTTAAAAGATTGAACCAACAGGTTGAACTTCATAATGCTAAGGTGAAATCTATTATCAAACTAATTCTTGTTGCTAGGCTTGAAATATCTTACGACCAGAATCCTCTAGAAAAGAAAAATACACAAAATCCTTGACTCGTCAAGTCTGCATAGAGAACACTGTTATAATGAGTTTTGATACTTTTATTTCAAGGTTTATTGAAAATTGCACTTGTTCCCAAATTTTCCTTAACTCATACTCTACTTTTGTGTTCTAATTGGTCCCCAAAGCTTGGCCACTAACCACGAATACTTCAGAATTGCCATATAAACAAAAGTGACTGCATGAATTGGTTTGTAATGAATACATACTGCCTTTCTCTTGAATTATCCTAGCCTTTCTTCACCCCTAAAGCACAAATCCCAATTAAAAACAGTGTATCCCAGAAGAGCTCTGGTACAAAAGTGGTATTAACAAACAATTTAAGTATATGAGAAGTAAGCTGCTCCCTAGAGTCTATTATGTCAGAACCCTGCTACTAGAGCCTGGATGTGGCTCTGAGTTTCAGGGTCACTGACATTGATAAGACACCTGCGGCTCAGGACTTGGAGAAGAAACGGCTGCTGGACTTGGCGGGGAATTTGCGCGGGGTTTTACTGAGCGGGAAGAGACTGTTCAAATGAGGGGGAGGGTATATAAAGGAGGGTTGGCCGTAGTATCCCATTCTTGGCTTTTCTGATGTTCATGTTTCCTACAGTAAAAGTTTCTGGTGATATCACAGAGAGTCTTGTGTGTTCATTCAGGAGCGGCTGTGGTGAGCTGACACTAAGCCAAGAATACGGACACCATCCCGCTGTAGCGGTGAGGTGTAACATGCAAGTGGAGGATGAAGAGCTCTTGGGCGCAGGAGGAGGAAGGTCGGAAAGGGCCACTCCCGAGCCGGACGCTGAGTTCCACCAGCTGGCGGCCCTGGCGTCATCCACCGCTTATGCCCAGCCAAATGGGGTAACCCAGAGGCGTGGAGTGGTGCGGGGAGACAGCACCGGAGGAGAGGAAGGTTCACCTTCCCCAGGCCCACAAAGGATGGTGTTTCTGGAGGAGAGGATGTCGGCGATGGAGACCACCCTGGCAGTGATGTCGAGGGCGATGGAGCGCCTGGCGGTTTTGGCGGAGCCGGAGAGAGGAAGGGAACTTCGGGCTAGCTCAATGTGGGACGTGAGCGTGGGAAGCAGCCAGGGCTTTGCAGACCTCCCAGCACCGAAGGGAAGGGAAATGCGAAAGGAGCCCGGTGCCCGGCCCAAGATCCAAACAAGCCTGACGCGGGTGGAGGAGAGTGACGACGAAGGGGAAAAGCCTCCGAGAATCCCGGCTACGCTCCCAACTGAGACCCTGGTGCCCCTGGCGAATGCCGGGCGTGGCACAGGGCCAAGAGAAGCAGCAGCGGGGCCCACTGGTCCGCAAGGGGGCTTGCGACGGGCGGAGAATTGGGGATTGCCACCACAGGGACCCCTACCGAGACGAGAGGAACTAAGGATCGAGTTTGGGGGAGAGTCCTCTGAACTGGATTTTTTCCTGACCACGGTGAGGGGCTATATGGAGGACAATGCTCACACTTTTAGAACGGAATCCAGCCGGGTACGGGCCATTGGTGCAGTGTTGAAGAGGGGAGCGGCCAGCTGGTACGTTCAACTGCACGCGCGGCGCGACCCATGTCTGGGGTCACTCCGACGCTTTATGGGGGCCCTGGAGACCCGTTTCCGAGATCCACTGGAGCAGATCCGGGCGAGGGAGAAGTTGAAGACCGTCTCCCAGGGGCAGAGGTCAGTATCTGAGTATGCGGAGGAGTTCCAATGCCTCGCTGAAAAGGTGCCGGAATGGTCTGCAGTAACAAAGATAGAACTCTTCAAAGAGGGTCTCAGGCGGGAGATCCTCTCCTGGGCGGTGCATCGTGATGAGCCTGACACACTGCGCGGATGGATTCAGCTGGCGGGGCGCATCGAGACATCGCTGGCCCAGGCGAGGAGGCACCGAGGAGGGCTACAGCAGCGGCCGCAGATGAAAGAGGGGAGCCGGAAGGAGGGATCAACCCCAGCCGGGAGGAGAACGGAGCCGACAGGGAACGTGAGCACCAGCAGGAGGGGCTGCTTCGTGTGCGGCCGTTTGGGCCACAGGGCTGCCGAGTGCTGGCAGAGAAAAGGGGAAGGCGGAGGCCCGCCCAAACCAAGAGCCGTGGCAGGGAAACGCGCCGAGGAAGAACCACCGATGAGGCACCACTCGGGGGGGTTGGTAAGTCAGGACAAAGCCATGATAGTGGTCCCCATTCAGCTTGAAAGTGGCAGCAAACAAGCAACCTGCAAAGCATTTGTGGATTGTGGATGTTCCAGGAACATCATCTCCCCTGAATTAGCCGAGGGATTGGGATGCGAAAGAACGAACCTAGAATCCCCAATAGCTTTCTCGCAGTTGGACGGATCCACAGCATCGGGATCATTAGCTAAGTACAGTGCCGAAGATGTAAAGTGTAAGATAGGGAGTTGGGAAGGAAAGGTGTCATTTGTGATATCACAAATAGCCAGCTATAATGTTATACTAGGCATGCCATGGCTGGGGCAGGCCAACCCGCAAATCAACTGGGAGGATAAGAGCATGATCTTCAGGATGAAGTTGGAAGAAGGGAGCCAGGAAGTGGAGAGAGAGCCGGGGAAAAGGGGGGAGGAAGACTCTATCAGGATAGCAGAACTGGCAGATAAATTACCCCCAGAGTATCGGGATTTTGTGGACGTATTTGATGAGAAGGAAGCAGACAGTTTCCCACCGAAGCGGAGAGTTGAAGTGAAGATAGAGCTAGTCCCAGGAGCAGAGCTTCCCAAGGCAAAAATATACCCAATGTCGGCTAGGGAAAAGGAGGAACTGAGAAAATACATTGATAAAAACCTAGCGAGGGGTTTCATAGAGCCTTCAAATTCCCCTCTAGGGGCGCCTGTGTTGTTCAGGCGGAAAAAGGACCAAACGCTGAGGCTCTGCATTGACTACAGGGGCCTGAATGCAATCAGTTCTGTAAATAAATACCCCCTACCCTTAGTGAAGGACTTTGCGCGCCTCACTTTGCCATTAACGGATTTGTTAAAGACTAAAGGCAGGGGAGAAACAGCCAAAGTGAAGGCCCCAGGGGCCAAACTGACATGGACAATAGAATGCCAGGAAGCTTTCGAAGCCCTTAAAAAGCGTTTTACTGAGGAGCCTGTCCTACAGCACCCTGATATGTCTAAAGCCTTTGTATTACATTGCGATGCATCAGACCGGGCATATGGGGCAGTTCTGCTACAGAAAGACGAGGGGGGGAACCTGAAGCCATGTGGCTATCTGTCAAAAAAGTTTAGCGATACAGAAAAAAACTGGCCAATTTGGGAGAGAGAAGCCTTAGCTATTCTAAAAGCACTAGAGTGCTGGAGACACTTTCTGGAAGGAAGTGGAACACCGTTTGAGGTGTGGACTGATCATAGAAATTTACAGTATCTAAGATCCCCTCGTAAACTATCAGCGAAGCAAATTAGATGGGCCCAATATTTCAGCCGTTTTGATTTCAGACTCAGATTCTTCCAGGGGAAACATAACATACTCGCTGACGCTCTCTCTCGGATGCCTCAGCACGGGGGAGGAATTCAGGAATCTGAAGGGAGCCTATTCCTAGATAAGCAATGGGGCCTGGCAGTACTAACTCGAGCACAAGCGGCCAAAGAAAACAAACGTACTGCCATTTCCACGGGGGGAGGAGAAATATGGGAGGAAGAGTTGAAGCGAGCGTATGGAATGGACAAATGGTTACAAACTAACAAAGAAAAGGGAGAATTGTGTGGGGATTTGGTGTTTGTAAATAAGAAATTGTATATCCCTGAATGTTTAAGACGAGAAATGTTAAGGAAGTACCATGATAACAAAGGTGCGGGTCATCTAGGCCCCACCAGGACTATTAAACTGTTGGCCAGACAATGCTGGTGGCCCGGAATGAGGAAAGACGCCAGGGGGTACGTCACGCAGTGTGAATTATGTGCAGAGGGAAAAACACCACCGGGGAAGCCCCAGGGGCTATTGCAGAAGGTGGTGGAGCCCATGAGGCCATGGGAATGCGTAGCCATGGATTTTGTAGGCGAACTACCCCCCAGCAGAGGCCACAGATACATTTGGACAATATTGGACCTATTCTCAAAACAGGCACACTTTGTGGCCCTGCCAAAACTCCCTTCAGCTGAAAAACTTGCTGATTTGTATGTGAAGCATGTATATCGCCTACATGGGTGTCCCGACAAAATAATTAGCGACCGGGGAGTCCAATTTACTGCAAAATTTTGGGGAAAATTCTTACAGCTGTTAGGAGCAGAAAGGAACCTGAGCTCGGCCTTTCATCCCGCGACCAACGGGGGGGTCGAACGTACCCAACAGACACTGTGCCAATTTTTAAGGATGTACACCAATTATAGACAGGATGATTGGGCGGACCTTCTACCGTTTGCTGAGATGGCTTTTAACGGGGCCGTACATTCGGCCACAGGTCGTGCCCCATTCGAAATAGTATACGGACAGGAGGTGGCACCTTTCCCCAGGCTACCCGAGTGGAAGGAAGGGGAGGGCCAGACCGACGAGGAATGGCCGGCCAAAATCAAGCAAGGGTGGCAAACCGTGGTAGAGGCATTGCGGGAAACACAAAAGAAGTACAAGCTCTTTGCGGATCGTAGGCGCCGAGAGGGGGACAAATTGGGCGAAGGAGATCTGGTTTGGCTGAGCACAAAAAACCTAAAATTGGGATTCCCATCCAAGAAATTGGCTCCACGCTATATAGGACCATTCAGGGTAGCAAAAAGAATAAACGAAGTGACCTATGAGCTGAGGCTACCCAAGGACCTAGGAAAGATACACCCGGTATTCCATTGCAGCCTGTTAAAAAAGTATAAAGGAACTCTGGACGGCGGAGAACAATAGTTGTGTTTAATCTTTTCCTTCCAGGATGAAGGGGAGGAGGACGCCATGTCAGAACCCTGCTACTAGAGCCTGGATGTGGCTCTGAGTTTCAGGGTCACTGACATTGATAAGACACCTGCGGCTCAGGACTTGGAGAAGAAACGGCTGCTGGACTTGGCGGGGAATTTGCGCGGGGTTTTACTGAGCGGGAAGAGACTGTTCAAATGAGGGGGAGGGTATATAAAGGAGGGTTGGCCGTAGTATCCCATTCTTGGCTTTTCTGATGTTCATGTTTCCTACAGTAAAAGTTTCTGGTGATATCACAGAGAGTCTTGTGTGTTCATTCAGGAGCGGCTGTGGTGAGCTGACACTATTATACATGGAGTATGTAATTAGCCCAAAGCTGCCATTTCTGCTGTTATAGCAAGGATGCTTAGGCTCAATAAAAATTAAATACCAGTGTGGGCAAGCCATCTGCGAGCAACATACATAAATTAATAAAATTACTACTGTCTATTACTTTGCATTACAAAATCTGGGACACAACTTGAAAGTAGGAAGCTGCTGAGTTGGCAATTAACATAGTCAAATTAATTTTAGAGGAGCAGCATTGTTAGTCCATTATAGTAAAAACAACATTTCAAGCCGAGACAGACCTGTCATCTACCTGGCTCAGTATTGTCCACCTGACTGGCAGTTTCAGATTTTAGGGTTTTGGAAATAGCTCCTTCCTAGACCTACCTGGGGATGCTGGGACTTGAAACTAATATTTTCTATGTGCAAAGCATGCACGCAACCATTAAAGAAATAAAGGGTTCTGCAAATTGACTTATGTATTGTGGTACACAGTTTCAAGTGGACCATATTTCTTCAATAGTAAGATGCCACTGATTGTAATTTCACTACCACCACTACCAACAACAACAAAAATACATAAGATATGCCTGTGATTCTAAAACGTACTCCATTTTAGAGATGTTTATATAGAAAAATATGTCTTAGAATTACAGAAATACAGTACCTTTTTATAGGTAAGACCCTGATTCACAGAATAATGGAGTAGAGAATGTGAGAGTGCTAAATATATATGCACACAGAGATCCAATGGGGAAGGACACATTCTAATAAATTGCTATATCCTAATTAAGTCAATGAAGCTAATAAAATCCAGTTATTGAGACAACCAAAGACATTGTTTATATGCAGAGGTGGATAACATGACTTGTAGCTATGGCCTGTGATAGTTCTGCCCCTTCAATTGCACTGAAGCAGGATATACAGATAGCTTTCATGATGAGACTCTGTTTTGTATCCACACTCCCCAATCTTTCCCAATCAGAAAGGGATGATTATTCGGATACAGCTGGTACACACACATACTTGAAGAGAGACCTCACATAAGATTACCACCCAAATTCCCTCACTTGTTAACCATTCCTCATTCTTTAATTTTTATGGTCATTATTACCACTTACTGCAAGAACACAGTCTTCAAACAAATGCATGCAGAGATTCCCAAGAGGACTTTTGGCTAAATACAGGGCACCAAGGATGTTGGGAGACGGAGCTTTTATACATACTCATGTTCCGTCTCTATTTTTAGCTCCTCTGTAAATGGAGCCCACCTGCATTGGAGTCATTACTCCTGAGCTGGGGATTTACATCACTCCTAGACAAAAGTGTAGGCTGTAGGTAGGATGGATACTCTCATTACTGCTTCATCTCCTCCAATTGGTGAATCACCTAGAGAACTAATTTTCATTCATATCTTTGTTGGCTGTGACAACAATTTCAAACAAGGGCATGATTCAGCTAAATTCAGATACTTGAAATTCCTAATCATTTCAATATAATTTCAGTCTAACTGAAATTTGTGGGCCATCAATAGTTTTATATTTTGGTAAATTGTACTTCAGAATTTCTCCTGTAATTTGGAACGTTATACTAGTTTTTCCAGGAACAACCAATAACGTATATATACATGATATTCATGAGCAACAGGTTTATTTCTGGAAACCCGTTATGTTACATGTTTTCAGAATATCCACAAAACTATGAAGTCATTTTGAGAGACACCACTTATATGTAACTATTAAAAATTCATCAAATCAGTCTTTTCCAACCTGATACCTTCCCGTGTATTGAACCTGGACTTCAAAAACTCAACAAATAGAAAAAGCCATGTTAGTTGTAGTTCGATGAGAGTCCTAGTCTAACAGATCTAGGAGCTGAATTGTTTCTTGCTCAGGTAGTTTCTCACCCAAAAAGGCACCACGTGCTTATTTATCAGCAGATGATGTGGACTCTTTGTTTTTCTATTAAGCTGGTGAAATATATGATAGTTTAGCATTCGTTTCAGAGTAAAAATTGCCCTTTGTCAAACAATAAGATTACTGTAAATGTAAAAAGAGATTTAGGCAAAAGATCATACATCAGACATAAAATATGTCTCCAAAATCACCCATTGCCTTCAATTTAATAAGGCTATTAAATTGATGGTGTTCTCAATAGTTCATTTTTTTCAGGATATTATTGACAGGT